>NW_004524698.1:7489694-7563183 GCF_000260255.1 Octodon degus
AAAAAAAAAAAAAAAAAAAAAAGATTTCAGATCACTGAAGGAGAAAGGATTTGTATCTACTGCTCCAGAGCATTTTTTAATCTGTGTCTGACTAGGAAATATGTGTGGATGTATGCTGTTTGCAGGGGCAGTGAGGCGGCGGACTCTTGGTGCAGCTGTCCACTGCAGCTGAAAATCCCTCCAGGCTCCCCAGTTGTGTGGCAAGGGTGCAGTTCTCACTCATCCACTGGACAGAGATGTGTGTAAAGAGATCTTTGCTCCTCAAATACCAGTTCTTAACTTTCCAGAACCCTTGTCCAGACAGGCAATATGGCTGCATCCTGGCGTCTGTAAGAAGTGACCCCTGGCCTTCCCTCATCTTTTTCCATCTGGCGTAGCCAAAATAATCTCCAGGGCTGCTTACTTCTGCACTGGCCACCAGGGGGCCCAAGAGAGCCCATGGCTGCCTCCGGTTCTCATCACCCAACCCTTCCATTGCAAGAGAAGGCAGTTCCACTGAACCCCAGATGCCCACTATCCAGCAATAGTTATTGTATTTTTCTCCCATTATTTAGATTGTCCTGCCCCCAGTAAATCAGAGAGGTGGCTGGAATCCTGCCAGCCTTCTGCCTGGTGAGGATGCTCTTCAGCCAGGCTGTCTGCTCTCCACTCTGGCTCCAGGCCTACCCACTCAGTGCCAGCATGTGTCCTGCCACACCCCTGCCATTATCAGTGCTCAGGCCCAGGTCCTAGTCCAGATGTGGTGATTTCTTACTTCACCCTCTGAATACGTGGCCTCCTGCTCTCAAAGGTCCTGATGACAGCAGCAAGTTGGCCACATGTGCTGGCACCTTGCTGTTCATGTTTACTTTTCCTGGGGCAAGGCTGACCTCAGCAATATGAGCGTGTTTTAGCTGTACCTGTGTGTGCATACATCCCTCAGGCTGCCTTGACCCTTCCCAAGCCGTGCTGATCTGAAATGAAACCTGGGCCAAGAGAGAAATTCAGAGTTCAACAAAGGAAACAGTGTCTTAAAGCCACACCTCCGCAAATACAGCCCTACCAAGTCAGCCATCTCCACATTGAGCATGAATAGAACTCAGAGATTTCCCAAGTGTGCAGGACCAGTTTGCATAGTATCTATTACTGTTGGAATTCATGATTACTGAACTTTTCTTTTCCAGGCACTAAGGGAGAGGCACTAGGGGAGAGGCTGGGGGGACCTCAGGTCTTATGTGACAAATGATCAAGTCTAAACAATGACATTTCTGCTTCCACAATATATGCTAAGCCTTCTTTATTATGGGTCTTTCTGTGACTTTTCTTTCTGGGACTTTTCTGTCCTTGGCCCAGCAGAGAGGGAAAGGTGGGGACTTTGACCTGGAGCCCATAGACAGCTGGCTCATGACCCAAGGAATGGTGAGGAGCCGCTGCTGAGCTCAGCCAAGCCCGCTGTCCATCCCAACCCCTCACCTGTGTAACAGCGTCTTCCTCCTGCCACCTGCCCAGCCCTTGTGATCAGACAGGACAAGGCCACACTCGTTTCTTCTGATGGCGGTGCCAAATTTCCTGAACTGTCTTTATATAATCTTCTTAGATGACAGACTTCCTGTCCCAGAAACACCTCTGCTTTTCTGCTGAGGCTCCTGCCCTGTGCCCTCAGGGTCTGTGACATTAGCAATGGGGTGGGGGGGGGTTTCTCTCCTTGAACTACCTCAGGAGCTCTCAGCAGTATTCATTTTTCTAGGATAAGCACAAGTACCTGTGGCCTTTGCTTGGGAGGTGACAGTTCTGAGGTAGCAGCACAAAGCATCGGCCAGTCACACATGCTCCTGTTACCAGGAATTCAGCAATTCTAGGCTTGGTGGACATTTGTGATACAGTTACTTGTGTCTCCTGAGTCAGTCCAAAGGGCTTGAGGCCTCTTAAAGATATACACACAGTAGGATCAGAGTTAAAATAAAACAATGCCTGGTGAGTTTAGTAGGATAAACATATTTTTCATGTAGTGGAGCTTTTCTGACACAAAGGCCTGGTAGGATCTCTCCTGCCTTGTCTGCTCAGGTAGCCCTGAATTCAGTGCATGGAAAGAGTGTGACTACATCCTCGACTGCCTGCCTCAGGGTGACCATTTCACCTCCAACATCCAGCCCAGAGCTCTGGGTACAGGTGGTATGGCCAGAGTACAGACAATTTTGAGAATGGAAGCTGGTGACAGAGGTGGAAATGTGGGCCTCTGCCCTCCCAGGAGGTAGGGTAAGAAGATGCATGACCATCCATAGGTTCCAGAACAGGCTGTGGCCAAGAAATGGGCCAAACACTTGAATGTCCAGGAAGGGCAGCAGGTCCCAGACTACAGTCAACACAGGGCTACCTGCCAGAATGGGACTTGTGCCAGACAGGACCACAGAACCATGGGTATGTGCTTTGGCTAGTGATCTGTGCACAGCTGTGCTTTGTGGTACCTTTCTCTTGCCACCTGTCATTGCAGCAGCATAGTCCTGCCCTAGAGGAGAAGGTAGTTGTTCCTGCATTAGCCCAGGCCACTTAGAGACACGGGCTGGCCAGGCCCTTCATTTGCTTCTGAAGGACATGCTGGGCTCTGGTCTGCATGTATGAGTGGTCTTAGAGCAGTGCCTGAAGACCATGTCTGCTCCATTGTTCACACTGGGAAGATCTAGCCCTTGTGTCTGCCAATCCTGCAGAAAATGATACTGCCTTCCCAAGCTATCTAGTGTGGCCTTGGCAGCTGGTGTGGCACATGACCCTGCCCATGCAGGTTGCTGCCCCCCACTGCCCTGTCCCCACATAGAGATCCAGTCTCCAACTTCCTGGAAACAGACTTGACTAACAGCTAACTTTGTCTCATGTGCCTACCTGCAGTTTTTTTTTTCCCCTCCTTTAAAACAATATTAATTGCTTTGCTTTATTTCCCATAGTATAGAAACCCTGAGTCTTCCTGAACCTCTCAAGTGCAAATTCTTACATGGAAACTTTTTGTACTATTGAGAGAGACCAGAAGCTTTTAGGCTGTTTCTTCCATAGAGTTTGGTTGAAATAACAGGGAGAGTTCCACAGCTCCTGAAAATGGCACAATTATACTGTAATCTTGGTCTTGTTGCATGGAAAATTAGACAGGTAGACCTTGTGGCCTTGGGACTGTGGGGAGCTGCAAACAAGCACCTCACCAGGACCTTCCTCTCCTGAGACTTCAGGTGTGAGGTTCCCAACCCAAAAGCTAACTAGCCATGCCAGGCTTGGTCCCAGTTGATGAGAAACGAGATCTGGTATGGGCCAGTGCTGAGCCAGTGGCTCTACCTTCCCTGTCTCCCTAGCTTATAGGTCTTTCTGCTTCTCCCAGACTGTGATTCGCTAATCCATCTCTCATTTGCAGTGGATAGCCAGGGGGTGCCCTGACGTGAACAAATACAGGTCAAAACAATACCAGAAGTAGGTTAGTGAAGCCTATTAATGCCTAAGCCTAGTTGGAGATGGAGACCTTAGAGTCCCTCTCACTCAGGACAAATGATCAGTAACCCTGAGAGACTCAAGGCCAGCAGGCCCAAGGCTGCAGGAAGCCTGGCCACAGAGAGCCTGATCCTGTTTCTTTTCTGAACCCTGAGGCTGAGCCAGCCCTGCCTGCAGCTCCAGGTGGAAGTCAGCTGACAGCAGGACAACCTGGGCTGCTCTTGTGGCCCAGTCTGCTGCCCTCACATCTGAGCTCCTCACTTCTCTTGTACTGTGAAGACAGACAGAGCTAGTGAAAATGTTGCCTTGGCCCCACTAGCTCAGCCTGTCTGTCTTCACAGAACTTAGATTTATAAAGGCCTTGGTTTTTATGGAAGAATGTTCCAGTCGACTTCCTTACTTTTCTCTCTTTACATCCTTCTCCTCTCTCTCTCCCTTGTCCAGCTCACATTCTTCAGACCCATTGGACCAGCCTATAGCGCAGATCATTGCCCAGAAAATGCTATAACCATGGCACATCAGAGCCGACTGGCTTCTTAGGAAGCACGCGCACACACACACACACACACACACACACACACACACACATAAATGTGACCCTATTTCATAGTCATTCTATTTCACTGATGAAGAAACTGAGGCCAAGCCTTGTCAAAGCTCCTGTACCCTACTTCTGCTTCCCACTCACATGTTTGGGGCATCTACAGACAAAGAAGGCTAGGAGCAACCTAGTGAAGGAACAGATCCAGAGAGAAGCCTGTTACCCTGAGCCATGCACCAGTGAGGGCTGTGGCCCAGACAGTGAGTTTATCCAGCTTGCTTCTTCCCGCCAGCCTTAATCTCAGTCTCCCACAAAGCATTAGGACATAAGCAATTTTTCTGTCAGAATGTAACACCCATGATCTGGATTCCAACTGCCAATGGAGTCCTTTTTCCCAACTGAAACCTCTTGAGCCTGGTTTTCACTGGCTGGATTACTGTCAGCATGCTGGTCTTCTGAGCTGTGACCAGACTCTTCCATCAGACTGAGCTTACGGCATTCTGTAGCTTTTCTGGCCAGCATCCTCAAGCCTTCCCAGACCCCTGTGAGCCAGTTCCAAAGGCTTCTAAACCATGGTCAGGTGACTTCCCCTCCATGAGCCCACTTCTCTAGTACCAGAAGCTGTCTTACTTTCCTGTTACTGGGACTAAATACCCTCTACCTGGTACTTAGAGGAGGACATTATTCCATGAACACAGCTCACTCAGATAACCTTTGGGAGAGGGAACAGTAGCATCCCCATACCCCTGCTTGTGGAGAATTTCCTTTTTGAGGGGGGAAGAAGTTTCTCAAATATCATTATTTCTTCTTTCTACCACTGCTTCTTCCCCATCTTCCTTTCTTTCTTTCCACAGTACTAGGGATTGAATGCAGAGTCTTTCCAACTCATTTATTTTTTATTTTGAGCGTCATGCTAAGTCATTGAGTTGCCTAGGCTGCACTTGATCTCGTGATTCTTTTGCCTCAACCTCCCAGATTGCTGGCATTACAGGAGTGTGCTACCACACCGATTGATTGTTTGGTTGATTGATTAAATTGATTTTTTGCATTACTGGGCATTGAACCCAGGGCCTTACACAAGCTAAGCGTGTGCTATACCACTAAATGTATTCCCCGACTCTTTTAAATTTTTATTTTATTTTGAAGTAGGCTCTCACCAAATTGTCCATGCCAGCCTTGAACTTGCAATCCTTCTGCCTCAGCTTCCCAAGTAGCTGGGATTACAGGTGTGCAACACTGTATTTGGCTATGTTTTTTTTGTTTTTTGTTCTGTTTTGTTTTGTTTTGTTGTTTTTGTTTTTTTGAGCATGCTGGCTCTCAAAATTTTTTATTTTTTTTCTAGTACATGGTTGCAGTACACAATTTTTAAAAAATCATGGAATTGTCTTCATTCTTTTTTTAAATAAAATTTTATTCTTACATGTACAACAAACTCCAAGAACACACATCATTGTAGTTATAGGTGTCAAGAGATGTTATGACAGGACATCCAGATATCTGAATAGGAATGGAATCCAGGGTCACCATCACTGTACACACAAGGAACAGTTTATTTTTTGCCAGATTTGGTCTTCATGTTTAATATTCAAAGAAGGAAGTTGACCCCAAGCCCCAGGAGTAGATGGGTGGGTCAGTGGATGGATGGATGGATGGGTGTGTGGGTGGATGGATGGATGGATTTTTATGCATGGGGTGGGAACCCAGAACTAGTACGTGCTAGACAAGCATTCTACCACTGAGCTATGTCCCTAGCACTCTTTTTTTTTTGTACCAGGAGTCATACCCAGGCCCTTACACTTGCCAGGCAGGTGCTATGCCACTGAACTATATCCCAGGCTCTATTTTTTTAAGTAATAACTAGAAAAGTATAAGAAAAAGCTGGTGGGTTCAGGCCTATAGTCCCCTTTATCCCCCAAGTTTTGGAACACACGAAATGCCCAGTGGTAGACCACTTACCTAGCATGTGCAAAGCCCTGGAGTACATTCCCAGGACCACAAAGAAGAGAAGAAATGAGGAAGTGGAAGAGAGAGAGGAAGAAGAAAGGAGGAGAAAGGGAAAAGCTCAGGACATGGATCCTTGGTTTGATACATACATGAAACAGCTCTGGCAGCTGTTAGGGGTTGACTTGCTCTTTGAAAAAGCAGCTGGCTTCCTGAGCAGCAGGCCAGGCACTCGGTGTGCTACATATCCTGCCTGGGCCAGGCATCCTGACTCATAGACATCAAGGCTGTGAACACTGTGTGTCCTGTGCCAGGAACATGGCAAGGCAGAAGATCTGCCAGCAAGTGTTGGTAGTGGGTCACACCCGCTGTGCCCTGCCGGTCTTTGGCAGGGGAGGTTGGTACCCATCAGGCATTCATCCCCCCACCCCAAGTGAGTCGAGATATATATATATATATATATATATATATATATATATATATATATTTTTTTTTTTTTTTTTTTTTTTTTTTTTTTTTTTAAGCAGGGTAATAAGAACTCCCTGAAATGTTTTAAATTCGATAATCTGAAGTTCCCAGAAAATCAAAGGGATAAAATGGAAATAAAGAAAGCTACTCTCTTACCTGGTCAGTGAATAGGGTTGCTTGAGCTTTTCTTTTTTGTTCTCTTTTTAAAATGTTGTTTTAATGGTGATGAGGATAGAACCCAGGGCCTTGAGCATGGTAGGTCTGTGCACTACCACACCACTAGTCCTCGGCCTGAACCTTCCTGAAGTTGCTTAGGGGCTGCCCATACTCAGTTGAAGCTAGGACACAGAAGAGATTCTGCAGACTCCTGCTCAGCACAGTGTGCTCCACCTGCCTGCACCAAACCCCATGGATAGCAGATGTTAACCTCCATAACTGGAGTTGTCACTTTAGGCCTGGTGATACAAACTCTTGGCTCTTTTCCTTTGTGAAGGTCCTCATATGTTTTAGACTTTAATATTCTAACAGTCCCCCCACTACTTAATTTTATTTTTACTGTAGATTGTGTCTTTGGAGGTGTAGCTAACTACAGACATTGTGTTGGTATTTTTTCCTAGAAATAATGTGTTAGCAATTGAGATCCTGGCAGGTACCTTCCATACCCAGGGGAGATAAGGAGGCAGGTCACCCCACTTAAGCTCCACTACCTCAGTTGTCCAGGCTGGGAGCTAACATTTCTTTAACATGGCTGCTAGGAGTTAAAGATCACCTCCACCTTTTATATCATTAATGATAGGAACTTAAAGATTTTGAGACACATATACTTTTCAGAATTTCTGCTCCTGAGACACTTGGCACAGGCAGCCCAGGTGGGGTGTTTGAATACCTATGAAAGCTTGCCAGGGAGCCCTGACTGTTGCTCCCTAGACCTCAAGGAATTTGTCCCAAGCACCACTGAAACACAGCCAGTCACTGAGGGCTGGGAGAAAGGATGAGACAAAAGGAAGTTGTGTCAGGACTTCTGTGATTTGTTTCCTCTAAAGAGATATAAAGAAGAAAGTGCCACAGTCCTTTTGTCCTCATGGCCCTGGTTTTGCAGTGTTTTTTTGGTGGTGAAGCCTGCCTGCATTCTGTCAACAGCTTTACCTAGGCTGATGGAGCATACATCCCCAACTGCCTTCCCCACTTCTAAAACGTGCCTGGGTGCCTTGTGTAATTCACACAGCTGAGCAGATGGAGCCCCAGATGGCTCCTGGGTTGGCACTACCTGCCCTCCTAAGCACTTTCACCCCAGGCAAGGCAGGCTGCCTCTTGGCTGTCCCAGTGGCATCAGGGGCCACTCCTAGCTCCTAGCATTACCTCCTGCATTGGGCTTGACAGAAGGCAAAGAACTGTTATGGCTGAGGAGTTCAAAATCAAAATGTAGGCCTAATGCATTGGTGAGATTAGAAGGTAATCTCTTCACAGCCCTAGGCCAAGAGACCCTGTGACATGAGGGCAAGGACACATAGTCAAAAAGTTATCCATCTCAAGAACTCGTACTGCCACGTCCCTTGCTGCTGGCCCCTGCTGGCCAGTCGTGCTTCTTATAATTTGCCACTCACTGCTTTCCTTACTGCTACTTCATAATGTGGCTTCCCTTGTGTGCCTGTGTGTGCCATGCCAGTTGTGTTTTTTTTGCTCTGTGTGCATTTTGGTTTTGTTTTGGGGTTGCTTTGATGATTTACTTTGTTCCGGTGTTCTGTCTCCTTCGCCTGGCTGTGGGGGCTGTGTGGCCCCGATGCTTGCTGCCTCCATAGATCCCCGTTGCACAGCCCTCTGTCATGGACGACATTGAGGTGTGGCTCAGGACGGACCTGGTGAGACTCGACTTTTATATTTTGTGTGTGGGGTGTGGCACGGAGAGGCTCTTCTGAGGATAGGCACTGGGGCACGCTGCAGGAGCCAAGTCTCTGTTGGGGGTTGGGGGAAAGGAGGGCAGGTATGGCTGCTGTAACCAGCAGCTCTTCACAATTCATCTTGTTCCCCAGCACTTCCCAGGGCCTGGAGGGCCGTGGCAGACCTGGGAGCACAGGCCCAGCGCCAGGCCTGGCCCGCACAGTCCTGCCCGGTGGGCAGGTCCCTGCCTGACATCTCATTGCCTGCAGGAAGCCAACTGTAGTCCACTCCCAGCATACTTATCTCCTCCCAGCTTCCTCTTAGTTTCTAGGACATGTGTGTGCTTGGGGTTTGGGGGCAGAAGGGGGAGGGGTTATTGTTGCTTGGGTTTTTGGGTTTTTTTTTAACCTTTTTGGTTTTCATTTTTATTTTTTCCATACTAAGAAAGGGACTCATAGACTTACAGGTGCAAGGCAGGCACTGTACCACTGAACTACAGCTTCAGCCCTCATTTCTTTTTATTTTATTTTTATTATGAAATGTGCACAGATACATCGGGTATTTGGTTTTGTTTTACATTCACTGCCATCTCCTTTCCCAGGAACTCTATTTTGGATTTAAAGGAACCTCTGTCCCACAGAGTCTTGTACCCATTCTGTAAGACAGGGTAAAAAGCTGAGGATGTTATAGTCTAAAGAAGCTTTTTCAGCTGCCCTGACGCTTGACCAGTGGCTGGTGAAGAAGTGTGCTCTGGTGGGGAGATGCTGTCCCCTGAAAATTGGCTTTGATTCTCCCACAGATCTGGAGATACCTCCTCTTCCTCCTGGTTGTGCATTGTTAGGGATAATCCTGTTCCCAGAGATGAATAACTTCCTGGCTGCTGTAACTACAGGGTCAGCTTAGCATTCTGTGGGCTGGTGACAACACACGAGGACAATGAGGACAACGGGCCTCTAGTCAGAGTGTCTCACTGCCTCTTTTACAGAAGCCCAGGCTTTCTTTCCAAAGGCACTCATTGTCAAGGGAGGCACCCAGCCAGGTGTCAAGAGTGGAAGAAAATACCCCAGGCTCTCTTAGCCAAGAGGATGCCTTAAGACGAAATAAAACAAGCTGACCAGATAGCTCAGCAGACTAAGCACCTACTTAGGCAAGAGCAGGGACCAGGGTTCAATCACCAGTACTGCATGCCGCTCTGGGTGCACTAAACTGGCCACCCAGATTGAGTGTGGTGATACATGCCTGTAATCCCAGTGCTGGGGAGGCTGAGACCCTGTACCAAATATGTAAAATTAAAAAAAAAAAAAAAAGAAAGAAAAAGAAAGAAAGCGAGAAAGGCAAGGCCCTCACCTTATAAGGGAGTCCTGAGGACCAGAGAAGGGAAGGAACCTGTCCAACAAGGGTACACCACAGGTCCGGGAAAGGCTGGGAAATGCTCTGGTCTCTTAGCCTGTGTGGGACTTTTCACTCCCTATCATCCCCTTCCTAATTGCAACCCTCACATGTGCTGCTTCTCCGAGGCAGCGCCTCTAGGCAAAACCAAATGGGATTGGTTCCCATAGACTCTCCATGGCCAGCGTAAAGAAGGGAGTCTGGACAGAGGAGAGGGCTAGTGCGCCAGGCAGAGCCTCCCTTGCCCAAGCGCCGTCTAGGTGCCAGGCCTGAGACATCCAGGCCCCAATGGCTCCCAGCAGTCGGTATGGACAGTGTCTTCCCATTGCCACTGTGCTAGCAGTGAGCAGACTGGCACAGAGGAGCAGCCTTGGGAACACTGCTACCCAGCGGCGCAGCCTTCTCGTAGCCATCCAGCTTCTCCTAAGAGCCTTGAGTGTGGATGGGCAGGGAATCAGTCTGCATCATTTTTTGATTTTTTTTCCTGGCCTTTCTAGGGATCAAAACCTAGAATCTATTTGGGTTTTTTGGTTTTGCTTCTAAAAAACAAAACAAAACAAAATTTATTCTCCCTCAATAAAAAGAGCACTATCTTACTGTTACAGAAATTTGGAAACAGCAGGCATGGTGGCACACACCTATAATCCCAGCCCTTAGGAGGCTGAGGCAGGAAGATTGCCTAAGTTCGTGGCCAACCTACACTGAGTTCTAGGCAAGCTGGAACTACATAGTGAGACCCTGTCTCAAGAAAAAGAAAAAAAAAAAAAGCAAGATTATTTGGGCTGCCATTGGCAGTGCCACCCTGGGGTGACCATAGGGAGGTAAAGGTGCTTGGGTGAGTGAGGCCTGAATTCTTAACACTGCTGTCTCTGCTCCTCTCACAGAAGGGTGATGACCTGGAAGAGGGTGTCACAAGCGAAGGTAAGACCTGGCCAGTGGCCTTGCACCTCCTATTGCTGTTCCCACCCCAGGCTCTGGGGACCTACAGAAAGTGTCTCCCATCCCACCCCCATTGGTCAGAGGCCCTTCAGGTACCAGAACGTGAGCTGCAGCTTCATGGGGGCTCAGTCTAGTCTTGTACTGCTGTAGACATAACACATTCCCATTTTGTTTAAAGGGAAATGGAAATCAAGAATATGTGACTTAGTGGGTACGGATCACCATCTTGGGTCCCAACCTCTGTGTACTCATCGTAGCTCAGACACAGCCCCCAGTCCACAGAGGTCTACAGGGCTCCCAGGAGGCTGAGCTAGAGGAAGCAGCACCAGACTGGGCCTCAGTTGATGGGCCAGGAGGGAAGTGTAGGCCTGGTTCTTCTACAGGGCCCTGCCCTTTCTGCTACACCGCCCTCCCCTTGCATCCCCTTGTCCTTCCTTCCAGACCCTATAGTCAGAAGGCCCAGGCAAAGAACTGTCAGGGCACCTGGCCTCTGTTCTGGGTGACCACTCTCCTGAGTGGCTCCCTGGTCCTCCTATAGGAGTGGTGGTCCCCCTGCCACATTCTGTGAGAGTGCCAGGCTTTCTCTGGCCTGCCCCACATTAATCTGAAAATGTACAGAAATGTGGACCGTGGAGAAGGTGTTCTGTGGTCTTGTTTCCAGAGCATTTCTCTACAGGGGTCATAGGCTGCTGGATCTTCCCCGTTACTGGCAGGCCACAGTATCCCCACTGCAGTGCACTTCCACCCATCCAGCTGGGGTTTGCACTTGCCCAGTAGATGGCAGAGAAGGACAGTGAGGTGGGGGCCCTTCCTGAGACAGGTCCAAGAAGCACCCATACTTTAGCTGGATGTTTACCCTACCACCCCAGTTTCCCAAACCCCATCAGCCCCACAGCAGAATACAGGCCAGAGCTGGGAGATATGGGGACTTGTACCAGAGTGACCCCTGTGGAACAGCTGGACTGCATTCTCATCAACCCTGGTCCCTGCTTTGGTTTGTATTGCAGAGTTTGATAAGTTCTTGGAAGAGCGAGCCAAGGCCGCTGAAATGGTCCCTGACCTCCCATCACCCCCTGTGGAGGCTCCTGCCCCGGCTTCCAACCCTTCTGGCCGGAAGAAGCCTGAGCGGTCAGAGGACACCCTCTTTGCCCTGTGAGCTGCTCTGTGGTCTTCTCTGTGGATAGCAGGTCACTGCTTGCTCCCTGTGGACACTGAACACTGGCCACTCTCCCTGCCCCTCACCCTTGGCCTGTGCACCTGTGTCTTCATGGAAACACCTGTGTCTGCTCCCCTAGTCAGGACCAGCTTTTGCCACCTTCCTTCTCAGTGGTGGGACAGCTGCACTGCAGCTAGAGGCCCCACCTTCTCCTTCCCCAGGCTTCTGACTGTGTGTCCTTCCAGGAAGAGCGGTCACCCAGCCTAGGCAGAGAGTAGCCCCTCGACACTGCTCCTGAGCAGACCACCTGGACTATCGTCTCCATCACCCACCCACAGAAGAGGGGGTCAGGCTCTGGCTTGCCATGTGTGCCCACAGTATGTGCCACCTCTGCTGGCTCAGTGGATTCCCTGAGGCCTGCTGCCCTCATCCCTCTGCTGGGAATGGCCTTGTGTCTCCTCCTTGGACCTTGTCACTTCATGGCACCTGTTGTGTTGGCACTTTAGAAGGCTCTGTAGGGCGCTCATATGGGGTTCTTATGTACTTGACCCTCTCTCCATCAGCCAGCTGCCTACTGAGACCTCCCGCCCCCCGGCTCAGCAGCCAGGCCCAACCAAGGGGTCACAGAGGACCGTAGCTCCTAGTATGGGGACAGCCCAGTGCACTTGGGAGGGCAGCACTACTATAAACCCATCTGCAGCCTGTGTACTCCAGCCAGCAACCTTTGGCCTTGTGTGGAGGGACCTGTGCGAGGAGATGTGAGCTGGCCCTGCCTGCACTGGCCTCCACTCACCACCTCCAGGCCCAGCAGCAGACTGCTCTGCACCACACCAGGAGGCTCCAAAGGACTAAGTGGCCAGAGTGACACTAAGGCCTATGTCCCTCTCCCAGGCCAGGGCCTCAGACCTGCCATGGGCAGCATGACCTGACACCTCACGTGACCCCAGCCACCAATTTGCAGAGCCTAAAGCCTGACAGCCCAAGGCTGAGCAGATGGGGGCTGGTGACGCCTGCTTCTGTCCTGTGTATCTCCTATCCCTGAGCAAGGAACTCCCAGCACAAGCCTAGCCCTGGTTCAGCTAACCCTTCTTGCCCTAAGCTGCCATTACCCAGAGGAAGAACGAATTGCTGCATCATCCTGATGGGCCTGCACCCTTCCAGCGCAGGTCACCACAGTTTCCCACCCATGGTGTAGAGTGGCCTAGTGCTGTGCCTGTCACCATCTGCACACCAAGCTGCAGGGAAAGGAGGCTGCTGTGAAATGACTAGTTACTGGGCTCTGGGAAGTGCTTAGGACCAGGACTCCAGTGAGAGCTGTGGTGAGTGCTAGCTGAGTGTTCTGCCCCAGGACTCCATGCCCAGCCTGGCACTCTCCAGAGAGGACTGTGGTCTAGGTGGACCCATCTGCAAGACAGCAGGTTTGTTACACTCATGCACACAACACCTGGAAGCCCCTGCTCACGGTTTGCTGCTTGCTCCTTGCCCTGCCCTGCCTTCTCCAATCCCTAGCTATTGCCCTTCTTACCAGCTTGGAAGGGCAGGGTCCCTGAGAACTGACTAGGTTGGCACAGGTGTGCCCAAAGATCCCAGCCCTCTGTGGTCTGCCAGAGCTGGGCCCATAGGTAGTAGTAGACCAGGTCTAGCATCCCCTGAGGAAAAAGCCAACCGCCCTGCTTTGTGGATGGCACTGAGGAAGAGGGCCATCTGCAGTGAGCGGTGAGCAAGGCCAAGATAGATGCCCTCCTGGGAGTCTCAAGCAAAGCTGTTCTTAATACTGATATCAAGTACCCTCAACCCCAGTGGAGAACTCCTGTGGGCTGTGGTGACACAGCTGTGAGGCCTGCACTGGAAACAAGTGTGGGGATGTCATCCTGAGGCCTCTGGCTCCCACCTATCCTGCCATCTGAGGCATAGTCCTCAGGCCACCTGCCTAGGGGAGGAGCAGAGCCTGGTGGGAAAGGTGGACGTCGCAAGCCACCAGCCTCTACAAGTGTTAGAAATCACAGATACAGTATGTACTTAATTACACTAAATTATTGTGGGGATTCCTCATAAGTACTAATTATACCTGATTATAAGTTAAAATATTTATTTTGTGAAAATATTTTCTTGGGGATGTATTTAACCTTTTTTGTGTTTGTGAAGGCTCGCCAGTTCTCGCCCACTTTCCTGGCCAGCCAGCAGCAGCTAACTGCACCAGGTACATTCTGTCCTGGCACCCAGCAGTGGCGGCACCCAGCAGTGGCCTGAGGCTGTGCTGTGAGTGACCAGCTTGCTTCTCAGTTGCATGGGACAAGGGATTTTGGAGCCAAAAAAGGCTTATAGCTGGCCTGGGCCAGAGGAAAAGGTGACCGTCCATCTGTCTTGTCTTTCTATCAGCCCCTGCACTGTGAGTGACTGTGCCTTGGCTCCCTGCCCTTCTCCCCACCCAGTGGTCTCAGGCCTGTGTTGTCACTGCAGCACCTTGGGAGCGAGAACCCAAGTTCTTCTATGCTGAGGGGTTGGCGTCTAGGAATGGGTCAGTGGCAACTACTCCTTCTCCTCTTCCCTTTCCCATCCTCACCCTTCCTGCTGAGCTCAGCCTTCTGGCTGGTGAAGGTAAACAATGGACCTCCTGGGACCAGGCCAGCCTCACTTGGGAATAGCACATGGACTAGTGCTGGCATGGTCACAGCCCTTGCACTACCCATTTAGCCCATGTGCCACTCTGTGATCTTCTATTGGGACATCTGGGCTCTTCTATCATGTTCAGCCACATGGAAACAATGTGTCTCCCCCACCCACAAAGGGATCTGTTTCTACCCCAAAGATGCTTTCTGTTAGGCCTGCAGGATCTACGTTTCCCAGTGCCCATCTCCAGCCCTTCCCAACCATGGAAGTGGCTACAGGGTTCCCCTGTAGCCACTAGCCTTGGGAACAGCTGTCAATCATGAGTTATGATTGCTTTTGTCACAGTGTCCCAAAACAACCTCCAGGCTCTCCCGAAGAGTAAACAACAGATATTTTATTTCATAAAGTTTGCACTTAATTTGTGAGGGTTCTCAGGATCATTGGGGGCTACTGAAAAGAGGAATGTGTTCATTATCCTTTTGTCCCTCAAGTCTAGTGTTATTGTCACTGTCATGTGTTTCTGTGGGCAGAGCTGGTTCTGGAGGGTGGGTCAGTGTTTATTCGGCTCCGAGTGACCCCAGAGTGTCTCCTCACCCCACTGGCTCTCCTAGATGCTGTCTCTCTAGTTCGGTTCTTGCATGTAATGTATTCCACAATAAATGAATAATTGAACAAACCGTTCCTGTGTGATCTTTTTTCAGTTGCCTGTGACCATCCAAAGAGTCTTCCATGTTGGACCAACTGCTTTCTCTAAGCAGGGCTGCCATGGAGGCCCACAAGAGGGAGCACCTGGGGGACCCACTTTCCATTCTCTTCCTGCTGCACCACTGCCAAGCCAGGAAGACCCCTGGGGTCAGACCAGCTGGGCATCAGGCAGTAGCCATGAGTCTGCCCATCTGCCTGACAGCTTAGGATAAGGTGCTATTTGTCCTCTTGGGTCTCATCCTGGATCCCACACAGGTACAGAGAGGCCACTTACCTTGTCCAGAGTGAGAAGGCCTGAGCCCCCTTAAACCCCTTCTAAGGCTCTACTGTTTGTTATCAATTTTATACAGAGATAGGATAGCTCAGTGGGTTAATGTGCCTGCTTAGGCAGACACAGAGACTGGGGACTTGATCCCATCCTGCTGTGCTGGCCCCACCCCAGGGGTGCGCTGAAACAGCAAATGAGACTGGGCATGGTGGTGCAAGGCTGTAATCCCAGCGCTTGGGAGGCTGAAAACAGGAGAGTCGCTATGAGTCTGATCCATGTAGTGAGACCCTGTAGACCCTATGCTAAATACATCTTTAAAATTTTTTTTTACACAGAGCTTTGTGCCAGGCACTGGATTTGAGAGCCACTGCTCCAAGCCAGGTGGACATTACCCACACCTTTTTTGACATTTATTGAGATATAATTCACATCAGACATTTATCCACTTAGTACACAATTGCCTGGGGTGTGGCTCTGTGGTACAGTTCTAGCCTGGGATGTATGAAGCCCTGGTTTCATTCCCCAGCACTACAAAAAATAAAAAGTGTGTAGGTGAGTAGTTTTGGGTATAGCCTCAGGGTTGTGCAGCCACCCCCACTATAAATTTTTGAACATTTTTGTCCCATGAAGAGGAACTCAGTCTCTGCCCAGGCCACGACGTACTCTCCATGTAAAAAAAGATTCTGTGCTACTGTACTGTCTGGTGGCTGCCCTACACATATGGCTCTATTCTTAGAAGCAGGTCTTCCAGCTGGCTTGGACACAGGAGTTCTGAGGGATAGGATTGTGGAGGGCTGGGGTGCTTGTGCCTTCTTGAGTGGTCAGGGGCTGGGAGACCTTTAATGTCTTCATCTCTGGGGATTTGAGGATGGATACTGTCTTAGTTACCTTTCTCCTTGCTGAGACAAAAATACCTGACACCCAAAGTTAAAGGAGGAAAGTTTAAATTAGCTCATAGTTTGGAGAGGTTTCAGTTCAGAGTTGGCTGCCTCCGAGCAGGGTGAATGGAAGGGGCCTCATAGAGGAGAAGCAATTCATGGCAGGCAGCAGGTAACAAGCAGAGTCTCTGTCCCTTCTGTCCTCTCCAGGCTACCCACCTGGAGTAGCCTTAGTCCCAGCACCACAGCCTTGACTACAGTACACAGCCTAGTTCTAGCCACCTCTGAAAAGCCCCACCTATGAGCAGAAGGCTTTGGGAGACATCTTAATGAAAGCCGGAACAGATGTCAAGTGGGGTAGATTCCTCAAACCCAGTGGGCCTGGAATGAACTTGGAGACACCTACCCCGCCTTTCACTGCTGGTGAAATCTGAAGAAAGCAGTAAAAACAGTGTTCTCAGCAACATAGGGCTTGGTGGAACCAGCACTTGAATCCAGACCCTCACTTCCCAGACCAGCAACTTAGAGGAGTGGCAGGAAGGCCACCACCTCCATGGTTGGTACCTGAATACTTCTGTGCAGATGGTGCGGGACAGGGTGGGCCCGTAAGGGGCCATGCTGGGATGCCCACCAGCACCAGCCCAGACCACAGACGACAGCACTTGGTTTCCTTGGCCAGTTGCTCCCTGGAGCCCAGGGAGTTTCATGGAGGTCCTGCCTGTCTCTCATTGGCTGGGGTAAGCTAGTGAGTGTCCTCCCACAATGGGGGTTGTCCGAGTTAAATTTTTTCTCATTGCTGGGACAAAATACTCAACACCCAAAATTAAGGAAGGAAAGGTTTATTTAGCTTATAGTACAGGCTTCAGTCCATACTCGGCTGGCTCCAAGGCAGGATGGCCCATAATGGCAGAGGGCAGCCATTCATGGTGGCAGAAAATAACAAGGAGCAAAAGGAGGTGCAGAGGCTGCAGCAGCTAGCCAGCCTCTCTCTCCTCCTTACATTTGTATGCAGATTACCCATGCCAGGGCAGGTGTAGCACTCACACCTATAATCCCAGCATTGGATCATGAATTAATCCAAACTCTAGAAGCCTGCCCCAGTGACTGCATGAGGCTTTGCAGGGACTAGACACAAACCATAACATTCCTCCCCTGGTCCCCCAAAGATTCATGTACATCCCTTTATTCAAAAAGCATTTTAGGGGGCTGGTGAGATGGCTCAGTGGTCTAAAGCACCTACTTAGTACAAGCTAAGCTAAGCAAAAACACAGGGACCGCGGTTCAATCCCCCAGCACCACATGCCAGCCAGCCCCGCCCCCCTGGTGGGCTGAGCTGGCCATACACACACCCACACACACCCACACATGCAATAAATAAATAAATAAATATTTTTTTTTTTAAAAAAAAAGCATTTTAGTCAATCTCTAAGAGCAGCCAAAGTCCTAACAGTTTCAGCACTGCTGAAAAGTCCAAGTCTCAAGTCTCCTCCAAGATCTAAGGCAAAGTCTTAACTGTATGCTCCTGAACAAGTGAAAAGTTAAACATTTCCAAAGTTCAGTGGTAAGAAAAATATTACTGTTCCAAAAGGCACAAACAGCAGCATACACAGCATTGGAACTAAAGCAACTCTAACATCCAGGAAGGCAAATATTAAGTCCTGTAGTTCTATGTAGAACATCAAAAACAATCTGTGGCAAGTTGTGAGCTCCATGTGGCTCCACCTGTATGGCTCTGCTGCTCATTACAGCTCCCATGGCTTCGCTCTGGGGCTGGTTTTGCTCCCTCCTTGTAGCTTTCCTCAGACAATCCACATTCCTGGCTTTTCCAAACTGGGGTTTGCACTGCATGTTAGGCTTCTCACTATACTTCATGCACTGCCCTTCCAGGCACACATTGCCTGGCCTCCTGGTCCTTCTCAAATCTAGATGGAAGCCTTTTTTTTTTTTTTTTTTTTTTTTTTTTGGTGGTACCAGGGATTGAACTTGGGCCCTTGCACTTGCTGGGCAAGCGCTTATTCTACTGAGCTATCACTGTGGCCCTTTTTTCTTTTTTTTCTTTTTTTACCAGAACACTAAGTTTTATTTGGCATTTCTTTTTTTTCTTTTCTTTTCTTTTTTTTTTTTTTTGGCATTTCATTAAGGTTAAATCTCTAGGAATGAGGAGCTCTTGTTAGAGGGCACAACAGTCCAAAAAATCTCAGATCTCATAGTGAACCACCGGCTGAGGTTCTTTGCTGGGATCATCACCTCATTCCAGGTACAGATTATTATAAGGATACTGTTTTGTCTCCACAGGCTGGTAGCTGGGGTACATCTTCCCTACACAGAACATAAAAAGCATGAACGCCATGAAGCTGAAGAGATGGTTATGCATGATATGCCAAGAAACAGGTATGGGAGATGTGTCCACACGATTCTGGATATACATGTCTAGATGCCAGTGAATTGGTTCACCCCAGTTCAACCTCAGGTCTGGGTGATCCCATTCATACCATGGATTCCTCTCATGCTGTGAGAAGTCAGGCAGCTTTGGTCCTTATACCCCATGCTTTCAGCCAGGTGAGGCTCATAGTCTTCCACACACATATTATACTTCTTGGAGGCAGCTGCCTGTTCCTCTGGGGTCCTGGGATAGGCACCTGGTAGCATGTACTTAATAATGTGGGAGGCTGTCCGTGCCCCCACACCGCCTGCCGAGCTGTGCTTTGCAGCCACCAGAAACCCAGAGCCAAAGCCTGGACTCCCACCATCTTCACCTTCTTCCCAGTTCACTCTTCTAGAAGACTTTTTAACCTCAGAACTCCTGCATTCTGCATGCACCTAAAACCAACATCATATGGATCATGCCAAAGTCTGCTGCCAGCTGAAGCAGTAGCCAGGCTTTCTTCTCTCTTGGCTGTAGGGGTCAAGTGCCTGGATCACTGAGAACTCTGACTCTGATTCTGAGAAACAAATTCTCTATGCTGTCACCATTCTGGAGCCTGGCACTCTGCAGCTTTCTCCCCAAGGCAAAGTCACTTTTTCAGTTTTGAGGCTGTAAAGGGTGAAGACTTGCTGTTTCCTGTGATGCCCTCAGGCCTTCCCTTCAATTTTCCTGTTCCTTGCTGGCAATAGAGATCTTTTCGGCTCTATCTTTGCATTCCACAGCTTTATTGGCACTTGCTTTCTGGCCAAACTGACAACATTTAAATTAACTTTCTGGGCTCTTTGCTCTTGATTCTCAACAAAATCTGACTAAAAGCCCCCAACAATACCCATGCCACTGCTGCAACGTTCAACTGCCTTGAAATTTCTTTTGCCAAATTAACCAGTCTCTGCATTTAATCTCAGTCTCAGGCAAAGTCTCTGGACATGAGCAAAATGCAAACAAACTTTCTGCCAAGCTATATCACATTGCCTGAAGAGTCTAACAACTAATGTCCTTCCCCGAAGAAACCTCCCCAGCCTGGTCTTTACAGGTAGGATTTCTATCAGCCTTCTGGTCTTCTGAGCCCTGAGCAGAATCTCCCATAGAGAATAGCTGAAGGCACTCCAGTGCTTCTCTTGTAGGTGACATCTACTGAACCTTTCCTATGTCTTCCCATAAGCCATTCCCAAAGGCTCTTGAATGATACGGTCAGGTATATAGGCACAGCAGTGACACCACTTCTCTGGTACCAAATTCTGCCTTACTTTTTTCTCATTGCTGGGACAAAACACCCAACACCCAAAATCAAGAAATAAAAGATTTATGTTATGTTATGTTATCTATTTATTTATGTGGTACAGAGTCTTGCTATGCAACTCTGACTCATAGTGATCTTCCTGTCTCAGCCTCCCCAGTGCTTGGATTATAGGCATGCACCACCATGCCTGGTTTCAATGACCAGCATGGCATGTGGTATTGGGGACTGAACTCAGTTCCTTGAGCTTGCCAAGAAGGCACTTAGACTGCCAAGCTATCTCCTCAGCCCTAGAAAGGTTTATTTAGCTCACAGTTCATGGAAGTTTCAATCTACACTTGGCTGGCTCCAAGGCAGAGTGGCACATGGCAGAGGGCAGCTCTTCATGGCTGCAGAAAACAGCAAAAAGCAAAGGGAGGAGCAGTGACTGCTGTGGCACCTAGCAAGCCTCTCTCCCCTCCTTACATTTGTATGCAGATTGCACGCTGCAGGGTGGATGTAGCACTCACACCTATAATCTCAGCATTAGATCATGAATTAATCACAAATTCTACAAGCCTGCTCCAATGACTGCATGAGGTTTTGCAGGGACAACTAGACATAAACCATAATAGGGGTCTTGGGGAGCAGGCCTCTGCAATGAGAGAAGGCCAAAACTCAGGCCCCTCTGAAAAGACACCACAGACCCTGAGCCCAGTCTGCGCCCTAGTCCTGTGCATGGCATGGTAGTGCTAACACACAGGATCCGTGCCCCCGCCCTGTGGAGAGTAGGTTGACTTGGTGTCTCCACCATGAACTCACCAGTTCAGTGAGCCATTCGTGCTTTCAGTTGGTGTTCCTCACTGGCTGCTCTGTGCCAGGTCAGGGCCACAGGGGAGAGGAAGGCCTGCTCAGGCCCTGCCCTTGAGAAGCTCAGGGCCTGGTTGGGTTCCCAGAATTGAGGACGCTCTGTAGCCAGGAAGTGCTGGCGCCCTTTTAAATAGGCTTCAGGGAGTAGCCAAGGCTCTAAGTGGCAGCTGCAGTGCTTCAGCGCTGCAGTTATTTGGAGGGTGGGGTGCAACTCTGCCTAACTGACCAGCCTCCTTGGAGGGACCTCATTTCCCTGGCAGGCACTTGGCAAAATGTATTTCTCTAATACATTAAGAGCTATTCCTAAAGGAACGGTTCTGTGGAATAAGAAGTTCCAGAATTGGAGTAAAGTAGCATCAGGATTGCTTTGTCCAATCAGAATGAAGAATTTATTGGTTAATACAAGTGAAATCAGCTTCACAAGGGGCTTACTGATTTATCTGCAATCGGCCTCATTGTATGTATTGGCTCTGCTTCCTTTGGGTCAGCTTTTCTGTATTGGCAAATTCAGGCTACGTGCAATACTAGCAAGGAGAAGATGCCTCTTTCCAAATAATTCTAACAAAAGTCTAAGAATACCTTTGAAAAATCAGGCCATTAGCAGAGTGTTATGGTGTATGTCTAGTTGTCCCCCCAAAACCTCATGCAGTCAGGGGGTGGACTTCTAGAGTTTGTGATTAACTCATGGTCCACTGGGATTATGGGTGTGAGTACAGTACCCAGCCTGGAGCTAATAGCCTGAATGCAACTTAAGGGAGACAGACTTGTTCTCTGTAGCCATTGTTGCTGCTACTCCTCCTTTTTGCTCTCTGCTCTTTGCCCCTGCCATGAATGGTTGCTCTCTGTCCTGTGCCACTCTGCCTTGGAGCCAGCTGAGTATGGACTGAAACCTCCAGTAACTATAACCTAAATAAACCTTTCCTTCCAGAATCTTGAGTGTCCCAGCAACGAGAGAAGAGTAATTGAGATACAAACGAAGGATGAAATCTGGGTAAACATGCAAGTTGGTGGTCACTGCAGTGTAGATGGTAAGGGCCAGGGATGGGAGTGAGACACAGACTTGGACAGATACTAATGCCTAGACTCCATACTTGACCTTGGCTACCTCTGGTCAAGTCCCTGGAGCCTGGAGAGGAGCTGAGACCCACCTGTGCTTTCTCTCCCCAGAAATCCAGGACAGGACAGTGGCAGTGCTGGTATCCTGCAATGCCTCTGAGCTCCTGCCCACTAGTCTCCCCTCTGCAGCACTTAGGAAGAAGGAGCCTGCCATCCATCTCTTTTGAAAAAAAAAAAAATGTGTGTGTGGGTCTCCTTTGAGCCCCAGGGAGAGAGGCAGAATCAGGGACCTTGACTGGGCAGGATTCACCCAGAAAGTTCATTGGCTTATGGCCAGAGCTTTCTGGGCCACTCCAAAGGGTTGTCTAGGCTCCAAGGCTGGGCCTCAGCATCCCAGGCAGCAAAGCCTCTACTTCTAGCACTATGGGGTGGGCTCTGTTTCTGGAAGCTGAGTGGGCCCCATTCTATGAGACCACTTCTCCCCATACCTACTACTCTTAAGAGTTGCTGTCTGGGGGCTGCAGGCTCACTGGTGCAACTAGGTTAACTGACTGGTCTTCACTTTCTTCTTTAAAAAAGAAAGTTGGGGGCTGGCAAGATAGCTCAGTGAACTAAAGTGCCTGCTTAGGCAAGCTTAGGCTAGCGCAGGGACTGAGGTTCGATCCCTGGCACCACATGCTGCTCCAGCCCCACCTCGGGGCTGGCTGAGCAGGCCAGAGTCCAGGCATAGTGGTGCATGCCTATAATCCCACCACTGGAGAAGCTGAAAGCAGGAGCACCACGAGTCCAAGCTGCATAGTCAGACCCTGCAACAACCAAATACATTAACAATAAATAAATAAGAGTAGTACTGATAGCTCAGCACACTAAAGTGCCTGTTTAGGCAGAGCACAGTGGCTGGGGTTCAATCCCCAGCCTGCCATGCTGGGTGTGGTGGTGCACACCTATAATCCCAGCACTTGGGAGGCTGAAAACAGGAGAATCACTGAGTCCGATCTACATAGTGAGACCCTGTAGACCCTGTCCTAAATACAGAAAATAAATAAATAAATAAATAAATAAAAAGTTGGTGGTAGACCCATTACCCAGAGAATCATATTCATTCTTAAGAGTAAAGTGGGCTGAGTATGACCCAGGGAGCAAGGTGACTGGGAAAGGTGCCCACAGCCCTGGTTAACAGACAATCACTAGGTTAGTCCAGGTTTGTTTCAGTCCCATTAAACAACAAAACAGCAGACTTACAATTTTTTTTTTTTTTTTTTTTTGTGGTGCTAGGGATCAAACTCAGGGCCTTATGCATACAAGGCAAGAAATCTACCACTGAGCCCCAGTCCCAGCCCCAGTCCTCAAATTTTCTTTGACAATTCAAAATCATAACCCATTCATGACTGGACTTGGCTGGTGGGAGTTAGATGCTATCTAGGGTGCTTTCTGTGCTGGCTGCCAAGTGGACTTGCCTGTTTTATGACTTCCCTTCCATCTGCACTCGGCCTTAGGCACAACAGCCACTTACTGGGGATAGCTGTCCCCTCCCTCATTCTCTCAGTCTGAGTGCCACCCAGCACTGCCGTGCAGCAGGCTTTCGGTTCAGCCCGCCCTTTTCGTGGAGGATCTATCAGGTGATGAACTCAAGCTAAGCTGGAGGGGCCCCACCATGCTGTGAGTCTCCCTAGGGAATGTAAACTACGGATGTTCAGGGGGGGCTAGAAAGCACCTGCCTAGCTCACAGCAAAGAAAGCACACACAAGTCATCTAGGACCACAAACACCCAGGTCTAGTCTCCTGTCTCCACGCTTCACATTGGAGAAGGCAGGATTTCCAGTGGCACCAGGCTCCTGGCCTCCGCGGCCTGGCAACTTCATCATGACTCCGGCAGGTCCCAGCTCAGCTCCTGCCGCAGTGAAAGACAAAGGTGCCAGGAGGAGCGGAAGGAGGCTCCGGAAGAGGTGTGCCTGCTCTTCCACCCACACTAAGCTCAGCAGGGGCCCTCCTGGCACTTGGTGCCTCCTCCAAAAGACTCAGAACAGAAGCTGCCTCCTACTCTCTTAGACACTAGGGGGCGAGGGGCAGAGGTCTGTAGGGATGGCGGAGTGACCCGGGGGAACGCCGGCTCGGGGCAAGCACAGTACCGACACCTGAGCGCCGCCGGCCCTTCCGGCTCAGGACACGCACTTGGCGGCAGTCCCAGCCAGGTGCAGAGCCCAGAACAGGCCCACCTGGCCCCGCGGCGCGGCCTCCCCACCCCCGAGTCGAACCGGCGCCGCGCGCATGTGACCCTATGCCGGGCTCCCAAGCTACAAGCTGACGCCACGTCACCCCACTCCGGGCCAGGCGCCCATTGGTTGTGGCGGCCCACGAGGGCGGGGCCCGCCTGGCTCTGTGCCCTAACTCCCTCGGGCCTCCAGTGGCGACCTGCCCCGCCTGTATGAGCAGCCGGTGTTGCTCCCCTACAGTCTTCTGCCTGGGCGCAATCAGAGCAATAGCAATGAGAAACCCTGGGCAGGCCGCTTCACCGCGTCCTGCCTCAGTTTACACATCTGTCAAATGGGACTGGAACAGCCACGTCCTCCTAAGGCTGTCCGGAGGAATGCACTGATTAATGGAAGAAACCTATTTGGCTCTCTTTGAAGCTAGCTCAGTGATTGGTGACAACGCGGACTTCTTTGAACTAGGCAAACAAAAACCTAAGGGCTAGTGCTCTCAGCAGCAGAGCTGACATTCCTTGCCTGTGCTCGGAGCTCCCCAGCCAACAGTAGCCTGAGGTTCTTATTTGGGGATCTCTGCATCTTGGAAGCAGAGGGGAGGAAATACAAGGACAACCAGTTCTCCTCAAAAACATGACTTTTTCCACCTTTACCTTGACGGCTGTCTTATGGCTATCCTGGAGTGAGGATTCATTTTCCTTGGCGTTTCAACTAGACATCAGTTTCAACTGACTTTTCTAGTGGGCTCAGGTCTGTAATGCCATACCTTAACTTCTAGCCTAATTCTGAGTTATGGAGTGCATATATATATATTGAGCTATGCTGCTGTTGCTGCTGCTGCTGCTGCTGCTGCTGCTGCTGCTGCTGCTGCTGCTGCTGCTGCTGCCAATGCTCCTCCTCCTCCTCCAGTTATTTTAGGACAGTGTCTTGCTTTGTAGTGCAAGTTGGCCTCAAACTCTCAGCAATCCTGCCTCAGCCTCTCAAGTGCTTTGAGCTGTGCTTTTTTACCTATGTGGTAAACTTACTTCCAGAACAGTGAGGCAGATCTTTTGTGATTATGACTAAACAGCCTCCCTGCTTCTGCAGGTACTGCAGCTGAGACTCAGAAATGTGAAATGATGCCGGGTCACACAGCAATCAGGTGAAGAATCACGTCAGCTATTAGATTCTGAACAAAAGTGGTATTGAGGCTTTAACCAGCACCCCTGCCCTTCTCCTTGGGAAGGGCTATTTGACTTTTCAGGGAAGTCCCTGAGTGTCTCCTCAGGGTAGTGGAAAGTAAGGGTTGGGGAAGTAAAGGAGTAGGGAAAAGTCAGCTATGCTATGTTCCTAAACAGAAGTCAGCTGTATTCCTAAACAGACGTCAGAGGCCTGTTTGGTGGCATATGTAATGCCATAACCCTAGCACTCTGGGAGACTGAGGCAGGACGAATGGGTGCTCATGCTCATCCTGGGCAATTTAGTGAGACCCTATGTCAAGAACAAGTTTATCTGGAGAGGGCAAAGCCTTGGATGGAAGCTTGAATAGGGTTACTTTCAGGAGAGATACAGCTTGAAGACCCCACCTCCACCAGCCCATGGCTCCAGCCCATTTTTGGTAATTTTCCACAGCAGTGACTTCTGTGAGGGGAACGAAGAAAACTGCTGCGTGTCCAGGCTGAGCCCCAGGGAGATGGGCCTCTATGATCTCTCTCGATGTAAGCACCCCTCCTCCTGCTTTCTAACGTGCACCACTCATTTTACCCCCTCAGAGGGCCTGAGCAGCCAGGCTGTACTTAGACTCCAGAATGACTTCTCTGAGGCCTGAGGGTCTAGCTCCTTTCTGGGTTTGCTTGGCTGTCCTCCACCAACACTGCGCTTATCCACTTGACATCTGGAGACAGGGAGCTCACTGCCTTCCCACTGAATGTTATGCCTGGTTTATTTCAGTCCACCTCATCAGGATCTCTTTGCCCTCACCTGCCCTTCTGACTCTGTCCCCAAGCAAAAGGCCAAAGGTTCACTTGATAGCCCTCTCCTGGCCCAGGCTGCTTGCTCTGGCCTTGCCCCCCAGGCTGTCATATCCAGGGCAACCTGGCCTGTGTCTGAGGCATAGTTTGCCTCTTCCTCATGGCCCTTGTCCTGGTGGTTCCCATGAACACGCACCAAGGGTGAGGCTTGACAGCCCTCGGGTCAGTCTTTGAGTCGCTGTATAACCTTGGGAAGGTCACTGTTCCTCTAGGTCTCCCTGGACTTCAAGGGCCCCTGCCTCATCTCCTTTCCCATCCCTACAATGGACCTGCGAGGAAACCAGACTGAGACAGACAGGCAATTCCAGCTCCAGTAAGTTCCCCTTGCCCAGTGCCCTCCGTCTTCAGGAGACCAGTCTTAAGTTCCTATGCAAGGAGGACTGGTCGATCTCACAAGCATCATCCTTGACTTCCCAGCCTGCATGTGGAGAGGTAGAATTAAGCTCCTGTTACAGATGAAAACAGAAACAGAGTGGTGACGTAATTAACCCAAAGCCACACAGCAGGATAGGGTCAGGTATAACTTGGCCAGTTTTGCTCCTTCACCTTTCCCTATCCCCTCCAAGTCCTGACACCTCTGGGAATAGGCCCAGTTCTGTGGCTTCCACTCAGGTCCTTTGCTTGATGCTAGAGAAACTGAGGCTGAAAGGGGCAGTGCCCTGAGCAAGCACTCTGCAGAAAAGCTGCTGTGCATGGGGCTGGACAAAATGAGGGTCAGGAAGGAACTCTGGGCTTGTTGTGCACAGGTTTGCGGTGCCCTCTGGGAACGGGACATCTTCGCACTCCCTAGGCCGGGAGGGGACGTATACCCGCAGGGCGGAGCCTCCTGCCAGGCCCCGCCTCGTCTCGCCCGCCTAGCTGAGACGCTGCCCGGGAACCCAGTTTCCGAGGAACTTTTCGAGGGCGCAGGGCAACGTCCGAGGCCAGGGCAGGACGCAGGTGCACAAGCAGCGGCGGCGCTACTCCTCGGGAAGGACCTGTGCAGCGCGGGCCAGGCGGGCCGCCCGGAGGCGGCGGCTGCACCATGGACGAGCAGCCCTTCAGCGAAGCGGACCTGGAGCAGGCATTTGCCGAGCCAAGCGAGCTGGACGCGGCACTGCTGACCGACATCGAAGGTGCGTTGGGACCCGCAGGGCTCGAGGCGAGCAGGAGTGCGCGGACGGTACTCGGCCTTTGTCTCCAGGGTCGGCTCGGGGCGCCGTGGAGCGGGCGGCACCTACGCGCGGTTTCTCTCTAGGTCGCACGTTCAGAGTGCGAGCTCCTTTGGGCCGCGCCTCGCCTGAATCCCCGGGCACCTCTGGGCTAGGGCACGTGCGTCCTAGGCGTCCTGAGTCTGTACCTAGAGGCTGCTGTGTCCCCAATCTTGTGGCGGCTGTGGCTGGAGCTTGAGACCAGGGCGTCGCCTAGGCCCCGCCCCTATCCTGCCATGACGTCAGTGGGGGTTACTCACGGTCATTCCCTCCGGACCAAGAGTTCAGCGCTGCTCTGGAGTTCTTGCGCATGCGTACAGGGCTGAATTTAGCACTTCCACTCTGACAGTCCTGTTCCTCCGGGTCTGTGACCTACCTTCCTCTGTAGGCCTTGAGTGTTCACAACGAGACCCGAGATACCTGTCTGTTTGAAGGAACAAAATTCTTCGAGGAAACTGCAACGGACCAGCAGGGGGTGGGGGGGTTGGGGGTTGGGGGGTTGGGAGGTTGCGAGATGGGGGATGTTTCCCAGGAAGAAAGCAAGGCAAAGGCACTGAGGCAGATCTGAGTTTGAGGAGTTAGTGGTGGATCGCAAAGGAGGTGAGACTGGGAAGACTGGCTTAGAGGGCACCCTGGCATTGAGGGTCCCGGGTTTGAGCTAAGTAGTGACCCCCTCATACACTTTTTATTTTGTAGTGCTGGGGATGGAAGGAACTCGGAACTCTCACATGTTAGGCAAGTGCTGTATTACAAAGTCACACCCAGGACTCTTACACTTTGAAAGCATCATGGCTCAGGGGTTTGGGCACCAGTGAGGGACCGTGTTACTTCCACTTTCTCCAAAGAGGGCAAAGGAAAGCCCCCTGGGAAGTTACTCTCTGTGGTTGCTATGCAGGAGTTGTGGCAACACTGGCTAGCTTGCTCTTGGTTAATGGGGAAACTGAGGCCAAGAGCACAGCAACAAGCTCCCTGGGCTCTCTCGACCTGGATGTACCTATACATGGGGGTCTGTGGCCACTCTGGGGTTGGCACACAGGTTCATCAGTTCATCCTAGGTCCTGCCACCAACTTAGCTCCCAGCCCCCCAGTGCTGTGCCTAAGGGGTGCAGGCTGCAAGGGCTGTGGCAGATCTGGGAGGAAGTGGGCTGCATTGGGGGATTATTCACTTCCTCTGTCACCTTGTGTGAGTCCTCTCAGGGGCTTAGCCTCAGTTTCCCCCCCCTCCAGAAAATGAGGGTGCAAATGCTGACTTCACAGGGGAGCTGAGGTGTATCTAGGCCTCTAATGGTGCAGACCTTTCTCATGAACTAACAGGAACATTAGCAGGCTCCCACAACAACTGTAGGGGGCAGTTAGAAGCCAGGCTATACCTGAGCCCAGGACTGTGAGAAGGGACAGACATGGGCCATTAAGGATCAGGAAGTCCCCTTCTTGCTGCAGCGGAGTCTTAGGTTTGCTCCCGTAGTTAAGGATTTCTCAGGCTCTATTCAAACTTTCTGTTCTTTTTCCCAGTAATGCAACCTGACTGATATTGTTTGTTTGTTTGTTTTGTCTTGAACTCGGAACAGTCCTCTTGCCTCAGCCTCCAGAGTGCTGGGATTATAGGCAGGCACCACCATGCCTGGCCCGACTGCTGTTGTAGAAAATCAGAACATCCATCTGGCAAACATAAGAAAATAAAAGCTTCCTTTTTTTTGGTGGAACCGGGAATTGAACTCAGTCCCTTGCTCTTGCCAGGGAAGTGCTTATTCCACTGAGCCATCTCCCTGGCCCCAATAAAAGCTTTCTTAAACCCAACACCCAAAGTTAAATTTTCTTAAAGATGTGAGGGATTATTTCATCCTTGCTCAAGTGTGCATGTGTGTTGGGATGACAACACTTTGTCTAGTTTTTCAAAACTTTGAGGTATTATTTATCTATTTATTTTGGGGACAGGGTCTCCCTGTGTTACTCACGGTTGCCTCAAATCCCAGATACAATTGATCCTCCAGTGGGCTACAGGCACAGCTCACTGCAGTGGTTGAGGTATAATGTATGTACCATTAAAAAAGGAAAGAAAAGATGCCAGTGATGTAGCACATTCCTGTAATGCCAGTGCTCTGGGAGGCTGAGTAGGAGGACTGTGATTTGAGCCCTGGGCAACTTACTGAAACATTGTCTGCAAATAAAAAATTAAGAAAGGACTATTCTGGGTGTGGCCATTCGTGCCTGTTATCTCAGCGCTCAGGAGATTGAGGAGGATCACTGTGAGTTTGAGGCCAGCCTGGGCTAACTAGCAAGTTCAAGGCAGCCTAAACTACAAAATGAAACTCCATCTCAAAAACCAAACAAATAGACAACAAAGGGGGAGGGGTGGAGGTATGTGGGTATGGCTCAGTATGAAGGCTATAAATTCAGAGAGAGAGAGAGAGAGAGAGAGAGAGAGAGAGAGAGAGAGAGACAGACAGACAGACGGAGACAGAAGAGGCCTGGCCTGGTGGTGAACACCTGTAGTTCCAGCACTCTGGAGGCTGACACAGAAGGACCACAGTGCGTCTGAGGCCAGAATGGGCTGCATAGTGGGTTCAAGGCTATTCTGAACTTTATATGGAACCCTGTGTCAAAAACAAAAACGGCAGAGCGCAGAGGCCAGGGTTTGGACCCCAGCGTGTTGTGTACGCTGAGACAGCGATTGACACTGGGCTTGGTGGTGCGTGCCTGTAATCCCAGCACTTGGGAGGCTGTAAACAGGAGAACCACTACAAGTCCGATCTATTTAGTGAGATCCTGAACAGCCTGTAGACCCTGTACTAAATACAGAAAAAAAAACACGCCTTGACAAGGAAAGGGCTCATGATGTAGCTTAATGGTAGAATGCTTAGCACTTGCTTAGTGTGTAAAAAATCCCTGGGTTTGATCCTTAGCACTACTACCATAAAACTTACCTATTTTATTCTTTTTATTAATGTATTTAGTACAGGGTCTACAGGGTCTCACTACACAGATCAGACTCATAGTGACCCTCTTGTTTTCAGCCTCCCAAGTGCTGGGTTTATAGGTGTGCACCACCACGCCCAGTCTCAAGACAGTATCTATTTTAAATATATCATTCAATGATTTTTAGTAAATCTATTCTTTTTTTTTTTTTTTGTGGAACTGGGATCGAACTCAGGCTCTTGCACTTGCCAAGGAAGTGCTTATTCCACTGAACCATCTCCCTGGCCCCAATTTTTAGTAAATCTGTTGAGGTATGTGAAGTTGTAGAACATTTTCATTGTACTAGTAAGATTCCTCATGCCAGTTACTAACCCAAGCAGCCATGAATCTATATTATTATTACTACTACTATTACTATTATGAGTAATGGGCTCTTTACTACTGAGCTATATTCCCAACCTATGTATGTATGTATGTATGTATGTATGTATGTATTTGGATGCCTATGCAAGACTAAAACTTTTGGTCCTCCTGCCTCAGCTTCCCAAGTGCTGGGATTATAAGCATGCACCATCAAATTTGGCTATGAATGTGGGTTATTTATAAACTATAATAGGGTTCATTGCAGCAGGTTGTAACTTGCTTTGTACATGCCAACAGTCAGAGAATGATCAGGTTTTCTTATTTAATCTACATGGTTGCCTGTCAGTGGATAACTAGGTTGCTTTATTCTCATAAACTAGTGCATCAGACTTCCCAAGAATACCTACATGTTTACTGAGTTCCATAGGGTGAGGCTGTAGGAGAACTGAAGATCAGAACCCATACCTGTTTTGGAAATTCTACTAGGATGAGAACCAGAGAGGCATCTGGGGGTGAGAGATGCCAGGTGTCCTGAGAGGAAGGAAAGTTGAGAGTCATCATGACAGCCTGAATACTGGATGCCAGAGGCAAGGGGTAGAAGAGAGGCAGGCCATGCTCAAGTTGTGTTAGAAGTTCCCTCGAGTGTGTATCAGGCACTATATTGAGCTCATGAACGCTCCCACGTACGTGGTGGGCAGACTCATGATCTCCATCTTGTACATGAAGGCCCTGAGGAACAGAGAGTAAGTGAGGTAGACACAGCACACAGCCACAGGATGGCGCAGCCAGGATTCAGAAGCAGGTTGTGGGCACAGAGCCTGTTTTCCACTTGACCTCTTCACTATTGGGCTTGTCGGGCTAAAGATGACACACTGGGGAAGACTGCTCCCCATGGGCCCCTGCTGGGATCAGCCTCATGTCATGAAACTGGAAACTGGCACCACAGAACCAGTCTAGGACTTGAGCCCCCCTCCCCACCTGCCAGCCTGCTTGGCTGGGTCCTCTATCATGTGAATGGGGTTTGGGGTGGGCCTACACCTGGAGCCTCTGTCTGCAGGTGAAGCCACTGCCTGGCCATGGTGCCCTGGGTTGGGCCCCGTGACTGACTGTGACTTCGTTGTTTACCTTTTTTCCTCCTTGCTCTGTGCTCTGGGTCCCTTGCAGCAGGGGAGGGCATGAGAGAGGAGGAGCCCTGGACCCCTGTTGAATATTATCCTTGAGCCCAGGGCAGCTGAGAATTAGTTTTATCAGATCTGGCACAAGGCAAGTGGAAATAGTTCTGTGGGGGCTTGGGTGGGCCACTATATCCTATGGGTCCTAGGGCTGAGGAGTCTGACAGCATATCTGTTGACCCCAGGAGTCAGCCAGGGGACTTAACTGCTAGCCTGTGTGTGTGTGTGTCTGGCCGCATCGGGACTGGAAGAGGACATATCAGGCGCCTACTCTGACACCCAGACCTCTTAGAGGATCTCAGATCTCCCTCTGATCCCACCAAGCATGAACATTCCTTAGAAAACAGCTCTGGTATGGTTGCTATCCAGCTTCCTACATTAATTAATTCTCTTGTTCCCAACTGTCCATGGCTCCCCAGTGCCCTCAAGATGACATTCCTTGTCTCAGCATGGTACTCAAGACCCAAAAGATTGCCAAGCATGCTCCTCCTGCGACACTGCCCACTCTCTTAGAGCTCATTATGAGGCATAGCTGCTCCTGTGGGGTGCACTTCCCCTCATTGTATGTCCAGAGCCTCTCAAGGTAGAGCATATTTCCTTCCCATGCCTGGCCTATTGGTGTCCAGAAGCACAAAGCCTTCCTGTGGTTGTGAACTGCTGTTCGTTAAATGCTCTGTCCTATCTGGACCACAGTGGCGTCCCCTAAAAAGTGTAGTGTGGTAGCTGTAAGCTTTGTTGCCTGAGCCCCCATGCGTTTAGCCCTAATGGCTCTAAGGGGACAGAGAAGAGGCTACTGGAGTGGGTCCAGGGAGGCAGACAGCCAGGTGGCCAGGAGTTACCTTTTGCCTGGCAGTTACTTAGCTGGACACAAACTTGCTGCATGACCTGGTCAGCTCCAAGCAGAAGTCATTGCCAGGCAGAGGCTTGGGATCTGGACTTTGCCTGCTGACAGTATAGGCTAGCCCCAGAGCGCCACACCACCAGAGGGAAGTGTCTTGGCCTTGGCTCCTGCCTGTGGGTATATCCTTTGACCCTGAGGACCTGACAGGGACTGCTCAGTTGTGAGACCCACACAGTTCATCCACAGAGGAGATTCCAGGGGCTTCTAACAGTCACTGGGCTGCTGGTGGAACAATGGAGGACTCATAGCTGGCTGTGGGATAAAGCTGCTAGTTGGAGGCTGAGACACTGAGGGTCCATCCCCGGGAGAGAATATGTAGGCTGGAGAGGCCTACGATGGTCTTCCTGCCCATCAGACCTCTCAGCTGTCTTCCAGCAAGCCTTATACCTCTAAGGGTCCTTGCTGGGGCTCTTGGGATCCACATGAACCCCAAAGCTGGAAGGTTGGGCCCAGGAGTCTTCATTCAGCCCTGTATGTGACCCTGGACAAGTGACTTGAGCTCTCTGACTTCTAGATTCTTACCAACATAATGCTAAGTACCAATTTCTTGAAGATGAGCTTATTTAGGTCAAAAGCATGTGCAGTACATGGCACCTAAGTAGACCCTCAACAGTGCCAGTGAGTGCTGTCACTATCACCATGAGGGCATTTACCTGGCACCGCTATCTATGCCACCTCAGCAAATGTTCGCACTGATTATCCCAGGAGCCTGTGGTGGAAGTATTCAGGATGCTTCTGGCTACAGTTCTGAGTGCTGAGCATCCACCCCTCATGTGGTGGTCCTGGCTCCTTGTGGAAGTTAAGGCTGCCAAGGAGTCCTGTACCCCTGTAGAGAACAAGCACCTGTCCTTATAGTTCCTGCAGATGGGAGGAACCATAGATACAGGATGTCTGTTCTCACCCACGTGCAGCTGAGGTCCCCTACCCCTGCTACTAGGCCTGCTGTGGCCCAGGCCTGGTAGAGGTGAGACAGTGAGGAGCAGAGGCCTGGGGAGAGAGAGGAACCTGAGGAGGCACAGAAAGCAGGTTCTAGCTGGAGAGGAGAGGACACTGCTGGAAGTTGGTGGCTTCCTTACATATCCACTAAGACAACTTTGAAAATGCATGAAAGCACCTTTGAGGTTCTAATCCTATAGCTCTGACACTAAGGAAAACAAGGAAAGGTCTACAAAAATGCTCACACCCAGTGCAGCTGATACTGAGGAAATGGACTGCATTATGGGCATAGTTGTAAAGGGGTTTATGTTTGCCTTAAAAGAGGCAAATATCTTGGTACCCGCAAGAGGAGGTGCTGCCTTCACTTAAGGTTTAAAACGATCTGAAAGGAAGAAGTATACATAAGTTATATGAAGAAAGCACAGCATTGTTGTTTAGACTGGGAACAATGGGTACAACCTCAGAGAACCAGCCCCCCAGTAGCCACTGCATCAGCACAGGGGTTGTTTGTGAGCTTCCAGCATGATAAATGTGTCCTGAGTCCCCAAGATCAGAGCAGGTATGGAAACTGGTTCTGAATAGCATCTTGCTTGATTGCTTTGTTGCAGATTGTACTTGGGTTCACTGAGCACACCTGCAGCTCTGGCACTAGCCCACGGGGAAAGAAGGAGGCTGTGTGACTGTTCAGGACAATGTGGTCAGTGTATTAGTGACTGCTGTGAGGAGGGGTACAGGAGGGAACGATAGTGAGGGGACCTCAGAGTATGGCTTTGAGGGAAGAACAGAAGTTTTCTGACACAGGAGAACGGGAAGGGCATTCCTGGCAGAAGGAACAGTCTGGCCAAGTGCACTTGGCATTAATGAGCAGATACTGAGAAGGCAAGCCGAGAGAGTGAGGCCCAGAAGGAGCTTGAGTGAGAGGAGCTCTGCCCACCCATTCAGCTGGTCTGCTCTGCAACTCTGTGAGGAATGAGGCTGGACCTACATACCTGGTTCCGGCCCTGACCCTGCCTTGAGGGACTCCAGCCAGTCCCTGGCCTCTGATGTGACTGGGAGGCCTCCAAAGAGCCTCCTTAGAGCTAGGAAGGCACAGAGCTAGGACGAACAGACATCTTGTGTCTATGGTTCCACTCTGTTCCTGTATTCTGTACACACTGCTCCAAGACAAGTGACAGAGTTGGGCTGGGTCAGAGCCAGGTGGGAGCTAGGCTCACTCCATCCCTGGCAAGCAGGGGCCCCAAGTAGCAAAACTGAGTTTGGGACCCAGCTGCGGGACCTTGGGCAAGTGTCCTGTTCTGAGACTATCCTCATTCATCAAGAGGGCCGTGCCCAAGCACACCCAGGCCTGCCACCCTCCCATCCTGTTCCAGGAAGTCCAGCGCACACCTGTTCCTCCAGGGCAGCACACACAGGGCAGCCTGTACCCTTGCTGCGTGCATGGCTGGCTGAGGCACAGCACCTACCACGCTGAGTTATCAGGAGGACCAGGGAGGAGTTGGAGGGAAGTAAAATGTAGGGGCCCTTGGGGCAACATGTGAGTGCTTGTCCCCCATGCCACACCACAGCCTCCACCAGACGGGTGGAGATGGTGTTTAGGGGATAGGGGGGTGAGGGGTTCCCAATACCAATTGCCCTTCACATTTTGTGTCACTTCTGTGACTTGCATTGCATAGGAAAGTGCAGATTTCTTAGAATTGGTGCCTTTGGCTGAGGCGAAGAGCCAGAAAAGCCTGGGTTGGCATCCTAGGTCCTTGGCTGCCTCTCTGACACCCCTACTTCCCCATCTGTGACAGCCACATTATCTCCTTGCTGTCCCACATTGCTCCAGGCTCAGGCCACTTCAGGGCCTGTTCAGACGTTCTTCCACCCTTCTGACCTGTTTCACTCAGGTCTCCACTCAGACATAACCTCCTCAGTGCAGGCCTACCTCAGGTACACCAGCCCTGTACACTCTGCCTTGCTTCAGCTTCCTCCTGGTGCTCATCATCCCGCATGCCTTTCCCAGGTGCGTGCACACTGCTAGTCTTCCCCGACTAAGCTTTGAGCTGTGCAGCTGGATGCCAGTGATGGGCACAGAACCAACACCCAGTTGACACTTAGCGCCATTGAAACTGTCAGGGAGACCAGTCTAGGCTTCATGGAGGAGGCTGTGCAGGAGAGGCAGTGGGCGGAGCTCTCTGTCCCAAGAAACTTACAAGCTTAGTCTGTTTGAGGTCCAACGCCTGTGCCAGTTGGATAGGTGTGCACTTCTGTGTCTGTAAGTTCATGAAGTGGAGCTCTTCAGGACTCTTGTCCTGGCCCCTTAGCTTAGATAGACTGAACCATTAACGTTGCCACTCTGCCTTTGAGGGCTGGATTGGGAGCAGCAGGGCAGGCAGTCTAAGGGCAACCGTTGGGTTCTGATAGCATCTGCACAAGAGGAAAAGGAGTTAGGCCTGGGGAGGGATCCCTGTTGGGATCACTGTGGAGAGGGAGCCCCTGGGCCCACTGTGACACCCCCCCCCCCCGTCTGCTTCCTGATTCCCTATATTCAGAGAGTAAGCAAGAGTGGAACCCAGTGCCCAGCCCTCCTGCCCACAGCCCACATTCAGGCATTGTGGGTTCCCTATTAAGAGACCTGCTCTGCTGGCCCAGGATAGGGACGAGGTAGGTGAGGGAGGTATTCCCTTAAATTTTGCACCCAGGTTTCTTTCTTGCCTCACTCGACTCCTGACCTATTACCCCCACTTTTGTTTTGGCAGTGCTGAGGACTGAACCCAGGGCCTTCACACTGAGCTATAGATTTCTAGCCCTCTTAAATTTTGATATACTCTTGCTAAGTCACAAAGGTGCCCAGGCTGGTTGGTTTGCTTGCCTATCTGTATGCCTTTCTTTCTGTCTGTCTTTCTTTCATTCTTTTGTTCTGTCTTTCCTGTGGTGCTGGAGATCAAAACCAGGGCCTTGTGCATGGAAGACAACATCTCTACCACTGAACCACATTCCCAATCCCCAGGCTGGGGTTTTGAGCTCACCTTAGCCTCCCAGAGAGCTGGGATTACAAGTGTGGGCCACCATACTCAGATGCTATTTCCTTAAAAACAAACAAACAAAAATCTATCAAATGATTAGGAAAGTTGGACTTGAATACTGAAGGTGCCCAATAACTCACTACCTGATTTTCTAGTTCAAGACCAGTGGCAGCAAACCTATAGCATGCATGCTGGTTTTTTTTTTTTTTTTAATTACTGAAAGTTCTAAAAGGTTTATCATTACTATTTTAGACCATTTGTATTGGTGCAGAAAGAACAGCATTTGTTGAGGTCCTGTTGGGTGGTAGGTGTTTTACACACTTGCTCTCCCAGAATCTCCACTCCTGGAGATTCAAGGGGTAGAGGCGAGATGGGAGGCTCAGAGAGGAAAAGTGACTTGGCTCAGGTTGTACAGCAAGTAGGGACTGAAGGCAGAGTCAGCCTACCTAGCGTGTGGCTGCAGGTATGCAGGCTTGGCTGCATCTCCAAGGGTGGCTGTGGGCCTGGTTCTTGAGTTTCCACCCTGTGTTAACTTTGGCCCCAGTTTTTATGGAAACAGACCAGGCAATCTGACTCCAAGGGAAAATGGTGTGTATGTGTGTATGGGGGGGCAGATTAGGCCAAAAGTTTCAGGGGATGGCAGCAGCCACAGTCACTAGACACCTGGGCATGCCAAGGTGTTCTTCCCTCATCCTGCAGCTTAGCTTGACTGTGCCCCCTACTAGAGGCCAGCCTCCATACCTGGGTCATGTCCCTCCCCTCAGAAGCCCCCAGAACACTGCCACCTGGGGGTTAGTGAGCAACTGTCCTTGCCCTACACCACCTCTTTCCAGATGAGATGGAGGCAGGATGTGGAGATGGGTGAAACCAAGCAGCCCAAAGGGGGAAGGGTAGGATTTGACACCATTCCTGGTGGCATCAAGTCTTAGATGTGCATCTGTTTGTTGGTCCTGCCACATTCTGGGTTCAGAAACAGCAACAGAGTAATGGAAGGACTCAGTCAGGGTAGACTTTTGGGATATTTATGCTGAGAACCCAGCTGTCTGGGTCCTTTGAATCAGAACTCTGCTCTCCTACATTGTTCAGTGAGGGCAGAGTCCTATCTGAGAGCAAGGCTTTATCATTTGGGGTAGTGAAGGGCCTGGAAGCACCCCCAGGCTCAGTAGGGAGAGAGGTGGAGTGCTAGAAAAGACTTCTGCTGGCCATAGAACTTCTCACCAGCCACGGAAGCAGGACAGAAGCCACAGAAAAAGGGGAGGGCGGGGTGCATTTTCCAGTTTATGTACCTGAAAAGACAGGCCTGTCACAAGCACTGCCAGACTCCAACACTGGCTGCTGAGCCACAGAGTGAGGCTGTCCTGCGGCTCCAGGCTGATCTACTTGGCCACTGGGGCCCAAGCTGGGCAGGCCATGGCTGTTTTTATGTATGTGCTTAACAGGGAGAGGCTTCAGCATCCTGGATTTTATCACTCCTCCCTTTCTTATCTTCTATTCTCAGGGATTGGGTCCCTTCTCAGAGGCCCAGGGCCCTACAATGAATAGTGAGTCGAACTTCATATGGTCATTCCTGGGGTGCTGTGATGCCTGGGGGAAGCAGGCTTCCATGACTCCATAGCAGAACAGCAGAGCTGTCAGCCAGGAGACCCAGAGTGTAAGTGGGGTAGGGTTTCTTCTGTTCACTCTAGGCTAGTTTACTGAAATGACCTTCTGGGTCTCAGCCCATCAGTCAGCTCTCTGAGGTGGGGGCGGTGGGAAATCGTTGCACCCACTAGGGCCAGCATTTGATCTTAACTATTTCCTACTAAATGTGCCACCCATACTCTCTTTTGTCACTCCATGTCAGAGATATGACCGTCCTGCCACTAGAGGAGGTAAACTGAGGCTTAGAGCATTCCAGGCTTGTTCAGGGTGCCATTGAGCACACGGTCTGGAACACAGCTTCAGGATGATGTAACAGCCGTGCCCGGTTCTCCCTGTCCTGACCCCGGTCCATGGCACTTCTCCGAGGTGGTAGCAGAGGGAGCAAGGGGAAGACAGGCCATGGTGACCGCTAGTAACCTCAGAGGATGCTGGCGCCTAGCGGGTTAAAGGCGGACGCCCGCGAGTAACCCCGGCCCCATTCAGAGCCGCGGGGTGAAACCCGAGCCCGGCCACCGTCTAGGAGGGGGGAAAGGGGGATGGGCCCTAGTGAGGGGCGGTGCGGCTGCTATTGGCCGCTCGAACTCCCCCCATGCTCGGCCTGCCGCTCTGGGAGGGCGGGCGGGGGCGGGGCCTGAGGCGAGGCGGGGCCCGCGACGGGGCGGGGCGGGGCGGGGCGGGCGTGCGGGAGCGCTCCACCAGCTTTAAAACTCCGCAAAGCCTTGACAGGTGAAGTTGTCCTGGGTTGCGCGGTCAGGGACAGCCACCTGGGCGCCCCGAGGGGGCGGGGGGCGCGGACCACGGAGCCATGGATTGCACATTCGAAGGTATTTTTCCTCCCCACAGGATCTATTTTTTGCAGGATCTGTTACACTGCCTGGCTCTCTCACAGAGGAGGGCGTGGAGGCCTCTTCCTCAGAGTACTGGAGACTTTCCCACTCTGGCTCCTTGGGGAAGTTGGTGGACCCCTGCCAACCTCATTAGACTTCCTGCAACTGAAGGGAAGGGTTTGCCTAGACTTGATAGCAGCATCCTGGAACTGAGGGGATTGAGGACAATTTCTCCACATCCTTGTGCTCCTTCTGAGCAGGATCCTTCTTTGCACCACAGAGTTCAACCTGTTTGTTGGCCCTATTGTCAGTTTATCTTTCTGGGTCTCAGTTTCTCCCATCTAACAAAGACCTCACATGGATCTATGAGGGGTGGGAGGGCCTGCAATTAAAATTACTGTATGACTTTGTGACCTGGAAGGTCCAACAAGTGTTTCTGCCACCCTGTTTTGCTCTGTCATGATCTTAAGCAGATTCCCCTCCTGCAGCAACTTTCCTGCCCCGCTACCTGTCAGCAGCAGTGTGGGGTTCCCACTGCACTGGAAAAAGCCTCCAGCAACACTGTCCAAAAGCATTTGATCCTTTGTGTTATATAGATGAGGAAACTGAGGCCCAATGAGAGAAAGCGATTGGTTCAAGTTCCACCTAAAGTGGAGGGCAGGAAGGAGTCTCAGGTTGGGGAACTTGGGAGTACTGGGGACCCAGAGTTGTGCTTATATATACTGTGGCTTCAGGTGGTCTCTATGGCCAGCGGTTGGGGCTTTAAGGATGCAGTTTTGTTTCAGACACTGTAAGACCTTAGACCAGTAAGTCTTTGACCCAGTAGGTGGCTTCCCCACATGGGTTAGAGGGCCCCAGGCTGAGCCAGCTAGGCTGCTAGTCGCCAGCTAGGGGAAAAGGGCCTGTAGCTAGGCTGGGACTGAGATAGGGAGCATGTCCCAGGCTGCATGAGGGGGAGGGAGTCAGACAGACAGCCCTTGCTTTTATGCAGGGAAAACCAAAGTCCTGAGTGGCCAGGTTCTTGAGTTGGGTCCTGAGGCCACTTGGCTGCAGGTAAGGCCTGGCTTTGTGCCCGGAACATAGAGATATTGGTTGGCTATATGGCCAGCAGCTGGCTCAGTCCTATTCCTCTATTGGTGATGGTGGTGTTGCTCCTGGTTTCCTGGTAGGCCAAGGACACATGCAGAAACAAGATATGGCATTTTGTGGACTTGAGTTTGAATCTCACTGCATGCTCTTGGGCTGCTTGTGATTTTCCTTTGGTTGTGGCTTTGGGGACTCGGTTTTTTTTGTTTGTTTGTTTGTTTTTTTGTTTTTTTTTTTTTTGTTTTTTGTTTTTTGTTTTTTCCCTTTTTGAGACAGGATCTCAGTGTGTAATTCAGGGTGGTCTCAAACTTGCAGCATTCCTCCTGTCTCAGCCTGCAGAGTGGTGTGATTACAAGTATATCCTAAATCTTGGGGATTTGGTTCTGTCTCAGACACCGTACTACCTTAGGCCAATAGGTCTACAGCTCCGATTTCTTCCTGTGTAGAATGGGTACCATGCTATACAGCACCATCTTAGAGCTGTATGTTGGGAGGTTTTGGGGTCCAGCCTTGGCGCATCAGTGTGAGTGGCCCCAAAGTGTGCCTGGCTCTTGGCCCCGCTCCTCCCTGCTGGCTTGCTTGCCTCCTTATGTGTCTTTTGAGCATGGATGAGGACCTTGTTCTGCTCTGTGCTCTTCTTGGAGGTCTGTTTTGTCTGCCATTCTTCTTTAGGGGTCCTGGACTGCAAAGCTAGGTCTGGCAAGGAGCACTCTGCCACCTCATTGGGACCTCAGGCCATCCTACCCTTCTCTGTACCTGTCTCCCCCTACAAATTGAGAGGATGGAGGGTGTTACCCACTTCTCAGCATCCTCTAAGTTCCAGCCTTATTCTGTATTCAGAGGACCTTTTCAGGCAGCCTTGCAGGAAGAGCCCAAGAGTGGCCAGTGGATGGGGCATGGGGCCCATGGCACCATGTGAAGACCCTCTGTGATCTGCATCTCATCTGTCCTGGACTGCCTCTTCCCTCTGGTTGCTATGGCCCATTCCCCTCACCCCCGGGAATTAGATCTGCCCCTCACACAGGCTGGAAAATGGGCTTCAGAGGGACCAAGACAATGCTGCCCCTTTGGCCTCCTTGTGTTGTAGGTGCCCATTGACTGAACTAAGTCCTAGAGTAGGGTGTCCTAGAGTAGGGTGATGGAGGGGATAGAAGAACAGGAGAGGCTTTCTGGAAGGATTTGTCATCTCCTGGACAAACACCTACAGCTGGTTTGAGTCCTCAGTACACAGTGTGTGTGTACGTGTGGGTAAAGAATCCGAGGTGGATGTGCTACGGCATATGCTCCCTGAAGACAGGAATGGAAGTTTACTACCTTCCATATTAAGATATAGGTCAGGGTCTTGGGGGTGTGGGTTAGTGGATAGCTTGTGCTGAGCATGTGTGAAGTCCTGGATTTGATCAAACCAAAGCAAACAAAAACCAAGATGCAGGACATTCTCAGGTCCCCCAGGAAGTGGCTTGCCTGGGCACATACTTGTTTTTGTTTCAAACAGTCTCACCATGTTGTCCACTTTAGCCTTGGTGATCCTACAGTCTTGATCTCCTGAGAAGCTGGGATTTCAGGCATGTGTCATTGTGCCCGTTGTCTTGGCAGTGGTCAAGAGCATTCTTGGTGTAGTTCTTTGTGCGAGCACTTGGTACAAGCATGCTGAGTGAAGGAAGGGACGAGCTTGGGCCAGCTGTGTGCCATGCACTGAGGTTACTGTTGAGAGAAACATCACTGGAAAGAGCTCTGGCTCTGAAGTAGGAAGTCTTGGGCTCGGCTCTGGCTCAGCTTAGTGCAGGTCAGGGGCTGAGGTATCATCCTTGTACACCCATGCTGTCCTGTTGTGCCAGGGTTGTTGGGTGCACATGCTGTGCTAGGTGTTGCACCATGCATCACAGGTGCCTAAGAAAAGGCTGTGTCCAGGAGCTCCGGGGCACGTGGGTGGCTTTCAGTCTCTGCAACTTTGCCCACACATGAACAGCTGTGTGTGGTCAGGGAGTATGCAAACAAGATCTGCTTGGGGACCAGCCTCCGCTCAGCTCCGCACACACTCACTCACATGCCCCCTTCTCTTCCCAGACATGCTTCAGCTCATCAACAACCAAGACAGTGACTTCCCTGGCCTGTTTGATCCACCCTATGCTGGGGGTGGTGCCGAAGACCCAGACCCAGCCAGCCCTGGCGCCTGCTCCCCAGGCAGCTTGTCTCCACCTCCTGCATCACTGAACTCTCCTCTGGAAGCATTTCTGGGGGGGTCCAAGTCAACATCCCCACCTTCATCCCCTCCCCAGCCTGTACTCACCCCACTGAAGATGTTCTCTTCTGTGCCCCCCTTCTCCCCTGGGCATGGTATCAAAGAAGAGCCAGTGTCACTCTCCATCCTGCAGCCCCCTACCCTGCCATCTCCAGCCCCACAGCCCTTGCAGGCACTCCCACCCCAGAGTTTTCCAGCCCCAGCCCCAGCCCCTCCACAGTTCAACTCCACCCCTGTTTTGGGTTACTCCAGCTCTCCTGGAGGCTTCGTTTCAGGTAAGAGGGTTGGCAGGTGGGAGAGGACAATGAGGGAAAGGCTTCTGGGGGGAATAGGAAGTGTCAGCTGTCATCTTCGTGGAGGGATTCTCAGGCTTGAGACACTTGGTGCTTCAAGTGCTCTTGTCCTTTATGCTGGGTGGAGCGTGGCCTCCCACTAAGGCCTGGTCGGCATGTTTGTTTCAGATTCAGGCAGGGCCTCTCCAATGGGAAACCACAAACCTTAATGACTCATCCTAGGTGATGGACGATAGAGACCTGAAGAGTGGGTTGGAAGTGGGTAAGGACAGCCTGTGCCTGAAGCCTTAGGCATTGTCTCTATAGGAACCCCTCCCAGGAGCACCCAGCAGCCACTGCCTAGCCTGCCATTGGCTTCCCCACCAGGAGTCACGCCTGCTTCCTTACCTGCCCCGGTCCAGAACGTGGCACCCCAGCAGCTTCTGACAGCCACAGCAGCCCCTGGAACAACTACTGTGACCCCACAGATCCAGCAGGTCCCGGTGAGGGCTCTGGCCTGGTGTTGGGGAGGTAGCAATTGTTGACTCAGATACAGCTCATGGCCAAGCTTTGTCCCTCTGCCAGGTCCTACTGCAGCCTCATTTCATCAAGGCAGACTCATTGCTCCTAACAACCATGAAGACAGATATGGGGGCCACTGTGAAGGCAGCAGGCATCAGCTCCCTGACCCCTGGCACAGCTGTGCAGACAGGGCCCTTGCAGGCAAGTGGCATGGGTAGGGAGAGGGTGCGGAGGCCATACGCATGCATACCCACCTGGTAACACTTGCCTGCCCCTGCAGACCCTGGTGAGTGGTGGAACAATCCTGGCCACAGTGCCACTAGTCATGGATGCTGACAAACTACCCATCAACCGGCTCACAGCTGGCAGCAAAGCCCTAGGCTCAGGTCAGAGCCGTGGTGAGAAGCGTACTGCCCATAATGCCATCGAGAAGCGCTATCGCTCCTCCATCAATGACAAGATCGTGGAGCTCAAGGACCTGGTGGTGGGCACAGAGGCAAAGGTGTGGGCAGAACCTGCCAAGGCGCAGAATGTGTTTCCCTGGGAGGAGCAGGGCTGGACAGCTGGCAGGAAGATGGGCTGGGCTAAGCCTGGACAGATAGGGCCTTGGACTTGAGCCCACTGTGGCTGGCCAGCCCTATGTACTCAGTTCAACTTTATTGAGGGCCGTGGGGACGTGGAGGAGAAGAGACTAGAAAGAGGGATGGTGAGGGTCGCAAATCTTAAGTCAGGTGGTAAGAGAAGGACTTGCCATGGTGACATCCTGGCAGAGCCCTGAAGAAGATGAAGAAATGAGGCCTGAAGATCCTCATATTGATAACAGTAGCTTACCAGACACTGTAGTGTGTATTGTACACATTAATCCTTCTTTCTGCCCTCGACCTACCTTATTAGTGGAGAAACAGCAAGTGCAAAGACTCTGAGGCAGCAGTGTTTCAGAGTAACTGTATTCTCTTGCTAGGTAGCCTTAGCCAGGCATGAATGGCCAATTGTACTTTCCCCCCGCCCGCCCCCACTATAGCTGAACAAATCTGCTGTCTTGCGCAAGGCCATCGATTACATCCGTTTCTTACAACATAGCAACCAAAAACTCAAGCAGGAGAATCTGAGTCTGCGAAGTGCTGTCCACAAAAGTAGTAAGTCCTTGCCTCTCCTTCCTGTCCTTGGCCCCTCGGCACCCTGGCTCCAGCCCCTCCTCGCATGAGCCCACTTCTGGGTATGGCCCCATCTCTTGGCCTGGCCTCACTGGTAGACCTCTCTGTCAACTGTGGCCCTACAACTGCCCCAGCCACTTCGGGCAGTATCCTAACCCTGTGCCCCTTCCTCAGCCTCAGGGTAGTTTATCTCCCAGGGTCCTGAGCTGATTTTGCTTGGGGGATCTACTCTTCACCCCAGCTCTGCCTGTTCTGGTCCACAGAATCACTGAAGGATCTGATGTCAGACTGTGGCAATGGAGGAAACGCAGATGTGGCCATGGAAGGTGTGAAGTCTGAAGTAGTCGACACGCTGACTCCACCTCCCTCAGATGCTGGCTCACCCTCCCAGAGCAGCCCTTTTTCCCTTGGCAGCAGGAGTAGTGGTAGTGGTGGCAGTGGCAGTGACTCAGAGCCTGACAGTCCGGTTATCGAGGACAGCCAGGTAGGGCCCTACCACACTGCCCCTTTTCCTCTCTGTGATGTTCTGTGAGTTCCAGGATGGGGTTATGAATAGTTGAACTTGCCATTTCATAGGCAAAACCTGAGGCCTGGAGCCTTGCAAGACCCCAGTGCCCCCTTCATCCCCCTTCATCTGTGTCCTTTGGGCTTGTACCTGCCCTCAGTGCCCTGCCCATCCCTTAGGTGAAGCCAGAACAGCTGCCGTCTCCCCACAGCCAGGGGATGCTGGACCGCTCCCGCCTGGCCTTGTGTGCACTCGTTTTCCTCTGTTTGACCTACAATCCCTTGGCCTCCCTGATGAGTAGCCGGTGGCTTCCCAGCTCCCTGGATGCCACCAGTATCAACCACAGTCCTGGGCGCACCATGCTGGGTGCTGAGAGCAGAGGTAGGTCAGGTCAGCCAGGGCCCCTTCAGGAGAGACCCTTGGGTATAGATCTTCAGCTATGGGCATGGGACTCTGGGCTTCCTGGGAGCTGTGACCCTAGTGCTTCCTTTTGCCCCCAGATGGCCCTGGATGGGCTCAGTGGCTGCTGCCCCCTCTCATCTGGCTGGGCAATGGGTTTCTGGTGATGGCCTCCTTGGCACTTCTTTTTGTCTATGGGGAGCCGGTGACTCGGCCTCATTCGGGCCCTGCTGTGCACTTCTGGAGACACCGCAAGCAGGCCGACTTGGACCTGGCTCGGGTAAGGGTTGCCCTGGGACAGGGCTGGGGCAAAGCCGGGGCAGCATCAGGGTTCCCAGCTGGGAGGGTACTGGTGGTCACTTGCTCGCTGTGTTTTGCACATACCATGAATTGCCCCATCCTCCACACTTCCTGTCCATCCCAGAGACCCATTGAACTGGGGACCCAGAGAGAAGGGAGACACTGGTGCCACTTTTCTTACCTGGAAAACCCTCATCCTAGGGGGACTTTGCCCAGGCTGCCCAGCAGTTGTGGCTGGCCCTGCGGGCATTGGGCCGGCCTCTGCCTACCTCCCACCTGGACCTGGCCTGCAGCCTACTCTGGAACCTTATCCGCCACCTGCTACAGCACCTCTGGGTGGGTCGCTGGCTGGCTGGCCGTGCAGGGGGCCTACAGAGGGACTGTGCCCTGAAGGCAGATGTGCGAGCCAGTGCCCGGGATGCGGCCCTCGTATACCACAAGCTGCACCAGCTGCATGCCATGGGTATGGCAGGGTAGGGAGCTGGCTTGAGGGGTCCCCTTACTGCATGGCTCCTTTGGCCTCATGCCTTCTGCTTTCTAGGGAAGTACACAGGTGGGCATCTCACTGCCACCAACCTGGCACTGAGTGCCCTCAACCTGGCAGAGTGTGCAGGGGACTCTGTGTCCATGGCAACAATGGCTGAGATCTATGTGGCAGCTGCCCTAAGAGTCAAGACCAGTCTCCCAAGGGCCCTGCACTTTCTGACGGTGAGTGGGTAGTGGGCTGCTAGGGATAGGGCTGGGGTCCTGTCTTTGCAGCTCTCTCAGGCATCTCCCTGGGCAAAGGCTGTACACCATTTGGCAGCCAGTTACCAGGTTGCTTCAGGACCAACTGGGGTCTCAGTTGGGGTCTGGGTTTGAGCCCTGCCTGTCCCCAGTGTGACAGCCTGGCTTCCCTCCCCCACAGCGCTTCTTCTTGAGTAGTGCCCGCCAGGCCTGCTTGGCACAGAGTGGCTCAGTGCCTCTTGCCATGCAGTGGCTCTGCCACCCTGTGGGCCACCGTTTCTTCGTGGACGGGGACTGGGCAGTGTGCAGTGCCCCAAGGGAGAGCCTGTACAGCTTGGCCGGGAACCCAGGTGCTCCCCCACCCCATCCCTGTTCTATGTCCTGTGCCTTGTCCCCTTTTCCTGTCCCTTATTATCCCCATCTCTGGATGCCCCTGCCCATCCTAGTTCATCTCTTCACTGTGGGTTGGAGCTGTGGGGGCTGTGGGAAATAGAAGGCCTGGCTAGCTGTCTCTGTTCTGATAGAACCTCTTCAGAAGCAGCCCAAGGGTCTAAGAACAGTGTATTAATTTGAGAGATGATCCCAGGATACCATTGTACAGTAAGGAAGTGGGACAGAGAGGGGAAGGGGCAGGGCTGCTATGTAGGTGGACTTTGATAGACAGTGTGGCATACACATGGTGGTGTCCTCTCCAGCCACAAAGCTAGGGTATTTTTCCTCCACCTTTCTCCTGTCTTTGGTGGGGCTGCTCCTGGGACCAAGCAGGTACTTTGTCTGGCCGTGGGTGACTATGGAGAGCAGAGGTGCTGTCCTATGCCCACTTACCCCCTCCTGCCCACAGTGGATCCCCTGGCACAGGTGACTCAGCTATTCCGTGAGCATCTCCTGGAGCGAGCACTGAACTGTGTGGCCCAGCCCAGCCTGAGCCCCACTCCGGGGTCAGTTGATGGGGACAGGTGAGTGCTCCTGGGACCTCCTCCAGTCAGGATGCTGACAGGATGGAGTCTGGGAATGGGAGTGGCCAGGATCAGGGACCTGTGGAGGTGCCAGAGCCTGGGCTGTGTCACTTGTCATGTGTTCTCAGAGCCTCTTTAGGTCTTGTTTTGCCCTCCAGCCATGCAGGAGGAGATGGTGGCCTTTGTAGAGCCATGGGGTCTGACAGTATGCTGGTGGGTAGCAGGGAGAGCAGCATCCCCAGGACCCCTCTCATCTGTCTACACAGGGAGTTCTCAGATGCACTCAGCTACCTGCAGCTGCTGAACAGCTGCTCTGATGCTGCTGGGACCCCGGCCTGCAGCTTCTCCATCAGCTCCAGCATGGCTGCCACCACTGGTGAGCCCTGGGATCCCTGCCCTGACTCCCCATGTGGCCCAGGTACAATGTGTTTGAAGCCTGGACAATCTTCTTCCTCTGTAGGCACAGATCCAGTGGCTAAATGGTGGGCCTCACTGACAGCTGTAGTCATCCACTGGCTGCGGCGTGATGAAGAAGCAGCAGAGCGACTATACCCACTGGTAGAACACCTGCCCCGTGCCCTGCAGGATACTGAGTGAGTACACAGCAAGACTGTCCCCAGCCTACACCCTAGGCCCTTCTCCTGGCCCCTCAGTACCCTGTTTGTATGCACTTTTGCTCCATATGGTAGGGATTGCTGTGCTATTTCCCTGGAATCTAGAAGTGGTGCAGAATGGCTCAGGTGGGCCTGTGACCTGGTCTAACTGGTACCCCTCTGTCCTGTCCCTGACAGGATACCTCTACCTAGGGCAGCTCTACACTCCTTCAAGGCTGCCCGTGCCCTGCTGGGTCGTGGAAAGACAGAGTCTGGCCTGGCCAGCCTGGCCATCTGTGAAAAGGCTAGTGGGTACCTGCAGGACAGCCTGGCTACCACACCAACTAGCAGCTCTATTGACAAGGTGAGAGAGGGATGGGGCAGTGTCCTGGCTTGTCTGGGGTCATAGCTCTCCACTGCCCTGCATTCCGGGTTACCCTAGGTAGCACAGAACAAAGTATCTGGGTGACCTTCTTTTTGGCTTAGGCTTCATCCAGGGGAACGTAGCTGCCCCTCTGGCTTCAGTATTCCTGCCCCCAAGAAGAGAGCTGTGGTGAGCAGCTGACAGGGCCTTTCTTTGGAGGCCAGGTGTCAGGAAGCTGGATGTGATCCAGGCAGGGGCGGGTGGGGTCTGGAGAGGCGGGCGGCCCCGCGGTGCATTGCTGTTGCATTGCATGTGTGTGAGGCGGGTGCAGTGCCTCGGCAGTGCAGCCCGGGGTCGGCTCCTGGCACCGCTGCCCCATCCCCCCCTCCCAGAGCTAGGGCCCCTGTGACCCCTGCTCTGCCTGCCACCCCCAGGCTGTGCAGCTGCTCCTGTGTGACCTGCTCCTTGTGGCACGTACTAGCTTGTGGCGGCAGCAGCAGCCTCCTACCTCAGCCTCGGCTGCCCAGGGTGCGAGTGGCGGGCCCCAAGCCTCTGCTCTGGAGCTGCGAGGCTTCCAGCGGGACTTGAGTGCTCTAAGGCGCCTAGCACAGAGCTTCCGGCCCGCCATGCGGAGGGTGAGTACCCACAGATCTCGCTGCACTCTGGGGATATGAAGTTGCAGGGAATGGGGACTGGGCCTAACCTCAGCTCTTTTACTCCACGAGCCTAGGTGTTTCTGCATGAGGCCACAGCCCGGCTGATGGCAGGGGCCAGCCCGGCACGAACGCATCAGCTACTGGACCGCAGTCTGAGGCGGCGGACAGGCCCGGGGGGCAAAGGAGGTGAAGGGGCCTGTTGTCCTTGTGGTTGGGGCTGGAGGTGTCCAGCTCAGCCCTGAAACTTTCCCTATTACCCCTTTCTCCCTAGTCAGGTGAAAAGGCTCAGATGGGGATTATGGATACTAACAAGGCTGTGTGTGCCTGTCTGGGTACATGTATGCTTAAAACAGACCTAGTGTGTCTTAGCATCTGTATTCTACTGACTTGTACCTGAGGTTGTAGCCGTGAGACAGACTCTCATAACCGGAGGTGGACCCCCTGGGAGGTGCCTTGGGTTGCTGGACTGCCCTGGGGTGTATCCAGGCTCCAGCCTCACCCCTAACGTGTCCTCTTGTGCGCAGGCGCAGCAGAGCTGGAGCCCCGGCCCACACGGCGGGAACATGCGGAGGCTCTGCTGCTGGCCTCCTGCTATCTGCCCCCCGGCTTCCTCTCAGCACCGGGGCAGCGCGTGGGCATGCTGGCCGAGGCGGCACGCACGCTGGAGAAGCTGGGCGATCGCCGGCTGCTGCACGACTGCCAGCAGATGCTCATGCGCCTGGGCGGCGGGACCACCGTTACCTCCAGCTAGCTTCTCAGCGGCGCCCTCGGTCTCCATGCCTCAATCGGGGCTGTGCTTCCCTGTGGATGGAAGACCCTCTGGGACTTCTGTCTCTTGCTCTGGGCAGCCACACGGGCCCGACCCCAGCACCTCGGCCGGCTCGCTACTGGATGAGTGGAGACCAGGATGGTGCTGACCTCTGGTGGCAGATCGGGGAGTTGCAGGCCTCGGGCCTGCAGCGTGCCATTCCATGCTCTGCTGGCATTTAATGGCTTTTTCTCATCTAGAGGCAGGAGAGGGGTGCGTTTCCCGAGCTGAGGGGAGCCCTGCACCGAAGCGCCTCTCTTCATCCTGGACAGACTTGTACATAGTGTAGATCCGGGTGACACCCCCTCCCCCCCCCCCCACCCTTGGAGGCTCGTATGCTACTTTGCCTTTTGCAAACTTTTATTTTCATAGGTTGAGAAGTTTTGTACAGAAAATAAAATATGAAATTATTTATAATCTAGATTTTGTTCCTTTGGGGAGGACGGTGGATGTGCGCCTAAGCTGAGGTATCCTATCCCCTACCCATTTTTTAATTTTTTTTCCACCGGCAATCAAACTCGGACCTTGTACTTGCCAGGTTGGTACTATGCCACTAAGCTATATCCCTGAGTCAAGTTCTACAATTTGATGGAAGCTATCCCACTGATGTCTGGGCCACATGTCTAGTTGTTTCAACCATTAGGGTTTTAGTTTCAGCCTCTCTTTTCGCAGTCCCCACCATGTCCCAGGGTGATATTGGGATACAACCTGTAGGTCTGGAGTATCTCTCCCCCATCCTGTCCCCTGATCATCTCCCTGCACACCTGAGGAAACCTTGTACTATAGGGAGGGAGGACCCGCAGTCATGTGGATGGCAGCAGGGACACAAAAAGGACAGAACCCCATTTCCCTTGGCACCCCCCCCAACCCACATACCCCACCTAAAGCCTGGTCTGGTCAGAATCCACGGGTTGCAGACTTCCAAAACAATCGTCGGTTCTTTATTGACTTTTTTTTTTCTGAATGCAATGACTTTTTTACTCTTAAGGAAAATAAACATCTTTTAGAAACAGCTCGATACACACAATCTTCAGTGTGAAGCAATATACTAATAAGAACACTAGTCGTCTTAACATTTACAGTCTTCATATATATTATATATATGTATATGTATACATATATATACACTATATAACGAGGCCAGGTATAATACACACGTTTACCATTTTACAGTCATATGTACAGGAAGTTGCTAGGGCAGCCCCAGGCACGGGGCTGCCTCAGGCCTATCGAAGCGTGGACAGAGCTGAGCACACGGACAGACTGGCGGGACTGGCCCGAGCCGGTGGTGGCTGCACAGGGAAGGGCGTCGCTGTAGCTCCCTGCCCGGCAAGGGCCCGGGTGGGGCTGTGTTGCGGGGCGCACAACGCACAGGAGGCGACACACGGGAGAAGCGAGCATGTTCCCAACATATATACATTCTATGTAACATATATATAGAGGGGTACACAGGTTTTGTACACGAATCTAGCGTTGTCCCTGCTCCCGTGCCAAGTGGCGCTGGCCAGTGGCGGTGGTGCAAGGAGACGACCGTGCATCCCGCCGGAGGTGGGTTCACTGCGTCTTTTCTGCTGTGCTCCAGGGGTGGGGTGAAGAACTGGGAAGGTTACCAACAGAAGCCAAAGGGTACCCCAATCTGCCCGCACCCAGGAGCCCACGTCCTCTGGGCATGGGCCCACCACTACTCCCTTTGCTCAAGCCACACAACAGCTTTGGCAAAGGCAGGGTGGGAAGTGCTCTCCAAAGCCTCTGGCCCCTTCCCCTCGCTGACTTGGCCTTCTAAAAGGCCTCAGTCCTGCTGCCTCGTCCACGGAGCCAGGAGCCCCCGTTGGCCTCTTCCAGGGTCATCTGGACCCCCACCCTTGCCCCCCAGCTACCTGCCACAACCTACTGGGGTGGCGGCAGCACCCATGAGGAATGTGTGCCACGTCATCTTAGGACCTCTGGGGTGAAAAAGCGTCCCCAGGCCAAAGCCTCTCCCACTCCTGCCGGAGACTGGGCGCCCAGAAGGAATCTGGCCTCTCTGTGCCTCCTGTCTGCAAGCCTGGCCTCGCGGGTGTGGGCAAGAAAGCCCTGTGCCGTCCAGTTCCGGGAGCAGGGGACTCCGGAACAGGTTTTCTCCCCAACCCGGGGCCGCCCGCAGGGCCCTTGGTGGCCGGATCCAAGATCCGGCACCCGGAACAAGGATCAGCTCTGGATGGACGCTGGGAGTAACTCCAAGGCCTTGGGCCGCGCAGGCGGCTCCTTTCCTTTGGCGGCAGGCCGACTTCAGCAGCTCCTCCGGCTGATGCGGTGGATTACAACGGCAGCCTCTGCCAGAGAAGTGGAACGCAGACAGCCGGTTACACTCGTCTCAGAGGTACGCGAGGCGCTAATTCTTCCCAAGGCCCCGCCCCTGCTACGACCCCGCCTACATAAGCTCCGCCCCCGAGCCTAGCTGCAGTCAGCTGAGGGCTTTTTTCCAATGAAGGCGTGTGGGGCCCTCCTCCGGCTTTCCTTCCTTTCCCTTTCTCCAGCTTGCTCTAGCGTCCCCTGCCCCCGCCTGTCTTCCCTCCGCCTGCTTGGAGAGGGTTAAGGGAGGCTAATAGTTGGCTAAGGATGGCTCATGGTTCTCCCTAGGGACTTGCCTGATGACCTACCCGTTTGCTGGGTTCGGGGGTTGGGGCTGGGGCTCCTGCCTCCGCCCAGGTCAAGGGGTGGGGTGGGGAGCTTGTAAAGGAAGTAAAAAAAGGGGTCCTTGAGGTCACCTACCTTATGTTTGGGACATTTCAAAGAAAAGTTCTCTTCGATGAATATGCAACCTATGACCAAAGAGAAGTTTTGGTGGTTAAGCAAGGTGGGGGCAGCTGCTGGCCTCTTGCCATAGACAGAGGGGAGGGTGCTCCCAATGACACGTCTCAGGCCCCAGGAATTGTCTTCAAAGAAGGAAGCCGAGCTGGGGTGTAGCACAGTGATGGAGTGCAAGCTCAGCAAGCATACAAAAGGCTCCATTCCCTTTTTTTTTTTTTTTTTTTAAAGAGGTCTTTCGGGGCTGGGGAGATGGCTCAATGGAATAAGAGCTTCCCTAGCAAGCGCAAGGGCCTGAGTTTAATCTCCGGTTCCACCAAAAAAAAAAAAAAAGTCTTTCGAGAAATGAACTCCATCACAGGAATATAACGTGGTCTTCTGCCTTGGCCTTCCTCAGGTCTTGATCCTCACCTGACTTCCTCCTCCATCCTAGAATGGCCCTCCCCTTCCCACAGGGCCAGCTCCTCACTAGGAGCTCTTCCCCTACCTCCTAAAGCAGAAGCCCACTTGCCCACACCACTCCACCCCTGAGGCTCTCTCATCACCTGCCACATGGTCGCAATCTCCTGTTACAAGAGGCCAGTCCACACGTCCATTACTCCTTGTCTTCCCTCCCGAGTGGAAGGCGGCTTTGTGAGGGATGTGCACCCAGCCTCTAGAGGGCCAATGCCCAGGGGGTGTCATCTGGTGATCAGTGGGTCAGTTACTCTGAGCCTTGGTCTCTACATCTGTATGATTATACCATCCACCGCATGTCATGGGCAATGGAGACTGCTGAGGTGTGTAATATGGCACAGGGCATGTGCTCTGGATGCAGGCACTTGTTCCCGCAGGGGCCTGAGCAAATTCCAGCAAGTGGGTGGGTCCCCAGAGCACTGATACTACAGGAGAGGTGCAGATGATGGCAAACATGGCCAGTCCTCATGGCCACCTGGGCGGGTGTGCTGGCGCTTCAGCAACACCTTGCTCCTCACCCAGGGAGACCCAGCTTTTCCATGGACACCCCACCAACCCCTCAGGTCCCTTTCGGGCTCTTCACCCCTTTCTTCCAGTCATAGTGGCCAGGGGAACACCCTTGCCCTATGTACTCTTTCAGCTCTACTTGTGGCACCAGGGTGGAAAGCCTGAGGGCAGGAGAGGATGGCTGTGGGCCTCTCTAGCTCTCTCCCATTTTCCCTGCCAACTCTGCTGGAAGCTGGGCACTTACCAACCTGAGCGCTGCCCACCAAATTTGCCCTTCTAGGGCCAGTGGCTGGAAGCAGCCATCAGCTTTCTGTGTTCTGTGCTTGAGCAAGCTGGATTCAGTCCAGGGCTTGAGTGAGACTTTCCCAAGAGTATGAGGCTGAGATGCAACTGTCTGGGGCAGCTGCAGGCAATAAGGCTTAGGGCTCAGACCATTAGAAGCCACTTCCAAACCAGCTTGCTCAGCAACCGCCCAGCATGGCCGATGCTGGGCATAGGAGGGGGATGCAGGAAAGGTCAGGCATCAATGTCTGCCCCTTTCCTGGAGCTTGCACCTATGTATGCTGGTGGCCTGATGTTGGGCATGGGAAGTTTAGATAGTTTAGACAGGATACCGTAGTGTGACAATCTCTGCCTTCTCTTGGGGGTCACTGCTAGTCTCCAAAGTGGGGTCCCCTTAAAAGTACTAGAATGAAAACAGGAAGAAAAGGGGTCAGGGCAGCATGCAGGGTTAAAGCTGGAAGTCATGGGCAGCCTGGGTTCTGAAGCCTGAGAGCCTGACCAGGATCTCATCCCAGAGCGTCCCTGCCAGGGCTCCTGGAAAAACAGCTCCCCTAGCTCCTCTGTCCTCTGTCCTCCCTGCTTCCTGAAACCTTATCCTTTCTCACTGCTGACTGTGGCACCCGTTTCCTGAGGGTCCCCTCCACCACCAGCTGTTCAAACTCCCATTGTCCCTCCAGGGTTCTGATGAGCCCCCTCTGGCCAGTGGCCACTGCTGGTTTATTCTGACAGTTCCCATAGTATATCTGCAGATGCCCCAAATGCAGCCTGTCCTCAGGTCACCACATGTGGCAGGTGGACATCCCTTGCCAGTGCCCAGCTCCAGGGAAGCGGCGCCATGCATTTTCTACTCTGTGACTTCCAACCTGTCAGGGCTGGACTACTGGAAGGAGGCTGCATGAGGAGACCACGTGGAGCAGAAAAGGCCCACGCAGCTGGGGCTTCCCTAGGGGATTCTCCCCCCCACACCGGCATGCCAGCCGACTTGTGCCCTTGGTGTTTTACCCAGTAAGCTGGGGCTGGAAAAGTCAAGTCGCTAAGCGGTAGTCTTCCTCTGTCTTTTTTTTTTTTTTTTTTTTTTTTGTGGAACCAGGGATTGAACTCAGACCCCTGCACTTGCCAGGCAAGTGCTTGTTCTACAGAGCCATCTCCCTGGCCCCTTCCTCTATCTTCTGCTGTCCCTGCCTACACTCGCTCCTCCTCCCACATGGGAAACGATGTCAGGCTTGACACTAGTTTACCCCCAAGTTCTGTAGCTTTAGTGCCCCCTGCACTAGGCAAACATCCTCTCCTGCCTGGACTCTTCAGCCTGATCAGTGTCTTGTCTTCCCAGCCCTCTCTGGCCTCAATCTCCATGGCTCCCTGGAGATTCCTATTGTATGGAGAACTCTATTAAGATTTCACTTCAAGCTAAAACTTTACTGCTCAAAGTCTGGTATCCAAGTTCTACTGCTACCCACTTCACCAGATCCTTTGAGGCCCCTTTCAAATGTTGCCTCTGCCTGGAAGCCTTGCTGGCTTCCCTCCCATTTTAAACAGGATAAATTTCTCCCATGGTTCATGCTCTATCCTGCTCTGGTCTCTATTACTATGAGCAAGAACCATGTTCTCGCCTGTTTGCGCAGGGACTGGGGTTCAATCCCTGGCGTGCTGTGCTGGCCCCACCCCCCAGGGTGCACTGAAAGAGTGACTGACTGGGCATGGTGTTGTGTGCCTGTAATCCCAGCACTTGGGAGGCTGCAAACAGGAGAATCACTACAAGTCCAATCTGTGTAGTGAGACCCTGTAGACCCTGTACTAAAAAAAAAAAAAAAAAAAAAAAGAACCACGTTCTGCCATCTGCTGGCATCCAAGCTATCCTCCCACCCTGTGTGTGTGTGTGTGTGTGTGTGTGTGTGTGTGCGCGTAGCAGCAGCAGAGGGCATACAGAGAGTAATTAAGCACTCTGCCTCTGCCAGTTCTTTGTTGTGAGGCTGTGGGCAAGAAGACCATCTGTAGAAATGTGGCTGTGGCTGGGGGTCAGTGTAGACCCTGGTATGTGGGGACAATGTCAGTTGCCATAGGGAGGGGTGTAATCAATCATGATTGCTATGGTGGGGAATGAGACCATGGGCCCAGTAAATGACCTGAGTCCCCATGGGAATCTTTCACACGGGATACAGCCAGAGCCCCTACCATTGCCTGCTGCAGCTGCAGCCCCCCCCCTGCTGCCCAACACTGGAGCTCATTTTTGCCAAGGACCTATCACCACTCAAGGTCTTTTTTTTTTTTTTTTTTTTTTTGTACCGGGGATTGAACTTAGACCCTTGTGCTTGCCAGGGAAGAACTTATTCCACTGAGCCATCCCCCTGGCCCAACTCAAGGTCTTGTGTGGCTCCCAGGCAGGCTGTGACTGATGCTAGCCTAGGACCCAACTGCAGGCAGGGCCAGGGCAGGGCCTAGCAGGGCACTGAGTTTGAAGGGGCATTGGTGGGTCTGTAGGAAGAGACTGAGTTCCAGTATCCAGACTTTGTCCATTGCAAGGGAGGGTCATGGTCACCTCATTCCTTCTAGGCAAGAGCTTGGAGGGAGGGAAGAGGGTGGCACAGAGCCTGGCTCCAAATAGGACTAAATCTACCTGGCATGAACAGTGCTCAGTATTTTACTGCTGCAAACAGCTCTGGAATGAAAGGACTGCAAAAGTCTCCATGTCACAGATGGGGGAACCAAGAGCAGGGGCTGCCTGCAATCACAGTTAGAAAGGCCAGCAGGGTTCAGTCTTACAACTCCTCAAAATATTGCTGACATCAATGACTAACACCACACAGCAAACAACAGCTTTCTTTAGGTGAAATAAGGGATCTGTCTGAGCCTCAGTTCCCTGCCTGGTTGATGGGGGCTCATCCTTCCAAAGTCCTAGCCCTAGTGTCTTTTTCCTCTTGAGATTCTTTGGTAATAACGGCTTTTCATGTTATAATTTCTGCCTATCTTTCATTGAGGGCAGTCCTTAATCAGGGGAGTAGGAGTAGACCCATTTTTATGTTTTTGGGATGGCCCAGCCTAGGTGTAAGTAGAGAGAAAGATGAAGAAATAATGAATTGCTGGGGTAGGTGGGTGTGGCAGCACACACCTATAATTCTGGTGTCAGGAGGCTGAGACAAGAAGATCTCAAGTGCAAGCCTAGCCTGGGCATCTCTTGAGACCATGTCTCAAAATAAAGTATTTTACAAAGGGCTGGAAAAGCAGCTCTATGTAAAGGCCCAGAGTTCAATCTCCAGCACTACACACACACACACACACAAAAAAAAAAAAAAAAAAAAAAAGGAAAAAAGACTGGGGCAATAGCTCAGCAGTCTAAGTGCCTGCCTGGCAAGTGCAAGGACCCAGGTTCCATCCCCAGTACCACATGCCGTGCTGGCCTCTGCTCTGTGCGGGTCATTGAAACCAGGCATGGTGGCTCACGCCTGTAATCCCAGCATGGAGGAGGGGGGGTGGGGGGGTTGAGATAGGAGGATCACTATGAGTCTGAGCTGCATAGTAAGACCCTGTGCCATAAACAAATAAATAGGGGCTAGGGAGATGGCTCAGTAGAATAAGCACTTCCCTGGCAAGCACAAGGGTCTGAGTTTAATCCCCAGTTCTGCCAATAAATAAATAAATAAATAGAAAAAGATTCTGGGGTGAGAGGAGGTAACCAGAGGTCACACAGGGCTCAGGTTGGATGGAGCACTAGGGCCCAGGGTCTGGACTGCTCCCAAGCTGCTCTCACCTGCATCACTGGCACACGGGTAGTGGTAGGTGTGGATGCATCCTTTGTAGGAGCACCCGATGGTGGCCCCGGCCTCCTGGCAGCTGGAACACGTCTGGTGAAGAGAGAAGGAAAGCAGTTGAGCCCTCGTGCAATCCCTAACCACCCCTTTCTCCAAAATAGCCCTGAGAAGCAGCAGAATGGAGGCGCGCCCATGAGGCAGTGTTCTTTGGCACCCCAGGCTAGCAAGCTGGCTAGGGGCACCGCCATGGCCACGGCTGCAGCTGCCAGCCAGTGGTGGCCAAGTACTTCCTACATGTGAACCATGCAGTGTCTTTGTCCTGGCTTGTAACACCCCCTCAAGATGTGTGATTCTCAGAAGCCCCCCTTTACAGGAGGTAAGAGCAAGACTTCTTTTCCAAGTGCGACGGCAGGAGGGGTACTGTCTATTCTTCCCAAGGACTTAACAGTCACTCTCCCTGGGGTGAACAGGGTATCAGATCTGGAGGAGGCAACAGGTGCTCCCCTCAAGATGCTAATTTCGTGGAAACCAATGCTGGATCCGTGCGTGCTACCCCAGGTGACAATGGCCTGGCTACTCAGAGTGGGACATGGCCAGGATGGGCTGGCAGGGCTGGAAAGGTCTTAAGGTGAAGCAAAACTCAAGGCCTATGAGATGTCAAGTTGCCAGAGCATGCTCAGGGGCCAAGCCATATAAGCACGTAACAGTTACTAGCTCTGAGCCAGGATGGCTGGAAGCCCTGACACGTTGCTGTTTTCCCTAGCTACTCCCTGGAGTGTAAGGGTGGTGACCTGCCTGAAAATTTACCTCTCCGGCTGGGCCCCAGGCCTGGAGTCACAATCACCAACCCTTGCTCACAGTAACAGAAGCAGCAGCAAGCTCCACCCTAAACCCTGCACCTTAGGGAGGCCAGGAGCAGATGTGAGGTGGGGGGTGAGAAATATTCTAAAATACTGAATGTTTACACAGTGCCTCTGGATGGGCAGTTTCCTCTACTTAGGACTGAGGCCTCCTTCCCATCTGTTCTGGGACAGGCTCCTGGGGAACTGGGGCCCAATATCCCCCCAGTTCCTCACCCAAAAAGGGGTGATGAAGCATGAGTCTCTCATCCACAGTGGACCTTGGGGCGTGGTGACGTTTAAGGGGAGCTCTGGGGCCCCTCCGGCTGACGGCCTCTCTCCACTTCACCTGTGCTGGGGCCCCAGCAACCCTCGAGGCAGGAATTTGAAAGGCTATTGTAGATGTGAGGAAACTGAGGTACAGAGGGACAAGGCTCAGGTGCTTCTGACCCCAGCCACCCCACAGGGCTGTGGCCCTGAACTTTGTCCTGGCTGGCCAAGAGGCCCATACCAGGGCTAAGGCAGACACCAGCTCCTGATGGCACAAGTAGCCCCCATCCTCATCATCCCATGGCCAGGCCTCATCTGGATGGAGGCGGGGGACTCACAGTGGTATGGCGGGCAGGGCTTGCGGAAGCCTGGATTAGGGGCAGGCTGTGGTCCCAGGAAGTGGGCACGGCAGGGCTCAGAGAGGGTAGGTATTTTCAGGGTGGGGATTGAAGGAAAAGGGGTATCCCTGGGGGCTCACAGTTTTGTCCTCCAGAGAGCAGAAGGGAGGCCAAAGTACCACAGGTGTCTCGAGGTGGGGTTGGGGCCTCAGCTGCACACCGAGCCCTGCTGTGTTGAGACAGGTCACGGACCACCTGCATAATCTCGAAGTCCTGTGATGGGTTCAGCTTCTGGGGCTCACAGAGGACAAGTGCCTTCCTGGAGTTACAGAACCGGCCCTTGGCAGAGATGGGATTTAAACCAGGCTCTGTTGGACTCCACAGGAGTGTGATGTCACTGAGGCAGAAAGGAATAGTGACCCTGAAGATTCCTCTCTCTGGAGCCTTGGGAAGATCAAACCCTGCCCATCCTTCCAGGGTGTTTCATGAGGAAGCTTGGCTTTCCCCCAGGGGCTGCATTATGGCAAGACCCCTGACGCTGACAGAACAACTTCCTGTCTCCAGTATATACCCAGCTGCCAACCCTAGGCAGAGCTGTGACCATTTGTCTGGTAGGGAAATACCTTTGGTGAACAATGAGCACCTTTTCAAGTGTGCTTTCCTTTCTGGCCTTCCTGGAATATTTCCAGCAGTGGGGGCTGCCAAACCATCCCTGCAACATGCCCAGCATACGGGGATGGGTGGGGCAGGCTCTAGCTCTGGCTAAATGATGAGGGGAACTTCCTCCTCAGCCTAGCAAGACTCTGTGTGGGTGCAGGTCAATGAGTGGGTGACTCAGGGCACTGGAATGGACTAGGGGCAAGGGGATCCATCTATGCTCACTGTTGTCCCCTCCTTGCCCAGGCCAGCCAGGGGTGCAAGGTACACAGAAATGATGTGTATGGGTCTGGGGGATATGAGTGTTGGGGAAGGGAGACCAGTACTCTGCCAGGCCAGAGCAAGGGCCAGTGTGCAGGGTACTTCTCAATGTGGCTGACATGGATGGGAGGGGAGGGTGACCCATGGGTTATTATGTGTTAATGACAGTACAGACTTGAGCCTGCTATAAGGAGTCAGTGATCCAAAAGAAAACGGGAGGTAGGGGAGGGGAGATTGGAAAGAAAGGAGATCCAGGACACATGGGACCACCACCTGCTGGACACAGAGGCTGGGCCTTCCCCAGTGAGATGGGGCTGCAGTGCCTGTAAGAAAGAGGTAGGCAGGAGGTCATGGCAATGGAGAGTGTCATCAGGCATCCTGGTGGGCTGCGGAGAGTGAAAACCTGCACGCTAGGGAGGCAGGGGTGTCTGTGGGGTGTGGTTCAACCACATGATGCCATGGCCTACTGTGCAGTGTGCAGGGAGGCAGGTGGACAGCAACGCAGGAGAGGGGAGCACAGACAGACCACGGGGCAGCTCTCCCTGGTCACCAAATGGCTCAGGTGCAGACAATCCCAGCCTCTACAGGTTCTCTGGAGACCAGTTACACACAGCAATAGCAGGAAGGAGGGAGGGAGGGACAAAGGGAAGTGGGGAGGGAGCAGAGAGGAAAGAGGGAGTAGCAAACAGGGACTCCAGACAGGGCAGTGCACAGCTTGTGTGGACCATTACAGTGAGAGCCCAGCTCCTGTGCCAGAATGAACTTCTTCATTCCACAGAAGCCCAGCAGGGCCCTGAGTGTGTAGGGGGTGGGGGTGTTGGAGAAAGCAGCCCCCCACTGCCTGGGTGGTGCTTCTGCTGACCCCTACCTTGCTACTGGCTGGTGCTGCCTTGCACATGCCTGCACAGTGGCTGTGGGCCTCTGCCAGAGGGAGCCTGAGGAGCCAGCACCAAGTGGCCTGCAGAACTCCAGCAGCAGTCACTGCTGTAAGGATGTCAGCCAGCTAGTCTACTAGTTCTCAGGACACCAGATGTGAACCCCTGAATGTGGGTCAAGTGCCACCCTAATAGTATGACAGCACCTCAGCGTATGGCATAATCCTTGAGATGGGTAGCAATGGCTAAGGCCTATGGTGAGCACAGGGTGGCTCCAGCAGTCACACATGTTCAGTGGCCAGAGCTCCCTGCAGGGCAATTGAGAACCAAATATGGGAAGCCACCAGTGGTCCCTGACAAGGTGAGGGCTTATGATGGGTCCCATGCTTTAGCCCTGTGTGCGTGAGGGGTTCTTCTAACCCCCAGCTCCATCCAGAGCAGCAGCTTGCTGCCCAAAGGCCTCCCAGCTTGTCTAGGCCCCAGCATCTCTGAGCTTGAGGAGGGGCCAAAGCTAGAAGGCACCAGGGGAATAGGAACAGGCACTGCCCAGGCTGGACATGAACTGCAATAGGCCATCTCCACAGATGGGCTGGGTGTATGCATCCTGCTTTAACCTTAGATATGAGACTCAACTGGGGCTCTGGGGTCTAAGGACAGTGCTCTGTGACAAAGCAGCCCTGGAGAGTCCAGGTTCCCCAGTTGCCTGCCTTCTGCTTGTGCTTTGTCCCCTAAGCTCCCCACCCCACTGGGCTGGCCTCTTACCATGTCCACAGCCACTTTCATAGCCTCTTGCAGCCCAAAGAGCTTCCCGGCCACCAGGTAGACCCCGCCGGTCCACACAGCACAGGCCTCGTGCACCCAGTGCTCCTGGGTGTCCCCAACAGGCTCTGCGGGGGCCTCCTTGATGCACTCATGCTTGCGGCTCTTGTCGACTGGGGCCATCTCCTCACCCCCATCACCCCGGCCATCACAACAGTAGCAACTCTGCAGCCGCCGGGACAGGCCGCGGGCACTGGTACGCAGTGAGCCCTGCTTGGCCGGGTCAGCTGGGCCATCAAGCCTGGGGGGTTTCCCAGCAGCAGTGGCAACAGTGGCAGCAGTGGCAGCTGCACACTCAAGCCCCTTGAGTGTTCTGTCGAGGGGCAGCAGAGCCTCCTCACAGGTGCCTTCTGGGCGCACCTTCTCCTTGAGTTTTGGCTTCTTTTTGGGGAGGCAGTGTTCAGGGTAGTAGGGTCCACAGAGGTCTCCAAGGTCCTTAAAGTTGGCGGGGTTTTGGCAGAGGCAGCAAACAAGGCAAGAGGTACTCAGGGCCTTGGAAACCACAGGCCCCAGGTGCATCATAGAGGAGAGAGGCAGGGCGGGCCGTGACTGCAGGGTGGAGCCTCCAGGGTGCGCCATCAGGTAAGCTCCAGCCACATCCAAGAAGGAGGAAGATGAGGGTGAGGAAGAGGAGGTGGAGGACGAAGGCTTCCTGTGGGGCTTGGGCTCATCCCCTGGGGAGTTGACAACAGTGCATACAGTGGTGAATGCATCTCGCTTCTCCACCCGCACAAAGGGTGAGAAGGCAGGGGTCCGGCTGTCTGCCCTCAGTCGCTTGCAAGAAGAAATGTACTTGAGGCGGATTTCAGGCTCTGCAGGATCCAGGGGGAGCACCTGCTGCTGCCGCCTCCGCTTGGCACGCCCCTTACAGGGTGAAGTATTGGTGTTTTTGGCCCGGCCTCGGGTGAGGCGCTTCCGCTTGGAATAGCTGCTGTAGTTGGCATGGCCTGGCTGCTTCTGTGCCCTTGTCTGGGGCTGGCAGGACCGGCCCTCGGAGGGCTGGGAGGCTAGGCCCAGCTCCTCCGTCTTTGGCTTCTTGCCTCCACCAGAATTGTCCTCGCCACCCCCCTGCGTGCTGCTGGCCCTGTCTCGGGGACTGAGGAGCAGAGTTGGACCAAGGTAGGGCCGCTTCTCCAGGGGGCCTTTGGGAAGTCCGAGGCCTCCAGCTCTGCCTTTCCGGCTCCTCTTCTTAGGTGCCAGGGCAGTTGCCCCAGGCTGCAGGGCCTCCGGGGATGTGAAGGCCTCAGTTTTGAAACAGTCAACAGAGGACAGTTTCTTACTGTTCACAAGTTTGCCTTTTAAGGACCTGTTGGCTGGATTTCTGCATAATGGGTCAGCTCCTAAAGTTGCTGGAAGCTTCTGCCCAGTGCCTATGCTTACCAGACTTTCTTCTGCCCTTGCTGGGCTGCCCCCAGCACTCTTTAGGCCACTTCGTTCCTTGTCTGGGAGAGCTGGGCTCAGAGGTGTCCCTGGAGAGGCCCCTGGCACTTTGCATGTGAATTTCTTGAGACCAGGTGAGGTGATCTTCTGCACAATGGCCTCCAGCTTTAGGCCCCGGCCCTTCCGGGGTGGCAGCACCTTGGTCTTCATGGCCCCTTGGAAAGCTGCCCGAGAGGTCAGCTTGATGCAGGCTTCAGGACTCTCTGGAGGTGAGGGCTTCATGGTGGGCTCACTGTTCCCGTTCCCCTTGGACTTGGTCTTTTTGGGGGAAGACACCTTCCTGAAGAGGGCAGGGGAGCCCTCAGACCTCTCTTCCTTTCCATCTCCCCCACTGCCAGTGGTGGTGGTAGTGGTGGTGGTGGTGCTGCTCCGTAAAACCAGGTTCCGCTTCTTGGTAGGGACTGGGGCCATGAAGGCAGATTTCCTTTTGAGGGTGTGGAGGGGTCGATCAGAAAGCTTGCCCCCAGTACAGGGCTTGGGGACCCTTGCCCGCTGGCTCATCCTGCCCTCCTTCTGGGGGCTGCTAGAGACTTTGAATGTGGTGGGCAGGTGGTTGTTGGCAAGGAGCTTTTTGGTGCGGCAGTTAGGGAGCCGACTCTCTGAAGGTCGTCTCCGCTTGGCATGGAAGACCTCCTGGGGCTTTGTGCGGGACCGGAGGATCATAGAGCGCTGGTCCTTGCTAGGAGTGCTGGGTGAGTCTGTCTCCTTGGTTTTGGAGCCCATCGGGCTGCTGTCTGATGCCACAGGCAAGGCAGCAGGGTTGCTGGGGCTGGATGCGGCCTTGGGTGATGGTTTCCCTACCCTCTTGCCTGACTTGAAAGCAGCTCGCTGCTTGCCCCCCAGCTTGTCAGGGGGTGCAGGTGTGGTGGTCAAGCCTGGAGGTCCAGGTGTGCGGGGTTCACTCAGGGCCGTGAGGGAGCGTGTACACATCCTGGGAAGCCCTTCGGAGGTGCCCCGGCCTGGGGCCCCAGCCCCTTCCATCTGTCCCTGGGGGGGCCCTGTGCAGGATTCAGGGAGCAAGAGGTCTTTGGGCAGCACTGGTGCCCTGCATGGGGAGTCCTCAGCCTCCGGCAGCCCCCGGTGCACCCTACGGCTCCGTAAACTTTTGCCCCGGGGCACAGGCTCTTTCTTTGCAATGGGTGCTTCGGGCACAGCTGGCTTGTTCGGCTTCTGGGCCAGGGAGGCTTCTGAGGTGGTGGAATCACCTGGTGCCCGCTCCCCCTCAGAACCCTCTTCCCCTGGCTTCATGTGGGACAATGAGGACTCAAACCAGCTCTGCACCTTTGACTCAGCACCCACGGTGGGGCCCAGCAAGATGACAGACTCCCCAGAGAGGTGGCATGGAGAGGCCCAGCTGGCCTTGGAGTCCAGTACTTCTTCTACCTCCTCCTTGGTGCAGATGAGGGGGGCCTTTGGTGACAGTGGGTCCTGCATGCCGGGCCTCTGCTCTGGGCTGCCCAGCAACTCACACAGGGAAGAGTACTCCTCCTCAGCCTCCAGGTCCTCCTTCCTGCCTGGAGGCGGCAGCAGCGGCAGGTCCCCAAAATCTGCAGCAGAACAGCAGTGCCGGCTGTCCTCCAGCCACCGGTCAGCCTTACCCACATCATCGGGGCACTGCAGCATCCCGCCCACCTCCTCCTTCACCCCACCCACCTCCTCCTGCTTGAAATCCCTGGGCAGTGCAACTGCCTTCTCCCCAGGGGGCTCCTCCTCCTGAAAGCCCAGGGAGGCTGAGGCCTCATGGCTGTCCCCTTTGCCCACACCATCTGAAGCCTTTCCGCCCTGCTCTAGGCCTTTGGCAAGCTCACCGGGGTGCAGTCCCCATCGGGGACAAGCATCGCCCAGGTTCTCCTCTGGCCAGGCAAAGGGGTTGGCACTGTCTGCTGAGCTGGCAGTAGTTGTGTCTGGAAAACAGTCAAAAGCTGTTGTGGGGTCTGGAGTAGCAGCCCCAAGGGTGGGCTTGGTGCCAAACGAGAGGGGGCCAGTTGTCTTCTTGGGATCAGGGCTGGCAAAGGCTACAGAAGGGTCTTCAAAGAGCCCTGGGCTGAAGTCCTTGGTGCTGCTACCCTTGTCCAGTTGCAAAGAATCAGGCAGGGTCTCTGGCTCCCCAGGCCGTGGCCATACATTCTTGGCTACCGAGTCCAGGCAGGCGCTGTGGTTCTCCAATGAGAAGGGAGGCTTGCTGGCGTCCTTGGCCAAGCTGGGAGCCTCGACCCAGGCCTTGTCAGCCTTCTCACCGATGGCTTCTTGCAGCCCCAAGATCTCAGAGGCCAGATCCTCCTGTGCCAGGGCACTGAGCAGCAGCCGAGGGCAGTCCCGCTCACTGGCCACGAACTTGGAGAAGCTGTCCAGTGGCAGAGTGCTGTGCAAGCTCTGGAAGGAATCATCAGATTTGGTGGACATATCATCAGGTGAGGTCACAGAACAAGTGGACACCGACTCAGGCTTGGCTTTTGAATTACTGTTGACCCTGGCAGGGCTTCCACGGGGCTGGCTGCAGTATAGGAAGTTTCTTTCCAGTGGGTCCTCGGAGCCACTCAGATAGTCAGCCTCCTGGGGCTCAGCATGAGTGGACTGTGGGGTGCTGCTCAGTGGCTCAGACAGTGGTGTGCCCGATGGCTCAGCTGAGTAGCCACTGCCCTCAGGGCTGCAGTGCTGGCTCTTGTGCTGCTCCGGAGTCCTGGACACAAGGTTCTTGACCCCTTTCTTCTGTGGCACAGCAGCCTTGGACAGTAGAAGCTGCTGCACTGTGTTGGAGATGTTTTCTACCTGTGAGGTCAGTGCCGTGAGGCTCTGTAGACTGAGGTCTGACAGCAGGTTTTCAGGGATCTTGTCCTTTTGCATGGGCTTACAGTTGCTGGCCTGGGTGTCCACAGAACTGGCGGCATCCGTTGGGGAGGGGTTGAGCAGGGGCATGAAGTGACTATGGTCAGTGACCCCTGTGGGGAAGGCACCAGCGCTGAGTGGCTGCTGGCTGTACGGGAAGCTCTCAAGGTTGGGCATCAAGGGCGATGGAGTGGAGCTATAGGACGGTGAGCGTCCCACAGAGCGGGCAGGGGAGTGGCTGGAGCTAGGACTGAAAGTCTGGTAGTACTGCTCTGGCGTCCTGACAGCTGCATCTGGCTGGCAGTAGCCCTGGCTTTGCTGTCCATAGTGTTGGTATTTGGTGAGGTTTTGGTAATGGAGGGTTTCCTGGGCATGGTGCCGGCTCTGAAGAGTTTGTTGTTGCTGCTGCTGCTGCTGTTGCTGCTGCTGCTGATCATAGCCAAGGCGGCCTGACTGGTAGGCGTGAAGGTTTGGGACCCGCTGCCCTGGGGCCAGGCTGGTATTGGCGGTGAGCGGTCTGTCATGGGGCTGGGTGGATGGTGCTGTGCAACTCTTATAAGAGTGGGCCCCCTGAGTGGGCCCCTGGACAGAGGAAGGGTAAGTGGAAGAGGCAGGAAACGACTGGGAGTGCTGGGGGAAGTGGCCACCCTGGGGAAAAGGCAAAGGTGAGGCAATGTCATTCTGCAGTTTCTGCCTTTGAAGTTTGGGGTAGGCCAGAGGCTGCTGGGGCTGCTGCAGCTGCTGAGGCGGCGGTGGCGGTGGCTGCTGGACGTGCAGGGAGTGAGTCCGGAAGGGAAGCTGGGTGCCCTGCTCTGGGTACTGCCTGCCAGGGGGCACTGCTGTCTTTTTCATCAAATTCTCATCATACTTGCCCACACTTCCTGGCAGGGGCTGTGGCTGAGGAGGTGGTGGCTGTGGGGCACCCCAGGCCTGCAGGCCCTCCTCGCCAGAGTAGCGTCCTGGGTAAGGGTTGCTGTCCTGGACACCACCATAGCCAGGGAAAGCTGGCCTCCCCTGCAGGGCCTGCTGTGAGGGCAGGGTCTTGCTCCCTCGGTGGTACTTCTCGGTGGCAACTGCAGCTCCTGTGCCCGCGGGTGTGCTGGTGCCACCCTCATAGCCCGGGTAAGGCTGCGGATTATAATAGTCCTTCGCAAGCAGCCGCTGCCGGTCACAGCTCAGCCCAGCCTGACTCGGCTGCCTGTAATTCTCCAGGCGCGATGTTTCCTGTGAGGTCTGCGGGTAGTTCTGTTGTTTGCCATGGAAACCACACCTTTCTCTAAAAGACTGCATGACTCGGGCTGGTTATCTGTGAAAAGAAAAGGAGAAGGGGGAGCAGAGGGAGAGCAATTCAGATGGGCCAGGTTCTTGTCCTTTCATCTGGACCAGTATCCCTCCCAGCCACCTCCTACCCTGTCCACTCCCCACACACAACCCTCAGGCCAGAACCTCCCCCGCAGCTGTGCACATATTGACAACTTCTGTGTCAGGGAGGTATGCTCCATAATTCCTGCCGCCACCACAGCATTTGCAGCTGAGCCTGCCAAGGACAGCCACCACAGAGTGGGAGGTGCAAAGCAGGCTTCTCAGAGCCAGGCCACCAGGAGTGGCCGTTCCACCTTCCTGCAGACCAGTTCCTCCCCTCCACCCCCATCCACCACTCCCAGCCCTTCCAGACAGCTCAAAAGCATTTAGCAGAGCAGTTCCGGCTCCACTGTCTCCCGGGGCTGGCTGGATCCTGTAATCTTAGTCCCTGTGTGGCTGCGCTCAGGCATGACCCAGCCATGTGAGGGGGCCTGTGAAGATCTGCCCTTGTCTTGCCTGGAAGAGGACACTAGCTAAGGCTGACCATAGGCAGACAGACACTCCACACACACGCAGAGGCTCTCATCCACACACCGCCCCATCCCTGCCATGCCATCTGGAATCTGTCTGTTCCTTCCAGCAGACATCGACTGGAAGATGCTGAGCCACTGTAGATATAAAACGTCCCCTCCTCTGATTCCCAGGAATACAGGATGGCAGCACCTGCCTCCTGTTCTTGATATCATAGGTGCATAAACAGATTACGTGGCCAGAGTGAGGGAATGCATACTAATGGGGACAGAGACATAGTTTTGTGGGCATGGAGCACACCAGGCTAGGACATGTGATTCAGTCCTGTCCCTCTGGCAGTGTTCCTCCAGTCCTTCCCAGGTCAAGGCCAGAGCAAGTGGCCCATGGTTTTAGAGGCTGGGGTCCAGGCAGGATCTAATCTACCCTAAAGCAGGATCCTGTGTCTGAAAATGACCCAAGGCATGGTACAAGTCTTGGATAGTTCATGACCCACAACAGACCTAGGTATCTGGGTTAAAGGTTCCTTAAACTACCTGGCTGGCTTGGCTACCCTCAGATGATCCTTAAGAGGCAGATGAAAAGAAAGGAAAGCCCAGGTTTTAGAGGAATCAGGATGAGGGACTGACCATCAGCACTCAGTTCTGGAGGGCTTAGGACTTGACCCAGCAACCGAAAAAGGCAGGAAGAAGGGGCTCTGCTTGGCCTGCGTGACCCAAGTCTTAGGGTGGGGGTAGGAGACAGGGACTTTCCAGTTCTCATTGCCAAAGACTGGAAGAAGGAGGGGTGGCCCACCTCAGACTACAGATTCCAGAGTATTTTGGGGGGTTGGGAAGAAATGAAAGTGGGGAAGGCTAGGACTGGGAGGAGAAAAGAATTCCATAGCTGTGAGAAGTAGGAGAGGAATGAGAAAGAGGAAAGATGCAGTCAGGAGACAAATGAAGGAGAATGTCCCGGAAGGGAGGTTCAGCTTCTAGTCTCTCTGACCTCCACCTCCAAAGATGCTTTCTTCATCCAGTGTCTGGGACTGATCTCAGGAAGGGACAGGGAGAGGGGCAACCTCCATCACACCTAACCAGACAGCCAAGCAGCCTAAGAGCCTGCCAGCACCACCCCAGGCTCACCTGCACAGAGGCTCATCCCAAAGCACGTCTCCTTTCCTAGGGAGTCAACCTGTCTGACCTACACAGCAGGGTATCCTTGCCCCCAGAGCAAGCCCCACCCCATCAGACTTGTGGAAGCCTCATGCCCTCCTCTCCAGATCCACCACAGGCACCCTTACGGAGGGTGGAGAAGTGGCCCACCTGCCCTCTGACCCACTGCAATCCCGGGAGGCTTAGACAGAAAACTTCAGGACATGCCCACCTGGAGTAGCTGGCAGCATCGCCTGGCCAGCAAGGCAACCCTGGCCCCAGGCAGTGGGGATGAGCAGCCCTGTGGGCTCTGCTCATGCGCCCCAGCTCAGAAGGCCACCTTTGCCCCAAACCCGGCTCGCTGCCCCTTCCAAGCCAGTCCAGCTCCAAGGCTGAGTGTGGCAGTATTACCTATTCCCTGCCCTCCCCACTCGCATTTATGAGCCCAGAATTCACAAACCCTGGACGGTTCTGAAGGCTGGGCCTCCCTCGTATATCTGCACAAATTACATTTCTGCTTTTATTAGTCCCAGATCACTCTCATTTCCTGCTGAGTGTCCTGTGGATATCATTAACATTTCTACGGCTTTATTTTTTATTTTTTTTTTCACATTCTCCAAAATGCATTACCAGAAACATTATTTAAAAAGAGAGGGGGGTGGAAGGGTGGGTGTGCCATTAGTAGTGTCCTCTCCTTGCCGGCTCCATCCTCATCTCCCCCTCCCTGTTTTAATCAGTCCAGCTGCTGCATCTTTTAATTTAGCCAAGCTGGATTATAGGCGGGTTTCCCAATACACCCGAGCAGCTGGATGTAGTGAAACATCTATCTCTAAGAAAAGACAGTTCAATTAAAATATAAGAGGCCCAGTGCCTGGTGGACACAGGCAAAAAAATACTCGCCCCCAATACCACCCTCCAACCCCAGATGGAGGAGGGATGCAGGAACAAAGGCATGGTAGCATCACAGCTGCCTCTCAGAGCTGCCTGCCAAGGTCCCACTGGCTCTGCCAGGAAAAAATAGGGCGCTACCTCTTTAAGAGCAGCTTCAGCCTGCCATGGGCTCTGTTGTTATTAATTATTGTGATTATGATTATTTTTCAAGAGCACTGGAAAAGGATATGGAGGGGAGGAAAGGCAGGCAGCAGGGCCGGGTTCAGCAGCATTATCAAGAGAGGAGGGGGCAGAAAAAAAGGCTGCATGGCAGAGCAGTGGCGACCTTTGTATGTGGGGGAGAAGTGGCTAAGGGGGCAGCCGAGGGGTGTGAGAGCACCCCTCACACCCAAGGCTCCTCCTGGTCCCAGGCACCTCCTGCTCCCCACCTGCTTCTGCTGTTGGCCAAGGCCTCTTTTGCTGCACCTGCAAGACAGGCAGAAGGGAGGGAGAGAGCCCTGTGCATTCCCAGCACCAGTCATGGAAGCCTATCTTACCAGGCCACACGACAGGGGACTGACCAAACTCAGCTTGGCTGGAGCTCCAGGTCCCACACACCCCTTCCCCCCCGCAACATTGGGCTGGGGTCAGTAACCCCAAACCACTCACACATGTCATCATGTGTAGAGGGTGATGATAAAGCCCCCACATCCCCTCCAGAGTGAAGCCAGCACCATCAAAGGTCTTGGCAGGAGGGTGGGCCTGGACACACCTTCACCAGACTCCTGGGCTGGGGATGGATGCACCTCAGCTACGGAGCACCTCCCCTACACAGGCTTCCTCCTCTGTTTTGAGACAGGATCTTGCTATGTAGTTCAGGCTGGCCTTGAATTCAGTGATCTCTTCCCTCAGCCTGAGCACTGAGATTACAGGCGTGCGCCACCATGCAGGGCCAGATTTTCTTCTTCGATGTTGACTGTTCCATCCTTTGTTGAAGTGAGGTGCAGAGGGATGAGTGGCACTTAGGACCCCATAACAGAGCCCACTCACAGAGATGCAGCAATGACCAGGCCAAAGGTGGATGTCCCTTGCCAAGAACCTATTTTGGAGGGGGTCATCCTGGTAAGGGCAGCAAAACAGTGGTGCTGTGCTAAGGCAAGGACAGTGGCTTGATGTCTAGTCCTGTCTGCAGCCTTCGAGGCACAGAACCTTACCCAGCCTTTATTTAATTTGAGGCGCTGGGCCCAGAACTCAAGGCCTCAAGCATGCTGGGTGAGCACTCTGCCATTCAGCTGCTCCCTGGCCCACAGGAGAACTTTCATTCCTACCTTGCCCCCTTCTTTGAGCAAACTAGATCTACCTTGGGTAGGCCCACTAAAGGGCAACAATAATTACCATGGCAACTACTGTCCCTTGGGCAGCCTCAACAAAGGATCACTAGGCCCATAGTCTCCCCAGGTCCCAGGGCCAGGTCACCTGTCAAGGACATGGGTACAATGTAGGCCAGAACTGCTGCAACCCAGGGGGACCCTGAGGAAAAAAAAGAAGAGTGGGTAGCAGGGAGGTAGGGAGAAACTTTCTGTTCCCCAGCAGCAGCTCCAAGGCTGGCGGTTCCATCCCACCTACTTACTCAAGGTTGTTTTATGACCCGGTTTCCTGATTTGTAGCTGCAGGGAAAAAATTTAAAACCTCAGCCCACTCAAGACATAAGAACAGAGAATAGGAAAAAGTGGGACTGTGCAGGGGCTCAGGTGGCAAGACATGGGGCAGAGGGGTCTGGTACCGGTAGTAAAACCACCTTGGACTTGTCCATCTGTTGTGGGTGGTGAAAAATAAGTGAGACTTGGGTGTATGTGATTAATCATTAGCCACAGTTACTGCTGTCTTGGGGGAAATCTGTTCAAATCCTGAAGACATAGCCTGCCTGGGAAGGAGTCTCCAAAAATCCCCCATGTATCCAAAAATTCTCAGGAATATGTGAAGGTAGCTAGGGGCCAGCAGAGGAGGGACATGAGCTGGCTCAAAAAGGCCTGTTTGGGCAGGGGAGCCATCCTGGGGCATAAAGAACCCCAAAGAACAAAGAAGCCCTGCTCCACAGCACAGCCCCTCCAAATGTGGGTAAGACTTGAGTGAGCTCACTATAGAGAGCTCTACTGGGTGTCTCTGGGCCTGCAGTTCTGAACAGCAAGGGACAAGTGATGTTTGGGAAATGCAAGACCCCAGTCAGGCTCCTCCGCGGAGGGAGGGACCTGGGTAATGCTGGACAGGAAGGGCTGTGTGGAGGGTATCTGAAGGGGAAGAAGAGACTTCTGGGCTTTCCAGATGTATAGAAAGATTGCTCTCACAGCCCACCAAGAATGGTTTCTCTAGGAACCCAACTACAGTGGCATAAGAATGGGGTCTGTGGGAAGGTCTAGTCCAGTGGACATACACCCACTGCATGCCCCACCCCTTCTTTCCTTGGTGCCTCCAGCTTCAGATGTACACCAGCTCCCCATGCCCAGCCCTCTGCCCCATGATGCCTGTTTCTCAGCCGGCAGTGACAGGTAAGGAGACCTGGACAGTAGGACCTACAGTCTAGGGTGCAAGGGGTGGTAGCCAGCTGGTCCCATGTCCCTGCTATGAGGTGGAGGCAGCAGCAGGGGTCTGCAGTTACTGGCATCAAGGGCCCACCTGGGGGGCTGTTAAGGCGAGTAAGCGCACACCTATTACCACCTCTGTACTTATCAGTCTCTTGAGGACAATTTTTTTTTTTTTTTTTTTTAAAGATCACTTTATTCACCACTGAACAAAAAAGCTTCACCACTTTTGGTGTCTGTCAAAATGAGAAAAAGGGAAAAGGTGGGAGGTGACTGCTGGGATACAGACGCTGAGAGGCCCTTCCAGTCAGATGGTACCAGTTCTTGTTCTGTTTGCCCCAGACCCGGTGGAGGTAATGACACAATTAGGGTACCAGGATCAGCAAGCTGAGGGGACCCATGGGGGACACTCCTAGTCTGCTCCATTCTTCTCCATATCCTAAGACCCCAGCAAGTCCTGCAGAGATACACAGAGATCAGTGCAACTACTGGTCTTCAGGGCAGGCAAAGGATGAAAGAGGCTACCTTTTATCCTAGCCTTCAGCCAGCAGGCTGCCTTTGTGACCTTGGGCAAGCCCTTCACCTCCTGAGGCCGCTTGGGCTTTACATTGGCTGTTTTTCTGCAGGGAATACCATTCACAAGATAACCTACACAGCTCCCTAACCCAGCTCCAAGTCTTTGTCCAGTGGCCTTCCCTGACTGCTGTTTGAAATGACACTGCTTGCACACCCTTCCCCATTTTGTCTTCAAAGCACTTACCTTCTTATAAGCCTTGACTTGTTTTATGAATTGTCTCTCCTTTTTAGAAAGTTCCATGACAGCAGGGATTTTCATCTCTTTTGTTCACAGCCATAGCCCCATGCCCAGAATAATAAATATTTATTGAATGAATCATGTTCCAAATGTCACATTGACCCTGTGAAAATATCTAGAGCAAGCAGTTGTGTGGAGGGACAGGGCACATTTGAGTAGGGACTGGGAGCAGGGCCTGTGGTCACAGCTCTGATTCATTCCTTTGATAAAGAACATCTCTTGGAGGTCTGGCAGGAAGTGCACCTGAGCATAGTGGGCAGGTGGGGGTGGAAATTTTGATCCTAAATAAAGGGGTGGGTGGGAGAAGCCCCACTTAGCCCAGATCATTACCACATGGAAATGGGAGCCTAGGGTGACAATGGGTCTGAGTTTTTTCTTTTAAAAAGAAATCACGATTTTTCTGTACATGGCCTCTGAATCCTAGGTAACTATTCTACCACTGAGGTACATCCCCAGGCTCCCTTTCTTTTTTATTCTGAGACAGTGTCTCACTAAATTGCCCAGACTGACCTTGAACTTCTGATCCTGTTTCAGTCTAATAGCTAGGATTACAGGTTTGTATTGTAACATCTAACGCAGAAGTCAGGGTTTTATAAAAAGGGCTCTTTCATTTATATATATAT
>NW_004524698.1:7563283-7585464 GCF_000260255.1 Octodon degus
TTTTTAACTTTAAAAACTTTTTAATCAACCAGTTTCGGTTGTTTTACACTGTAGAATTCAAGAGAATGTGCTGTGGGCTGTACCTGCTGCTGGATGTCAATGTCTGATAAAACTGATGCTAATTTAGTTGGGCAAAGGTAAGGACTTGTTGGCCTGAGGATGTGGCTGTGTAAGCAGGTGCTCACTGTGAAGGCTTGAAGGCAAGAGGAACACCTAGAACACTCCCTGATGCAGGGTGAAGCACTGGGGCCAGCTTAAACCAGATAAGCACTGGAGTGGAGCAGAGGGCAGGCACTCTGGCAGGAGGAGGCCATGACTGACCCTGCAGGTGGATGGTGCTCAGCAGCCTTGGGAAGGCGTGCAGAGAGATAGGGCTGCCCATTGGGCAGACCTGGAGCCCACAGGTGATGATGACCTTTGTAGCCATCTACACCAGACACCTGGAAGCTCCACCCTGACTCTCTTGGGTCCCTGCCAGGCTCCTATGTGACACTTCTCACAGTGGTAATTACACAATTAATGGTACAGTGAGCCGTTTCCCACAAGCCTCCCTCACTAGAGTGTATCCTGAGGAAGACAGGAGCTTACTCTGTTTGGCCTAACCTCTAAGGCCAAAGACTGGAACCACAGTGGATAGCTATTAAATATGGATGCAAAGATAGGATGGATAGAACATACATCAGGCTGTGTTGGGTACATTAGTTAATCCTCACCACAGCCCTAAGGGATAAAGGACTAAGGAAAGGTTTGATGGGGAGGGGCCTGGACATAGGTAGTAGCCAATCAGAAAGAAAAGGCAAAGTTAGTGCTTTCTCCTCTGCAGCCCCTTCAGTGTTTGTACCCATCTTCTTTGCCCATTTCTACTCAGCATAAACCTGGGTGAGGGCAGAGACACAGATTGTGGCTTGGGGTTACTGAGATGAACCCAGAGGACCTGGGGAGGCTGGAGAAAAAAAAAAGCCTGTGTGAAGATGAGGAAGCCACACCTAGTCATCTCCTACCTCTCTCAAACTCTCTGGCCTCCTCACATCAGGTAGGCCTGTATTTTGTTTTGTTTTGTTAGGAAAGATTTATTTAGCTCACTTGCAGCCAATGGTCATTGTCCTGCCCTCAGGCACCAATGCCTGGGAGTCCTATCCAGTCATCTGCTGCCTGCAGAATGTGGCTCCCAATCTGCTGTCCTAGCTATCTCATGGGCCAGCAAGTTCAGCACCCCAAAGCAGCGAACCCTAAAAAGCCACTTTCCAAAGAGCACACTCTCCCTCAAACCCTGTCCTCCCTCACTTTTGCAGACAGATTGATGGAAACCCAGAGAGGGCCAGTGACCTGTCCAGGAGGTTCAGCAAGACTGAGTTCCTCCACAGCTTGCCACTCAATGCTTATCTGCCTGAGAGGGGTCAAAGCCTTCCTCCAGGGCACTTCAGCTTATAGCAGGAGTTGCAGGAGTATCTCTCAGCCTGGGCCCCAGCTGGGCTGAACCACCTCGTTTCTCTGCCTCTGACACCCCCTCCATATAGCATGCTGACAGCCGGGGAGGCAGGCGCAGCGCAGCAAGCAGCCCCTCCCAGCCCCAGTTCCACCTGGGGGAGCCAGGGAATTGGCACCCCCCTCCCTCCCCTCAGCCCCCAGGGGAGGAAGCCGCCTGTCAGGCCGCCACAGCGTGTCAAATCCTCTTGCTGCCTAATTGTGAGACGGCGGCGTTTAAAGAAACGCTTTTCTGGCCGCCTGCCACACCGCAAACTGCTTGGTATAATTTTATTATTAAGGAGAGAGAAAAAGAGGGAGGGGGTTGGAAGAGAAGAGAGGAGAGGAGAGAGAGAGAGAGAAGAGGAAATAGCTTAGCCCAAGTCAGCTGGTGGAGTATTCTGCTCAATGTGAAGGGGGGCGGCTTTCCAGTTGGCAAGCTGACTTCGTTAATTGCGCATTCAGTCTCTACTTAGGGTAATTGAAACGAAGCGGGGCTCGGCTCTGACAATTAGGGTCTGCGACTAGGCCATTAACCCTTTCTACAACCGCCCCCTCCCCAGATCGATGCCTTGCACCCGTCTCAGGTGGGGGAGGGTTGTGGAGCGCCGCCGCCAAGGTCCACCGAGGGCAACCGGCCCCAAACCCGGGCTCGGACTACGGGCGTGCGCCCAGCGTCAGCAGGGTTAACGCGGCGCCGCGGGGCCTGCAGCCTGACTAGGGCCGGGCCGGGCCGGGCAGGGCGGGGGGAGCCGCGCGAGGCGTGGTGGTGGGGGTTGCGGCCTCATCGCCCCTCTGCAACAGATGTTTCATCCGTGTAAGACAAAGGCAGAGCGCCTGCCGCTGCCGAGAGAAAATCCGCAGGACTCCCTCAGGGGCAGGTAAAATTTCACCTTCTATTTGTGTCCCCCTCCCCCGCCCCCGCCTCCGCCTCCGCCTCGTTTGCCGGCCTCTGCGCCAATCCGGAAAGCGTCACCAAAGACGCCGCGCCGCCTCCTCCGCAGCCCAACCCGCTGACCCCAACAAGGTCATGGCGACCTCGGGCTCCGCCAGAAGCGCGCTCGCGGTCCTCGCGACGAAGGGCGCCCCCGTCCCCGATCCTCGGCAACAGGAGACACTGAGAGTGAAAGGGGGCGCAGTACACGCCACGAGGAGGCGGCCTTCGAAGCTCCTCGCCTCCCTCCCGCCTGCACGAGGGCCCTGGGGGCGGCGCCCCCCCCAGCCCCGATCATTCATCTCCCCGATTCCCGCTGTAGCCACCCTCGGAAGTCAGCCGAGTGAAGCAGCTGTTCCTTGCACACTCCACTTGACCAAAGATGATGATAAATGAGGCTGGGGCTGCGGCGGGGACGCGGAGGCCAGGGGCGCGCAGGGCCGGGCTTACGGCCCGCAGTTTCCTCCCCACGCCTCCGGCTCGGAGAGGACGTGGAGGACAGAGGCCGAGGGGCAGTATCAAAGGTCTGCACTTGCCTCCCGCGCCCCGCACAGCCTCAGCACTCAGCAGTGTGGAAGAAGGCGGCAGAGAAGTGCGCCAGGACCTCTGGGCCCAAGGCTCAGACCTTTTCCTCTGGGCCCCTACCGCAGCTCCGCCCCGCCCTTCCCCCTCGCTCCCCGCTCTTTCCCCTAATGCTTTGGTCCCCACCGTGCCTCAAACCTATTAACGCTCGTAAATAATGAATAACGGAGCGGTTCCCTCCAGTCGCACAAGGCTGCGGGCTGGGGGCGCTGGCAGATGCGCCCGGTCCAGGGGAGGGGGCACCCACCGGCCGGTGCAGAGGGGGCACAGGCGCGCGGCCCGGCACACGTGCAGCCGCGTCGCGCAAGCAGGCACCCCGCCCGGCGGCGGAGGAGGGGGAATCCCGCTCTGCCCTCCCCAACGCCACCTCCCCTGGAGTCCTCTGGCACCGAACGAGGCGAGAGAGCGCGCGCGAGCTTCCCAGCCGGAGAGGGTTATTTTTAACCTGCCCCCCTTTCTATATCTGCCTCTTGGGTTTGCGAGCCCGCCCGCCTGATCCACCAGCCGAGGACGCGGGCTCCTCACCTCGCTCAGCGGCTCCGGACTCTGAGCGCCTCCCCCGACCCGCAGCCCCAGTCCCTGTGCGGGCATCGCACGGCTAAATCTCAACCTGGAAAGGACCGATTAGGAGCCGCGTGCCTTTCAGCGAAATATTGGAACCGGGTGGGATGGGGGCGGGGAGCCCGGCGCTCTAGTCCCCTCGTCTCCCTCCCACCCCGCGCGCAGAGTGGCTGCGAGAGGCGGCTCCTGTCCCCCCCCCCCCCGTTAAAGGGGGCGGCCGGCCTGGGACGCCGAGCCCCCTTTAGATTCTCAGCCTGCTCAACGCCCACCCTCTTTCAGTCAAGTCGAAGCCGGGGCTCTTGACACGCGGACCCTCGGGCGACGGCGGCGGCAGCGCCGGCGCCGGCGCCAAGTGGGGCGCTGCCTCCCCCATCTCCAGTCCCCTCCCTAAACCACTCCAAACAAACACTCCATTTAAACAGCAGCAGGCTGGCCACACCGACAACTTCAAGGCAGTTTACTGCCTCCTGTCCCAACGCCAGGCTCGCCCTCCTGGAAACCCTCTTTGCCCACCCCCCGACCCCGCAGCAGATTCCGCACCCCAGGCCCGGCGCTTAACCCTCTTTAGGAGAATGAGGCCGCAGGAAGTTCTTGTCGCCCCCGTTATCCTGCTCTCCAAAAGGCCACCCAGCCAGACCTCAGCCTATCCTTCAGAGGGAGGTGGGCGGCAGAGGAGGGGCTGAGCCCAAAAGTCCCCTGGGACTTTGCATCCCTCAGTCGCTTGACGTTTTCCAGACCACTCAATGCCCAATCCTAGAGTTCCATGAACTTGGGGCCCCGGGGCCCCTCCCCCCAGGAGGTGGAGTGACCGAGCGGCTGGAAAGGAAAGGAAGTGGAGGAGGTGGTGGGCTGAGAAGAAAGGAGGGCATTCCAGCTGCTAGGAGCTGCCTGGTTTAGTGGCAGGAAAGGGCATAACCTGTTTGGGAACCTGAGATGGGTTTCTCCCAGGCTTAGCTGGGCTTCAGAAATGGCCTGGAGGACTGGTGTTGCCCCGGAAGTGCAGATGGGGGAAGGTGCCAAGATGCATGTGGAATAGACTCCGCACTAGGACATCTTTGGGTAAGGGTTTTGCTTGGAGGCCCAGGGCAGGTAGGGAAGGAGCAAAGGGGAAGTCTCCTGGGCACAAACAGGGCCTGGCATGGTCAAGGTTCTCCAGGTACTTCTTACCTAGCCAGCTACTTTGGCCTTGTATCTGCCTCAGGCCTGGAAATTTCTCAGCCCCTCACTATTGGATCCTATTAACAGTGGCTGGGCTGATGCTGTCTGACCCTCTTCTGTGCAAGGTTCATCTCTGGTCCTTAGTCTGCGCCGGGAGACTGATGTCACCTCTCATTTCAGAAGAGGAAATAACCCTAGAAAGGTGAAAGGCATCACCACCCAAGGCCCAGGATAGAGTGCGCAGCTAGGTATTAGGGTACCTCAGAGGCTTAGTGGATGTAAACATTTCAGGGCACTACTGATAAGTGATAAGGTATCTTCCTTTGAAATGTTCAGAAAACTGGTCTTAATGGAGGAGGGGGGCAGGGGATTGGTGTGGTGGGCAAGCAGAGAAAAAACATGTCCGTGCCACCACTGTCTTCCTCTGACTTTTCTAGGTACCTATTGAAGGTTCCCAAGTGAGGAATTTTGCTGAATTATCTTGCAGCCAACGACATGTCTTGTTTATTCACCTGCAAGTACAGATGTCACGTGACTGCACACCACCGATCAAGTGTGCACAGCTAGTGTTGTGATAAATAATGTACTCATTTTAGGGTCTTGTGGTTTTTCACCAGTTACATCTTCCAGCAACAGACTGAAAGCTCACATTTTGATATTAGGGGTCCTTGAGAGGTCCCCATTGTGGGCAGATACTGCTGGGCTCCCTTGGCTGCCTTCACACCAGGAAGGGTGTGTGCCCATTTTGCAGCATGCCTTGGCTTATGGCCGGTTCTGCCAAAAAAAAAAGAAAGAAAGAAATCTCCCTGGGTGGGGGTGGATCCTATCCAGCCCTCCAGACATAGTCTGGTAAACCACTTTGGGGGAACTGTGAGCCACCAGCTGTTGCTCCAGAGGCTGTGTGAAGTTTTTCTTAGGACAGGGTAACTTTGCCTTCCGTTTCTGGCTGCTGCCTAGCCTGTCTACATGGACGCTGTCTGGCTTCCCTCTCTTTCATACAGCTGTGAAGTATGGAGGAGATTGAAAGGAAAATGGAGACAAGGATGGCTATCTTGAATCCCGCTTTTGGCTGTTTTGACCAAACTCTTGCTTTGTTTCCAGGATCAACAGACTACTTTCTACTATTATGTGATCTGGCCCAGCCCAGCTCCTCAAGCCACATCTCCAACTGTGCCCTTCCAGAACTGCAAAGCCCTCCTACTCCCTCCCTGTGGTTCCCAGTCCACCAGCATCTGGGGGTAGGTGGGGTGCCTCTGCCAGCTATACACAGCTAAATTGGCCTGTTCCCAGACCTGCCTTGTTCTGAAAACTTACAGAATTCTCCTCAGCCAGTCTTAACAGCAGGGAGAATGGCAGGCCTTTTCTGCTGTGGATGGAGGGAACAGGAATCTAGAGTGATTGAGACAACAGCCTGCCCAGTACATTGTGATAGGTCACAAGAGGTTGGGGGCCTGGCTTTGGGAGTGAGAGATGTCACATGTTTATATGTCCATCCTGACTAGGCCCCAGTGCTGGTCACTGTGGGTTCAAATCCTTCAAAAATATGTGGTGGGTTATCTGGGGCAGTTTAGCCCTTCTTCAGGTCATGTTCCTCCTCTATAAAATACCAAACTTGCCTGGTTACTGAGACAGAGCTGTGAGGGCACCCTGAGACTGAGGGTGCGCCCACTGTAGCCACCCTGTCTGTCAAGGCAGGTGGATATCTGCCTAGTACCACTCAACCACTAAGGTATGCATCTGAGGCAGGGGCTGGAGAAGAAAGCCTCAACATCCAGCAAGCTCCTAGGGGAGGCCATGTGACTGGCCCACAAGATCTCAGCCCTGGATGTCCCTGGGCTCTACTAAGGTCTAGAGGTCAGATTGGGGGATATATGGGCTCTGTGCCCTCTGTCTCAGAGCCAGGTTCCCACCATGGCCTTGGGAGCCCTGGGGACTCTAAAGTCAACATCTGCTTCTTGGCATAAAACAAACTGGTAGAAGTAGATACGTGCACTGTGCTTTGAGTCACTTCAAGTGCTGGCCTTTCCTGGGCCTTTGTTTCCCTTGGTACAGTGAGGAATGAGGAGAAGCTGATCCTATTCTCAATCCAAATGGTTCTCTATACCCCTCTTTCCTTCAGTCCTGGGGGTTTGCCCCTACCCGGTGGCTGTACCTCATGCAGATCCACACAGACTAATAAACATCCAGTTCTTGCCAGGCACTATTCTAAGTATTTATAGTACCTACCATCTTTTCATTCTTTGAAGAAACCCACACAGTGGGTCCCCTAATTTTTCTGAGGACTCCCAAGGTGAAGCCCAAGTTCATACAGTGGGTAAGGAGGCAAAGTCACTCAGTAGACTTAGGCCCTTTCCAATTTAGTCTACCCCCAACCTCTGGCTAAGCTCCCAGGCAGGCTGGCTCTGATTTCATAAAGGAATGAAACCAGTTGGTTTTCTTGGTGTAGAGCAGGTATAGACATGGTACATTTCAACTTCATGGTTTATTGTTGGGAATGACTGAAGTTGGAAATTGGTTGTGTGTGTGGAGATAAGACAAAACCATAGCACCTAAACCAGTTTCAGTCTTGAGAAAAGCATCCTGTCTGGACAATTTCAGTCTTAGTCCTTAGGCAACCTTGTGTCTTGTGATACTAACTTTGCAAAGGTATAAATAAACACCCCTACTGTTTGTTGTTCAGTCCCCTTGCCCATCAGGTAAAGAGGCCTCCACCTGAGACCTTTTGTCTCTTGCCTTTATTTTCTAAATTTTCTTGCTGCTTTCTCCCAACAGTTGATAAGGGTGTGGTCTAGTTGAGAATGGCAGCGGTTAACCAGTTCTCCTCTTTGGAGAACTTTCTGGCAATATGAATCCATTAAAGCTCCATGTGCCCCCCCTGACCTGGGCCCAAACTTACCTGCACAAGGCTAGTAACTATAGTATCATGTGCAGCAGCAAAAGACGAGATCCCCTCAATGTCCACCCAAGTGCGATAGGGCAATACACTGGGGAAATTCTATGGAGTGAGTGGCAGTGACAGGCGGGAGGTTAGAGAAACAAAGAGCTGAGGTCGTAGCTCAGTGGCAAAGCATTTGTCTATACTGTGCCAGGTCCTGGGTTTCACACCCAGTATCAAACATTAAAAATAAAGGTATGCAGATGCCCCATTTATACAAGAGAGAGGCTGTGTTTGACTTTTTTTTATTTCCTTTTACCCTAAGCATGTGATACCAGCTAAGATATTTTAAAATTCACTTTAAGAATCAATATTAAATAAATATCTGCTGTTTGGGTTATGTGAGATGGTCACACTGGACACCGCTCCTTTCCAGCTGGCTAATGCAGGCTGGTGGGATCCCTCAGTTTCTTCTGCAGCAGGCTGGGGTGAGGGAGGTCTGGCTGCCAGGAGGAGTCCACTCCCCTGCATCCTGTAATGGGGAAGATAAAGATTCTCCTTCTATTTTACAAATAAGAAGAGTGAGGCCTCAAAGGAGTGAAGAGCCATACCTGAATCTGGCCCTGGGCTCACTGTATGCATAGCCTTGGGGGCACAGCAGGCAGGACCTAGTTCAGGTGGGCAACAACAAAGGACAAAGGACGAACTCCAGGGCCAGGCTCTCTTGGCTTTGCACATTACATTCTCTTCCTCTCATTTTCCATTAGGAATGTGCTTCCCTTTAAGCATCTGAACAAAACAGCAAGTCATGATATATAAAAACTGAAGTGTTCTGAGCCTAATGTTCTGGGAGCTCCTGTCTGGGCCCAAGTCCCTCTGAGACCCCCATCTCACTGTGTCCCTCGAGCTTAGCCTCCTTTTCCTCTGGGCAAGTGATTCCCTGTGCTTGTTTCTTACTTTAGAGGGTGGCATGAGGATTAAGTGAGATAATATGCACACTGGTGTTAGTATAGTCCTAGGCAAGGGTGGGGGTGGGCACAAGGAGCTAGCTGTTCTTTGGCAAAAGTAAATATTGGTGGAGTTTTTCCTAACTGAGGAAAAGGTCAGGAAAATCTCTGCCTGGCCTTTGCTGGCTTTGGAGTACAGCCAAGAAGGTAGGAGGTCCTTGGAGTGGCAGCACCTGACTCCAGGCAGGCCCAGAAGCAGCTGGTCACTGACTAGGTAGGAAGCCATGCTATTCTGGCACATGAGCAGGGTCCACCGTCTGTGTTCCCTGGCTGGGACAGTGGTGGACCAGTCTTGGCTGTCTGGCTGAAAGCCCCTATGGCCTTAAGCCCATGGAACAAGAGTCCAGAAAGGTCTCTGTGTTCTGATCTGGTCCAAAGATGGCTTTTTCCAGACTAGAGCCTCATGAGTCTTTGGAAAGAACAGCAAGTACTTGAGGCCTTGATGCTGACAGGCTGTGTGACGTCAGGTGAGTCACACTATCTTTCTGGGCCTCTATGTCCTCCACCCATAAATTAGGATAGTGATAAATACCTACCTCACAGGTCTGGGTGAAGAACCAATGAGGTGCAGGACTGCCCTGTCATCATCATGCTCATGGATAATTCTCACCTGGACTTGCATGTGCTGGGCCCTGCTCTGAGAAAGACTCTACACAATTTAGCTTATTGGACAGATAAGGCAGCAGAGGTATTGGGAGATTAGGACACTTAGGCAAACTCACTTAGCTTTTAAGTGGCACAAATAACTCTACTAGGGAAATAAAAGAAGGCTTGATATAATTAATATGATTCATGGCTGTGTAGTCAGGGCTGAAGCTTGGAAGCTTGAGACTCAGTTTCCAAAGGTAGTTTTAGCCACAGCAAGAATGCCTAGGGAAGGTACTGGGGTAGAGGGGATGCAGCCCTGTGGCAGAGTTTTTCTGGGTGCCCCCTATGTGCTGGGCATCAAGAAAGTTGGCTTCTTCCTGTCACATTAATTTCCTCCCTAGAGAAATTGCTAGGAACACAGGAGCACCTCCATTTTACAGAGAATGCAGTTAAAGCCTGGGACAAAAAGGGTGTCTTGGTGAGCAGCAACACGTAGACCTACCCTCAGCCCGTCTGGTTCTGAGTCTGCTCCTCAGTGCAGATGCTGGGGAAAAGTGATACCTGGAGCCACAAAGACCTTTAGGGCCACAGGGTCTCCAGGCAGATTGCCTTCTGCATCTCTGTCCCCATGCCAGCCATACGAGCTAAGTGTACTATTTCATAGACAGGAAATTAAGGCTTAATGTGGACAGGGGCATGCCCAAGACTTAAGAACCCCACTTCCTTCTACCTCTTCCCCCATCGACCATACAGCTCTTCTGTCTACCTTCACGCCCTCTATCCATTCATCTGGGTATCCATCCACACATCCATTCATCCCTGCACCCACACAGTCCATCTCCCCTCCATCTACCCACCATCTTCAGTTAGCCACTCTGACACCTACTCATTGCTCCATGTGAAACCCAGTTACTAAACGTCTGCTCTATGCCATGCCAGTGCTAGGGATTGAGCAGGAAGGGACAGGCGAGGGTCAGAGTCTCCTGGAGAAAGCAGACAAATGCTGAGACACAGGCAGGGCCCTAATTCATACTTGCTGGAAACTGAATCAGAGGAGGCATCTCAAGAAACTGATCCCTCTCACCTGAGTGCTAAGGAATATGCAGGAGTTAGTGAACTACTCAGGGGAAGCCAGGGGATGAGTGACACCATCAGACATGTGTGTTGTAAAACTTATAGTGAAATAGCAGGTGGTGAGAAAGGGGGTGAGTGTGAAGGCCAAGAGACAGTGAGAAAGAAGACAGTCTTAAGGGAGTTGTGATGGGGCCAGACCAAAGTGGTGGCAGAGGAAAGGGTGAGATTCTGGAAATGTCAGAAACTGGGTATTCATAGGACTCAACAGCCAATTCCACATGCTTTGTTCCTTTGATGGGGAACAAAGCATTTCTCAAAGGCCATGATCCTAACCACCGGACAACCCTATCCTCCAAAGAAGCCACCTCCCCAGCCCCCTTCCATCTACCTCACTCAACCACAAAAGTATCAACAATCCGAGTTTGCCTTATACTTCCTGGTATGCCAGAATCCATTAGAGTCAATGCCCTTAAGTGACTGGTTGCAGATCTGATGCCCAAAGAGAACAAGTGGCCACACAACATGGGGGCTGAGAGCCTATCCATCCCCATCTCTGGCTCCCAGCTGCATCAGCCTTATTGCATGGGGGTGGGGATGGCTGGACAGAGTGTAACATCTGAGGTCTGCCCAGAGGTGGCCTCCCTCTGGCTGTGGCATCCTTGGCATCACTGTCTGGGTGTCAATGGGAATACCTACTCCCAGCATGGGGATGAAAGGCAGGCACTGGGGACTTGGGAGGGACAGAGATTCCCATGGGAAAGGGACAGCTCTGTGTGCCAGCCCCCTACAGGCTGGCTTTGATGGCAGATAAACTTCAGCTGGCTCCTAGGGCATCTGCCCCTCACTGGGAAACAAAGGCGGTGGCGGGTGGTAGCTGTGGACATGTGCACACATGAACAGAGAAGCCCTAAGCAGTCTTGTGTCTCTTCTGCTGCAGTTCTTTATTCCTGTCTCCTCCTTTGCTGGCATGTGCCCTCAGAGATTGGATGGGCTTAATATTTACAAGGGTCTCTTTTACCCTCAGAGTCACCACTGCTAAAACACTCTCCCAAACAAAGTGCATTTAGAGGTCACCTATTTGTTCTCTTTTGTGGATCTCACAGGACCAGCAACTCAGGCCTTTGATGGAAGCATGTTAACCAAAGGTTTGTGGGTCACATGTTGGATGGATGGATGGATGGATGAATACACGTATGAATGGCACTCTAGCCCCAAACAAAGCCATTGCTATCTTAGCCTGTATAAAACATGATTTCGCTAGGACTTTTAAGAAAATGGCAGGTAGCTCCTGGGGCCCCAAAGGTCCCTGCTGCAGCCCCCTTCATGCTGCCTGAGCTGGGAAACTCAGTCTGGCCCACCCCATCCAGGCAAGCTAGAGACACCAGACCCAGGCTCCTGTTACCCTGTGCTGTGCCATCCAGGCCCTTCAACACCCCCATCCCCACCCCAAAGCTGCGACTTCTGAACCCTTACCTCACCTCTCCCCCAACTACCAGAGACTCCCCAGGAATTCCCTTAATTTTTGAGTGCCCCCAGACACATGGCCCCTGGGGCCAGTCTTAGTGGGGCCAAAGGGACACACAGGGACGGAGGTATATGTCTGCCTGCAGCCTGCCCAGCAGCTTTGCAGCTCTGGGAGGGCAGGGTGTCCGTCATCTGCTGAGGACAGTAGGGATGGTTTAAGGTGAAATTTAAACCCATTAGTGCTTGGCTAATGACATCAGCAGCAACAGTGAAAATGAAGATGGCAGGGTGTGTGATCACCCATAAATTGTCAGGCTGGTGCTGTCTCCATCCCTAGGTCTGCCTCCCGCTCCTTTGCTACCCTGGCAGGGTCCCCTACCCCTCAAAGGACCTCCTTTATCGCTGGCAGACCCTAGCCCCTGCCCTGGCCAGGCCTTGCAAGCCTGTCCCCCAGGGTCAGAGTGTGGCTTGGGCCTTGGCCAGGGTATGAGAAACGAATTGGCCAGGGAGCCCAAGCGTGGAGGAGCAGCAGCTTCTTAATCTCTCTCCTTTTATAACTTCTGTCTTTTTTATGCACACACAAGGACCCCAGCTCTGCCGCTGGCAGCTCTGCCCTGGCTCAGCCATCTCCCTGCAGCTAATGCCTGACAGCTCTGTTTATGTCTCCCCATAATTCTCCAGCTTTATGTTTTTTTTCGGGGCCATTAAGCTTCCAGCCACAGGCTTCTTCCCCTGCCCCCACCTGCCTTTGTCCTTGAGGCCCAGCTGCCCCACTGCCCTTTGGGAGACAGCCATCCCCTCCTAGTAGGTGGACAAGGACCCTGCACCCCACGCCTCATCCAGAGGACTCATTCAGGATGGCCCTGTTAGTGAGATTTCTGGTTCCCAGGATCTCCTGACATCAACTCCCTCCCATCATTTCCCACAAGTCCCATCTTACCTGTCCCCAGGGACGATCACACTCTGGTCTCCTGTGCCACTCTTCTTCCAACCTTACCTTTGGCCTCTGTGTGTGATTGTGTTTCAGAGCCCTAGCCACCTGCTGAGGGAAAAGATCCCCTCCCTCCCCTGCTGCCTGACCCTTCCCTGCAGCTCCCAACCTAGATCCAGTGTATTTATGGCACCGTGAGACCTCCTCTGCTCCACAGGCCTCATCCTGTCATATCATGGTCATCCCTGACCCCAAGCCAAGGTCTCCCATCCACAAGGCCACAGTGCAGAATCTGGCCATGTCACCTCTTGCCAGGAATTCCATCCTGGTCCCCAGCCTCTGCCTGTGTGGCTCCACATAAGCTCGGCTCACGGCACTTACTTGCTGTAACATTTTCAAAGGCTCTCCATTCACATCACCTCCTCAAGGCCCATCTTCAGCATGGTGCTCAGATCTCTCCATCCCCTGGGTCTCACAGACTCTGGCTACCCCTGCTTCAATTTGAGATCTGGCCTCAGGGGTCCTGAGCAGGAGTGCTCTCCCTCGCCTCAGATCATGCTATGCATGCTGCCTTCCTCATCTCAGCAGGTCCAAATCCAGGGCAGATGGACCTCAGGGGGCCTTTCCCAGCTTCTTCAACTAGAAACAATTCTCTTTCCTTTGAATCTGCACAGGTCCCTTCTGGGGCTTGTACAGTCTTTTATTTTCTTGAGCTTGTGAACTCCTGCCTCAGCCTCCCAAAGTGCTGGGATTGCAAACAGATGCCATGATGCTGGGCTTCTGCTCATCTTTCCTACCTTCCTCTTCTCCTTTCTGTTGAGTTGCCTTTGTCAGCCCCCAACCCTGAATCCCGAACATCCTTTTCCTGTACACACAGAGAGCCCAGCATTCCCCATTATTATGTGGATGCTGTTTTAGTCTCTGGAAGACCCCACTTTGCTTGACCCCATCACTGGGGCCCTTTGGACATCAGGTGGCCTGGTCCCCACTCCTGTCTCTTTTTCATAGTCAGGTGACAGGAACATCAGCCCATCTCTTCAACCAAACACTGCCCAGGACCAAATGGAAACAGCCTACACATATTGATCCCAGCCACTGCTGCCCATTCAGGTGTAAATGTTTCTCTCTGTGCTTTGGGTCTGGATTCTTGACTCAGTTTCAGTCAATTCCAACCTGACTAGTCCTGCACTTCCCCAGTGTGTCTACCCAGTTGGCATTTCACACAGGTGACCTCCAGCCCTTGGCAGTCTTACTGTCTCACTAGCAGATCCTGGTGGCCTTTCCTTACCAGGGCAGTGTTCTCCTTTGAATAGTGGCCAGGGCCAGGGAGATAGCTCAGTGGCATAAGTGCCTGCCTGCAAGCGCAAGGTCCTGAGTTCAATTGCCACTACTGAAAAAAAAAAAAAAGAAAAAGAAAGAAAAGAAAAAAGAAATGAATAGAGGTCTTTCTGGTCCGTGCTTTCATTTTATAAATACCTTTCAAGAGCCAGGTATGGTGGTGGATGCCTATAATCTCAGCTGCTTGGGAGGCTGAAGCAGAAGGGTCTTGAGACCAGCCTGGACAATTTAGCAAGACCCTCTCTCATAACAAAAGAAACGCACACAAAACTGAAACAAAATAGCTCTAAGTATGTCTATGGTCTATACAGGGGGTGACAGGTTGCTGGGCTGTCCTATGGGCCATAATGAGGAACCTTATTGTCAAGAATGGGAACATCTTCATAATTTTCAGGTTCAGTGCAAATGAAATAGAGACGCTTAGTCAAAAAGTCTTAAAAATCTCAGGTAATGATGCAGTACTCACATTGAGCACAGGGCATTTCTAAAAGTGGGGCCTGCGCAGCTGCCCAGGCTGCAGCCCATGAAAACATCCCTGGCTAGGAGGAAGTCCTGGGCACAGCTGCTGCCTGTCTCTGGCAGTGTTTCCAAAGCCTAGGTCATTTTCCTGAGTGCTGCAGGGAGATCAAAAGTTAATGTTCACATTATACTGTGACCACTACCCAGGAACCCAGGTACTCATCATCCCCATATTAATAACAGTTCCTTTAAGAGTACTTACTATGTGCCAAGCACTTTGCATTTATCAAATCAATGGAAGACACAGCTGCCTAATTCTGCAGCTTAGAAGATGGGGGCCAGAGAGGCAAAGTCATGTGCCCATGATCATGAGAGGAAAATGCTGGAGGTAGGAGTGAGCTCACGTCCTAAGTATGTTTCTGAACACTCCATGCTCACCCTGCCATAAACATCACCAGAATTTCCCTGGGAGTGAGGCCAGATAATGAGGCTGCTATGACAGGTAAGACACTGAGATCCTGGATGGAGCATGAGAAACTACTTTCAATCTCTTCCTGCAGAGAAGCAAAACCTGAAGCTCAGAAAGGGGAACTCACACCCACCAGATCACAGCGCACCAGGCCCTCCAAATCGCAGCCCCTGCTACACTATTTCCAAAGAAATTTTCCTGCAAATGTTCATGATCTGATACATAATGCAAAAGGCAGAGCTCAAAAGCAGACATTCAACACAATCCCAATCTTGTTAAACAAACTGGGATGAAATCCACAAAGATGCTAACATCCATGTCTTATCAGAGGGGCCTATAAGTTGATTATTTACTGATTGAGAGATTCATTGTGACTGGAGATTGAACCTAGGGCATTCACACTAAGCTTCGACCCCAGGCTTTTTTTTTTTTTTTTTTTAAATTTTGAGACAAGGTGTCACTAAATCACTCAGTTGCCCAGGCTGGGCTCAAACTCCAGATCCTCCTGGCTCAACCTCCCAGGGAACTGGTATTATAGGCAGGGGCCACCATGTCTGGTTCTCAGTGAGATTTTTAAAAAGATCAACTGCTCTGAGCTTTTTAGAATGAATGGGGACAGGAGCTGGTAGAATCAAATTCCAGTTAACGGAGAGTTGCCATAGATACCATGTAAAGATTACACATTTTCTGAGACAGAACATAGTGCACTAACTAGTTTCAGGCAAGTGGTTATTTGGACTGCTCTTCTTTCCTTTATGGAGGATTTTGAAGGTCTAGAAGGTTCTTCAGGACATGGGGATCTAAGGTTCCCTTCCTGAGATATCTATGCGTGGCTCACTGAGAGTCTTGATGTACCCTGCTTCTTTCTTCTTGTCTCTCAACTGAGACCAGAGGCACATCAGCAAGTGTGCCCAGCATGCCCTGATGCCCTCTCACCCAGCCCACCACTCTTCCCCTCATTTGTCCTTACTTTCTCCATTCTCCCCTGGCATCTGACTCATGAGGTACATCCCTGTTCCTAGCCCTTGGGCCTGACAAATGTGTAGTGCTCTGGGATTCCATCAACAGTTCCCTCTGCCCACTTCAGGGGCAGGCTGGGCTGAGCATCCCCCACCCCCACCCCCACTCCTGGCATCCTACAGACAGCTCCCAGCCACCTCCGGCCCAGAGAGCCCCCTGGGTCTCTGGCCTGAGAAAAGCTGACAGCTCCTTAATAGAAGCAGGCCACAGACGCGCCTGAGTGACACCACGCCCGGCTGAGAGGCGGCTGGCATCAAAGCCTTGTTTTTTCTTCTTCCTCTTAGGCACTGAAACAATTTATATAAAGAGCCCCACATATGTCTGCGACAAAGTGTGTTTCTTCTAGCATCTCTTCAGTGGCTCAACACAACCTTCTCTGGGAGTGGGGGTCTTGAGATCCAATCAGCCATGGCCAGGAGAAGCAGGCAACAACTGTGTCATCATTTCTTTTTTTCTTCTCTTTTTTCCTCTTGATCTGAGATGGAACCCAGAGCCTTATACATGCTAGGTAAGTATTCTACTATTGAGCCACATCTCAGCCTACCACGTCTTAAAACAAAACCCTACCCAACTTTAAAGACTTAGGATGTGGGGAGATGCACATCACCAGGGCAGTCTGAGGTCTCAGCCAAGCCCTGTGCTGGCCTTAAATGCAGAAAAGGGGCTTCTGGCAGGCCAAGCCTGGCTACAGGCAGCAGGTTCCTGTGCCTCTGTGGACTTTCACAAGCAGACAGCCCTGCTGGCCAGAGTCCACCTCAATATCTAAACCAGGTCTGGAAGTCAGGTCATCTCAGTCAGGAAGCCCAAGTGCATGGCCACCAGCCACAATGCCCACCACCTCCTCAGCTCATTCTGGGGGTGCTGGAGAAGCTCCTAAACAGTCTTGTTCTCTTAAGAGCTGAAGTCTTTAAGATACCATAATTCTCCTGGCCCTTGGGGTCATGGAAATCCTCTCTTAGCTCCTCTTTTAGGAAATACCAAGTCTAACAGGGCAAGTCGCATCACCTCTGTGAACAAAGGGGTTCAGGTAAGAGGGGACTACTATGTATGTATTTGTGTTTAGTTCTTTGTCACCAAACAACAGAGATAATCAACTCATAAAGTATAGTGTCTCTTTATTTGGTTTTTTTTTTTTTTTTTCCAGTACTGGGGATTGAGTCCAAGGGTGCTGCATCACCAAGTTACACTCTTAGCCCTTTTTATTTCTGGGGACAGGTTCTTGCCAAGTTGCCTAGGCTAGCCATGAACTTGTGAATCTCCTGTGTTGCAGGCTCTTAATTATATGTGATTATATGTGTATACTTCTGTGCCCAGTGACAAAGGTCTATTTTTTCTCACAGGTTTAGAAGTTTCATTCTGTGATCAGTTGTCCTCATTACCTTTGTGCCTGTCTTGAGGCAGCATATGCCATGGCAGAAGCACATAGAGAACAATGGTCAACATATCACAATGGAAAGTAAAAGATACATGAAGAAACAAGGCTCCCACAATCCTCTCCGAGGATAGGCCCCAATGACCTAAAGACCTCTCAATTGCTGCCTCCTTAGAGTTTTCACCACTTCCCAACAGTGCCATGCTGGGGACCAAAGCTTCAACACAGAGATCTTTGGAAAAAAAAAAAAAAAAAAAAAAATATATATATATTTGAGGGGGGGAGCAAAACCAGGGATTGAACTCAGGCCCTTGCACTTGCCAGGGAAGCGCTTATTCCACTGAGCCATTTCCCTGGGCCCCTGGAGTATATTTATGATCCAAACTGTAACACATAAAACAGAATACTACACAATGATGAAAAATCAACCACTGCTATACATCATGCAGATGAATCTCAAAAACAGTATATTTAAAGCACTTCTCTGGCAAGCGCAAGGGCCTGAGTTCAATCCCTGCTTCCGGAAAAAAAAAAAAAGTATATTCAGTAAAATAAGCTGATCTACATAGTTGCATGTGCATGAACCTCAAAGTAGACACACTCTTCTTGGGTAGCAAGTATCTGAGGGCCATAAGAGACTTCTGGGTGCTGGAAGTATTCCTTTTCTCAATTTGAGCATCATTTACACGTGTGTAGAAGTTCATTAGCTGTTCTCATATGACTCAAGCTCTTTTCTGTATGCAAATCAATACAAAGTTAAAAAGTGAACAGGATGGGGTTCAGTGATAGAGCACATGTTTAGCTTATGTGAGGCCCAGATTCAACTCCCCACATTCTCCTACATAAAAAAAAAAAGTAAAGCATATTCCTCTATTGACTACCTATCAAGGCTCCTTGCTTTGTTGAGGGCAAAGTATAGAAAACCACTTGGCCTCCCAGGGCTCTGGGTAATAGTCTCCCCTGCCCACCATAAACATACAGCATGAATGAGGAATAAACGCTTTGTGAAGGTGCTGGTATTTGGGTATGTTTGTTACACAGCACATGCATCCCATTCTGCCTAGTACTACTGGGCTTCAAGGCTTCTTGTGGCCTAGTCCTTGACAACCTGACTTTGTAAAATGGAAACATTCTGAGTAGGGGGTTCACAGATTCTGTGCTCCAGAACTGCTGGGACCCCATAGCAGTTCTTTTTTTTTTTTTTTTTTGCAGAACCGGGGATTGAACTCGGGCCCTTGGGAAGCGCTTATTCCACTGTGCCATCTCCCCGGCACTCCCATAGCAGTTCTTTTTTTAAAAAAAATTTTTTATTTATTTATGTGTGTGGCCAGCTCAGCCTACCAGGGGGGGGGGCTGGCTGGCATGTGGTGCTGGGGTATTGAACTGCGGTCCCTGTGCTTTGCTAAGCTTGTTCTAAGTAGGTGCTTTAGACCACTGAGCCATCTCACCAGCCCAGCAGTTCTTAAGCTGTTCTTAAGCTGTACCTGAATCTATTAATGTTCTGGGGCCCTGTACCTGCTAACAGATCCTCCCACCCCACTCCTGCAGATCTCACCCTCTCCTGTGGCTGGCAGTGGCTGCTTGAGGGCAGATCATATAGTCAACCATCAATCATACGTTTCCACAGAACAAGCAAGACAGGGCGTGAGATGCATAGGCCTTTGATCTCCAACTCCTTAGGGAGCAACTCCAACAGCAGACCCTGATCACGAAGCTCTGTGCAGCCCCGGTGGCTGTGGGAGCTGGGTCAACCTCCAGGGTACCTCCCAACAGTGGCCAGCCTCCTTGGATGATTCCTGCAGCTCTGCAGAGCCAGTGTGCCCAGAAAGCCTGTGTCAGCTTACCTCTTACTACTGGTGGAAGCCGGGCAATAAGGGGAGGATCCAAGGGAAATGGTGCTGCTAATGAAGGTTTCAGATCACATGAGGTGGAATTGCAGAGAAAGAACAACTTTTCCAGAAAGTCCTCTGATAGAAGCCTTGTGATAAATGAGCACTGGCCTCAGAATCCCTACTACAAATGCCAGGATGGGAGTCTCCTGGAGCAGGCTGGTCTCCATACTGCCTTTGTCAACTCTGCCAGCTCTATGGGGATCCCTTGCTTCCAGGCTGGGAGATGTCTGGGTGAGGGGGCACCATGGACAGGAACCTGGGTAGCGCACCAAAGAATGAACCAGCATAGGTCCCTGGAAGCCCTGTCTTAAGGACTCTTGGTTCTACTAGGTTTGTCCCATTATGTAGCATGGCCAGCCAAGAGCAAACCCCTGACTGGTCATGGTTTCAAGGGCTCTGAGCAAGAACAGCTCTTCCTCTGTGCCACCATAGGACTCTAGAGGTTCAGAGAAGATAGGCCACTTGTTCAAGTTCACACAGGAAAGCTGTACTGCCAATTGCCCTCCTTGCTAGGGAGGTGAAAGGACATCCCCTGGGGTCACACTGAGCCCCTTAGCTCAGACTACACTATACTGGTAAGGGGAACTCCTCGGCTTCATTCCCCACCTTTCTCCCATCCAAGTTTCAGTTACTCTGGCTCCTCGGGTCCATCAAGCCTTTGCACATGTTGTTCCCTCTGTCTGGGCCAAGGTCTCTCTGGATCTTCTTACTGCCTAAAAGCTGTCTCCTGAAAGACACCTGTCCTGACTACCCAGCCACAGGAAGCCTCATCCCCACAGTGCTACCTGCTCTACCAGATCACCTACCTTACATATATTTACTCACTTGCTTCTTGTTTATCTGTCCCTGCAGTGATAACTTCAAGGGGACAGGGCTCCACCTAGCACATGGCAGAAGCATGCTTGTTCTATACAACAGAAGGCACAAGAGGATGGCCTGGAGTTCCTGTGGCTCAGGAACTTCCAGCTGGGCTGTGTTGTCTCTGTGTCCCTGGGTTCAGAGGGTCCCTCTTTTTACCCTGTAGGACCCCTGTGTTTTACCTCACCTGCTCCTCAGTCATCTGCGGTCACTAACATCTTCCTCCTGCTCAACTCTCCTGCTTAGATCCCTTATGAGCACCAGGCACTGTCATCAATGAGGAAACCTATGTCCCTGTCACTTTGGCCTGGTAGTCACGGGCCACTGTTACTAACCCTCACCCACCCTCCTCACTCCCAAGCTTCATGCCCAGCAGCACCACCCTACAAGGAGCTCCCTGTACCACCCAGCCTCACATGTGCTGGATTCCCATCCTCTAGGTCCTATCACCTAGGTGTGGGGGTCATCACCTCTCCCCGTCTTTCCAACTGCCCCCCTTCTCCATCATTCACCACTGTCCACCATAGCACTGGTTACTCTACAGGTCAGGACCTATAGCTGCCTGGCTCCCTGTGATCTCAGCAACCACCAGCACAGAAAAAGGTGCTCAGAAAAAGGCTAATTACGTGGATAGTGAACAAATGGCTAGGTGCTATGTGATTTCAGAGGCAGGATGTAGTGGCAGCACATATGCCAGGGACCAAAGAGGTCACCGAAGAATCTGCCAGCCCCCATTCCCTGGGCATATGAAGAAATGCCTGGAGTGGCTTCTCTAAACTTGGCTTTCACTGTACTGAGGCAGGCACATAACAGCCTTTAACCTGGAGGATGACGTTGTATTACCATCATCCCCAACAGAGACAAGGATACAGGGCACAGAGACAACAAGGAATAGCTCAAGATCACACAGCCAAGAAGTGGAGTGGGAATTTGAGTCAGGTCTTCTGATTCCAAAACAGATGAGCACAAAGTCATGGGAGGCCCTGGAGCTCCTTAGTAGGCTCCTCTGGAGCTTCCCACTGCCATCACCACCTACAACCTTACCTTGTTGTCAGCATGTTCCCTCCCCTAAATTGATTCCCAAATTCTTTTTTAAAACTTTTTATTCTATAGCATATGCTTGCAGTACATGAAGTTTACAACCATCTTGGGGAGTAAGTACACATGCACAACACACATCATTTCTTTCTTCATCCCACCCATCTCCCTCAATCCCCAAATTCTCTGGGGATTTGGGCCACCATTTGGAGCCTTTCTTAGCCTGGCCCTAAGACCAGTTTCTGCGTGGACAGCTGGGCACCCCTACTCTGCATTAGAACCCACCCCATATCAGCCACAGACACTCCTTGTAGGGCAGGCAAGCTGGGTTTATGCCACCATTTGTGACCTGAAGACACTGAGGCCCTGGCCACTGACCAGTCTTCCAACTCTGGATCTGGACTCTGAGAAACTAAAGTCTTTGCCTTCTGGGGGGGGGAATAAGGACCCTTCCCCAAGGCTGGCAAGTCACAGGCCAGAGTGATAGCTGAGCTGCCCTTAATCTCTGTCATTGAGGCTTTCCCACAAGGTCAAGGGGCACTGGACCGAGCTAATCCTTTGGGCACTGGGGACTCTGGCCCTGATAGCAGCACATACTGTTTCTCTGGGTTAATGGTCCTTCTCTGTTTTTGCTTCACGCCTACTTGTGCACTGATTTCCTTTCTGTGATACTCTATGGCCTGCCTCCTCCAGGAAGCCAACCCCGAACATAGACTTGGATATCAGAACCCTTAGTAACAAAGATCTCACCCAGGGCTCATTTAACCTCAGATCTGAATGGCAATATCCCTAATGGTTTTGTCCAACCTCTCTGCTTGCTTTCCTTCAAGGAGAAAGCATTCACTTCACTTCCCACCTCTTCATTCTACTCCTGTTATGTATGTCTCTGTGTTAGGGGTCAAACAGAAACAGATGGGACAAGGGCAGCCTCTGCCTTCCATCACAAACACAGAACATTCTAGCTCAACTGGGTTCCCTTTAGGCAACTTAGCTCTTTTTTATTTTATTTATTTATTTATTTATTGTGTGTGTGTGTGGCCAGCTCAGCCCACCAGGGGGCGGGGCTGGCTGGCATGTGGTGCTGGGGGATTGAACCG
>NW_004524698.1:7586132-7603721 GCF_000260255.1 Octodon degus
AACAAAAAAAAAAAGATAGAAATCTATGTTCTGCTTTGTATCTAGTTTTCTGGAGCAGAAGACCCCTGTTGTGTGGGAAGGACCCACACTGCCCAAACCTTGGCCAGCCCCAGGACCAGAAGCCATATCACCTTCCCACAGTGCTAGGCATACAGCACATGATGAGTAACAGTGCCTGGGCAGGCCTTCCCACCTCTGCAGGCCTCTCTACCTTTATTTATCTAATGAAGGTGAAAATAGCAATTCAGCAAATGTTGGCTGGCCCTGCCCCAGGATCCCTAAACTCTGGATTGAGTGAGTAATATTTATCCTTCTAAGCCCAAATCTGACTTTGTTCCTCCCCAATTAAAAGCCATCCATGGCTCCCCAGTGCCCCAAAATAAAGCTCCGTTTTCAATTCAAGGTCCTGACCCCTTCTCACTTTTCTAGCCCTCCCTACAAAACAGGCATGCCAGTAACCCACCAGCCAGCTGGGCTGCTTCACACCCCTGGACCTTTGCACATACTAGTCCCTCTATCTAGAACAGTCTCTCCCCTAGGCATCCTTCAAAACACTGCCCAAGCATCAGGCCCCTGTGAAGGCTACCCCTTCCCCTAGTTCCATTCTGGAGTCAGTTCCCAGCACAAAATTGTCATCCTTGATACCATTAGGGGGTCAACAAGGATTGGACCTTTTGTCTTTATTTTAAACCTCTAGTGCCCAGATACTGCCTGCAGACAAACAGGCACTCAGGAATGTCTAGCTGACAGGTGGGTGAGTCAGTAAACAACATCTGCACAGCCCTTTGCAGTTTATGAAGCCTTTTCCTGTCCTCTGTCTTACAGGCCTTCTCTCACCATGAGTGGCTCCAGGATCCTATTCAGCCCAAAGGCACTGCCTCAGAAGGGCCTAGAGGCTTCAAGGTCCCTCTTCTATGGTTAGGAGCTGGGGTCTGCCAGGAACCTCCAGCAGGGCTCAGCAAAAGCAGCTGGGACCTTCTTTCAGCAGGAAGCCAGCCGCTTCCTCTGCCAACGGTCCCTCCCCACCAATCCCTGGAGACAGCCTGGCAGGTGCCCAGGTGGCAGCCTCATGGGTAAGGCTCGGTGTCAGGCCTGCAGTCCACTGGAGCTGCTGGGATTCGGCCGGCTGGAGCAGCAGCTTCACCGGCAAGTCTTGGTAACAGTTGCTATGTAAAACGCTCGGAGGGGGAATTTACTGTCAGCATTAATAATAGATGAAGGTTTCAGAATTTTTGATGCCTTACGTTCTAAGCTGTTTGATTTATAATGTCTCTGGAAAGGGAGAGATGGGGGGTGAGGGAGGAGGCCTAGAGGCATAAGCTGGGAGCTCATCCTCCTGCACCTTTGACAGATGGGGAAACCAAGGCCCAGCAGTGCAAAGCAACTGAGCTGCACGACTGCAGGATGACAGGACCTGCAGAGACTTCAGATGCCCCACGACGCCCTTTTCCACAGGAAGGGAAACCAAGTCCCAGCCCCTCCTGCCCCAGTGCCTGGGGTTGTTTTGATGGATTACTGCTTCTGCTTTTAGCGTGAGCAGGTGTATCTCAAGTAGTCTCCGGAAGCAGTGCGGATGGGCGCCTGCGGCGGGGGCTGTGTGGGGCTGATTACAGGCACTAGGAGGCAAAATGCAAGTCCTGACTTCTCTTCTGCTTAGCTCCAAGTGGCAGTGGCTGTTGAGCCAGGGGTGGGTAAAAATCCTCTGTGGAAGCCGGCAGCCACGATGGGCAGGAAGTGGGACTGTTTCTCTGGGGTCCTATCAGACCTCAGAAAACCACAGAGCCCCGGAGTTGAAGGAAGGAGGAGGACCAGGAGATATGAATAGCCTGGAGGCAGCAGAGACCTCTGTTGCAGGTACCCAGGTCCAGCTTCAGCCACTGTCACAGCCCGGCTGCTGCTTGCACCCATACTGCACAGGCGTGCAGGAAGGGGGCTGTCTTCTCAGGAAACCAGGCCAGGCTCATGGAGCCCAAGACAGCACTCTTTGGGCCAGAGAAACGAGGCTTGACACTGGGCACCCCAACAACACTCCACTGCCCTCACCCCCTCAGCTGTCCCCACTATGAGCAGGGCTATGTCTAGGCTCAGGTTCTGTGGCCTTGCTTAAGCTCAGGATTGTTCCCCATCCCTACTTCAAACACAGGGTACTGTCAAGCTCCCCAGCAGGCTTCCCTTGTCCCTCAGCAAAATGGAGGTGGCAAATCTGACCCTATGTGAAGTATACATTGGGGGCCCAAGCTCAACACAGCAAAGTGCATCCCCAGAAGCACTGCAAGAGAGGCGCACTAACTCTGAGGGCAAGGATATATTCATCACACTGACAAGTTCTGGACAGATGTAATTCTCCCAGTTACCATGGCCTCAGTGCACAGATTAAAAGACCTCTGCCTATACTGGCACCTCCTCCAGTACAAGCCCTGCAGTGGCACCCAGCCACTTCCCTCTTTACACTCACTGCTGAGTTTGCTTTCGTTGGTGTCCCCCACCAAAGTATCAGCTCCATAAAAGGATGGATGCTTGTGTCTTACCTGCACTGTGCCATGAACACCTGAAGGACAACCCAACATACAACAGGTGCTCAGAGGCCTTGGTAGGGCTGAGTGGACCAAGTTGTAGTGAGTACATCTGCCCCATGTGCTTTCCCAGACCCCACGTAAAAACAGTCACAGACTCACCCCCTTCCCATCCCTTCCTATTGGCTTCCCTCCTGTATCCATCACTCATTCATGCATTCTGTGGTGAGGCCTCCCAGGCATCTCTTTCTAGATCCTGTAAGGGGCACATGAGCTGCCCAGACTCCAGTCCCAGGAAAGCTGGGGCAGACAGACCCCACAATGAGCCCTTGAGTAGCCAACTGGGACTGCCTTGCTCTCCCAGGGGCTGGGGGTCTCCTCTGGGTAGAAAGACATCTCTGTGTGGAGGGCTCTGTCCCAAGGTCTGCTATCCTTGCCTGCCTGGGCTCCATCAGTGGGCCCTGCTGCCCTCAACCCAGGTTGTACTGGGGCAGATACTGTAGTCTCAGCAACAAGAAATGTCCACTTGCACCAAGCAGCTCCAGTGCCTGTCCTTTTCTCACTCTGGTTCTATTGCACCCCAGAAGCAAAGCTGCTGGGAGTTGGGAGCTCCTGGACCAACCCCTCATCCTCAACCCCTCCCCAGGGCTATACCCTTCTCAATGCTGATCTGCTTGTGGGGCCCACTGTGCTCACACACAGATCAACAGGGCCAGGTGGCAGCACTGCGACAGAAAGGCTCAGACTGTGGGAGCCCAGAGGCCTCTAACCACCCAAAGGTCTGGGAGATGCCTGGAAAGAGACACGCCCAACTACACCCAGGTTGTGGGGGGAATGTGGGCCTTAGCTTGGATGTGTTCACTCTGCCTTCTGGGCATTGCCTTTGTTCCACTCCAAAACCTTTGTTCATCAGCTCTCCCCAGACCGAGGGGCCTTCTCCACTGCACATCACTGGCTCTTTCCCTCAGAGGCAGCACCAAATCACTAACAAAAGCTTAGGCCTCTGTGAAGGCCCAAAGCCAAACAAGAGTGGGAAAGAGCTGCAGCATTCATCATTACGACTTTGTTATGGGTCAGTTCCTCACTGGTGATGTGCATAACTTCTGTAATTTTATCAGTGTCCCAAAATGGGGTAATGGTGGATGATGAGTTGGAGGCATGCCATATAATACCTCTGTACAAACAGGGAAAGGTAACCCAGGCACTAGGCTGGCCACACAGCTTGGTCAGTGCCTAGATTTCTGCCAGGAACCCTTGTACAGTATGCGGTCTATACAACCATACATCTTTGGTCCTAGGTTCCAGTCAGCATGGAGGCTTCTCTGAAAGAGGCCTGCCCTGCCTTTCAGACCACCTAGTCTAGAGGTCAGAATGTCCTGAAGTCCAATGCAAAGTTTTTATTTGGGTACACAAGCATATGTTTCTGGATGTAGATTTAGAACTTTTTTCTAACTTCTAAAGCATCCAGAGTCCCTCCAGTCTAGACTTGAATCTGAATCCAGGTTCTGAGACAGAGACTGGTGGAGGGAAATTTCTAGGTTGTGGAGAATGTTCCAGTGTATTGAGGTGTATAACATCACCTTTAATTTCTCAATCAGCAAATTTAAAATCCTGAGTATCAAAGCTACATAGGCAGCTTGAAAAAGGGCAGATTCCTGGACCCATCCTTTAAGATTGATGATTTGGGGGTGGCCTGAGCCCAAACCAACTCCAAGGTGGTTTGTAGTACCTGCCAATGCTTGCAAAGCTCTGGTTCTATAACTGAAATAAAAATTCTAGCTTTGCTGTATATTAGTATGTTTGCTTTGCTGTATGTCACATTTTTGATGTGAGGGGGACTACTACACATACCCCAAAGGCCATCAAAACCCCCAAAGGTATATCTGTATATAAATCTGCCACCAATTTCATGACTTTGGCTCCATTTCCACTTGTGGGTGTGCTATGAGGATATGCACTGTATTGGTTTTCTCACGCCTCTATCAAGCCAGGACAAGGCACAGGCATGTAACACAAAGGAAGACTCAGATGCTGGGCCTCCCAGGTCTGGGCCCACCAACCTCCTCATCTGTCCAGCACAGTGGGTTATTCACCCAGGGCACACACCAAACTAGGCTCTCCTAGTCTGGGGTGCAGGCCAGATACTCTCTCCATGCCCTGGCAGTGCAGAAAAGCTCTCCTGTGTCTGAATGTGAAGACACATCTGTCTCTCTTCCTCCCAAGTCCCAGTGCCCAGCCCAGGGCCCACCATGGAAGCCTCAGGGCAGTTAGATGAATGGATGCATTCAATAGAGTAAGTGAAGCACCTACTGTGTGCCTGAGCACAAACAAGCCCTGCTGACAGCACTCCGTGTGTTGGGGACAAAGACACAAGGAGTGAAGCACTAGCAAAGCAGGGCTGGTGGTCTGTGTGGAAAGCTTCCGGGGGAGAGGTGAAGAACGCTCTAGGAATGAGGAATGGCATGCAAAGGCCCTGTGGTGGGAAGGGGAGGGAGAGGCCTGCGTGGCAATTAAGGAAGTTCTCTCCCTGGACATTTCTGCAGCGCCCACGGCCCAGAGCTCTAATGAAGACTAGGGGCCACTGCCTCAGCCGACCTCTCACGCTCAGATCTCACGGGACCAAGAAATCTAAAAAGAGAGCTGAGTCAGGTGACATCCTTTGTTCCAGTCCGGATCAACACGCACTCCCCCACCCTATTCCCCAGGCTCCCAGGGTAACACAAGCTCTGGCCCTTTCCAGTCGCACCGCCCCGGTTTGTCAATCACCGGCTCAGGCCAATAGATAAGTGTTTCCCTGGTGCCCCGCCTACTCAACCAACCCCGCCCACCTGCAGTAACGACCAATCAGGGGCGGTGGCCCAGCTGGGGGCTAGGGCCTGCGAGAACACAAAAGGCAGGAAATATGAGACCTTCCAGAGCCGTAACTATGGCTACCTAGCCGCGCCCCCCCCCAGCTGTCAGCCAGCGTACAGGAGGGCTGGAAAGCGGGGTGAGAAGCTGCTGCGGGGTGCTATACCACCCACCACCCACCATGTGACTCTGAGATCCTGGGCCTCCACTTCCTGGTCTGTGAAATGGGGTCACTTCTTGCCCAGGATTGAATTCACTCATATTTAACACATTTACTGAGTGCCTACTATGTTAAGGGGCTAGAGATCCGCCATTGAAAAAGGCATTAAATTTGAAACTATCTCACTGCTACCTTTCTCAATAAAATTATTAAAAAAGAAAATGGCATTAAAAACAACCCTTGTCCTCAAGTGGCTTATATTGGGGGAAAGTATGGGAATGAGTGAGAAAGGAAAGTCGCCAATAAGAACATAAATCAAATTGTACAGTGCTAGATGGCCACTCGGTGCTATGGAGAAAACATTTAGTAAGGTGAACAGAGCATGTGAAGGAGGACGTTTCTAGTTTTAAATAGGAAGGTCTGGTCCGGGCTAGGCAGATAGCTCAGCAGTCTAAGTGCCTACCTGCCTGGCAAAAGCAAGGACACCAGGGTTCGATCCCTGGTACAGCATGCCATGCCGGCCATGGAAACAGCATGGTGGCACACACACGCCTGTAATCCCAGCACTACGGAGGCTGAAAACAGGTGGATCACTACAAATCTGAGCTGCATAATGAGACACTGTACCAAATACATAAAAAAATAAATAAATAGGATGGTCTGGTAGGCCTCATCAAAAGGAGCCATTTGGGGCTGGGGAGATGGCTCAGTGGAGTAAGCGCTTCCCTGCAAGTGCAAGGGCCTGAGTTCAATCCCTGGTTCTGCAAAAAAAAAAAAAAAAAAAAAAAAAAAAAAAAAAAAGGAGCCATTTAAGGAAGCCCAAGGGGCTTGGAATTTCAAGGGGGAAGCTCCTTGGGAAAAGCACCTGGCTCGTGCAAAGTGCTCGTGAAGCAGCAGTGTTCAGCTGATGATGCGTCCTACAGCTCGAGTGATCAGGGGAGTGAGAGCTGAGCATAGAGGTCCTTTTAGGGCTCTCACCAGCAAATGTGCATCCATTCCATATTTGTTTTCTTCTTCATCTTTCCTTTTTGCCACCCTTTCCTCCTCCTCCTCCCTCCCCCCCCCATGTATCCTCTCCTCTTCCACAGATGAGGAAAAATGCTCATTTGAGCCTATACATGGGTATAGGAGACATTCCCTCTCCAGGGCAGATTGGAAGAACCTCAGATATGCGTCCCTCCTGGGCCACTACCCAGCCCTTGGAGTGGAGGCAGAGACTGGAGTAGAGAAGCCCTCAGCCTTCATATCGACTGTTCTCTCTGCTTGAAAGCCTTTCATTTCTTGGTCTGACAAACTCCAGCAATAGAGCAGCTGTCCATTATAAGAGGCCAGACCACAAGTAGCCACATGTGTGCCACCTTCTCCCTGTGCAGGGACAGATGGGAACAGAGGGCTTCCAAACAGGGACAGCTGAGGGTTGGAGGTCCCTTAGAGAGAGGTACTCCTCCACTCTACCCACCACAAAGGCAAAATCCCATAAAGACTAAGGTAGAGACTGGGCATGGTGGCGCTTGCCTGTAATCCCAGCTCTTGGGAGTAAACAGGCGGATCACTAGGTGGCTGATCTAGTAGTGAGACCCTGAACACCCTGCAGACCCATCCCTAAAAATACAAAAAAAAAAAAAAAGTTAAGGTAAAAGAGGCCACAGAGCCCCCCCCCACCTCCGCACTTCCAATATTAGAAGTAGAATCCAGAACTTCATTCATGCTAAATAAGCACTCTACCATTACACTATATTACCTACCTTTTAAAATTTTTACTTCAAACCAATGTCTTGCTAAACTGCCCAGGCTGGGCTTGAACTTGTAATCTTCCTGCCTTAGCCTCCCAAGTAACTGGGATTACAGGCCTGTATGACTATGCTGAGCTCCAGTTCTTCATTGCTTTTGAGTAGACACTGGCCTCTGAAATTCACAAGATGTTTTGAGTGTGATCTTAGGCTCAGGCCAGAGTAATCTCCAGATCTGAGATGGTTTGGACCTTAACAGGTCATTTGAGCCTTCGCCTCCACGTTTATAAGCATGGCCAATAATAATGCCTTGCTGGGTTGTTGTGCAAATAAAATGGTCAGTGTGAGACAAGTGGTTAGAACAGGGCATAGTGGTAAGGATGGCATTCGTGACTAGTAAGACTTACATAATCTGGGTGGGAAGTGGGAAGCTTCTAAGTCACCAAATCTGTTTCACTCTTTGGAACCATAGTTGGGCTATATTTCCCTGCTTCCCTATGGTCACAGAACTGAGCTCCAGCCAATGGAATGTAAGTGGGAGCAAGCCCTCTTCCATAGGAGCCCCCTCCACATACCTGTGGGTGGGGACCATGCCCAGATCCAACCATCAACGAGGAGGAAACTGTCCACCCATCATAAACTCTCACCACTGCCATATGTGACAAATAAACATCTAGAAATGGCAGGGTTGGCATGTTACCCTAGGAAGCCGTACCCTAGGCAGCACAGGAATTCCCTTACCCCCTCTTACTCCTTCAATAAAAATGTAGTAAAGCTAGTGTGAGCTACATACCCTATGCTGGGTGCCAGGGATACAGAGAGGGGCAATATAAATTGATGGTAGAGCTAGAGATGTGGCTCAATGGTAATATGCTTGCTACACGAAGCAGTTGGTTCCATTTCAGGATGAGGGGTGTGTGACTGCCTTATGGAGCTTATAGTTTGGCAAGAAAGGTCATATTTCTGTAAATATAGGACACAAAGTTATCCTAGATGAGATCTAAAAGAAGAGACAGTCTAGGCAGAAACCAGAATAAGCGAAGGTCCTGGGGCAGAAGACCCTCATGGTCTATCTCCACAGTGGCCTCTTTCAGCTTATCTTCAAATGGGGGCAATGCTAGTAACACCCATTCACAGAATAGCTCTGGATCTCAGATGAAAAAATTACCACTTACCATAAGCAAAGTGCTCCTGGAAGCTTGTTCACTTCCTATGTGAGCTAGAGGAGGCAGAAAGGCCTGGGTGTGCAGGGAGGATGTCAGCTCAGGAGGGAGCAGGGCCATCTCTGGGGCTCAGGAGGCAGGAGCAGGGAGGGAGAGCTGCTGCTATTAGCGCTCCTGCCACGCAGGCTAAATATCAAGCATAGTCTCCAGCCGGGAGAGCTATTAGGCGGCAGCCAGCGGAAGCACTGGCTCTCTGGGGAGGCGGCAGGATGGTCCCTGGAGGCAGCTGGAGTGAGCTGGTGCTAAGAGCGGGAACTCTCTGCTGATGGGCAGCCACTGGCCTCCATTCAGCCTCTCTCTGGACAGGCACAGCAGAGATGGGCACCGCAGGACTGCAGGGGAAGCCCCTGTGGGGGTCTGACACTGTGCTGTGCCGGCCGCTGTCTCCTTAGCAGGAACAGGTAGGTACAGCAGATCTGGGAGGCGTGCTTGTTGCCTGGCGCCTGAAAGGGCACAGGAAAGCAAACGGGGTCCCTCTAGAATAGGAAGCCCCCAGGAAACTGTCCCCTGAGGGGACAGTTTCACACACTTGCCATGGCTCCCTAGCTCTATTCCTAGCATGGGGCCCTCTCGGTGACTCCAGCTGGCCTGTGCTTACTGCAATGCTAGGGACCTCCTTGCTCCCATGGCGACGGTTTTGCATAGCTGTTTCTTTTGCCAGATGCACCAAGCTCACCTCCCACCCCTGTGTCTTTTCTGTTATCCTAAGAACCTCCTGAATTTCTAACTGTGGCTAAGTGAGTTGGCCAAGAAGCCTCCTTTTTCTGATCTTCAGCTTGCTCACTGCTAACACACAGAAGCTATTTCCTCCTCCCCTTGGTTGTTCTTGCAAATAAAACATGACAATGGGTGTAAAACTACCTAAGAGCTAGCTAGGTGCGGTGGCACATGCCCATAATCCCAGCACTTAGGAGGCTGAGGCAAGTGGACTGCCATGAATTTGAGGCCAGCTTGGGCTATGTAGTAAGACCCCGTCTAAAAAAAAAGGCAGATATCTAAAAAGTAGAACTGAGGGCTGGGTACATTTAGAGTTCTTGCTTAGCATGCACAAGGACCTGAGTTCAGTCCCCAGTACAACTCCAAAAAACCAAACAAACAAAAAGTAGATACAGACTTGGGTATGGCTCAATGGTAGAATACTTGCCTACCTTGCATGATACCCTGGATTTGGTCCCTAGCACCACAAAACAATTGTCAAAAATAAGTAGACCCAAGAACCAAAAACCTTCCACTCAACCTTCCTAGCGCAGCCCTTCTCCAGGAAGCTGTCCCTAACTACACCAAAGCCACACCCCCAGCCCCTGCCTAGTTAAGTGTCTTCTTGTTGGTCCCTCAGCTCCCTGGGTGGCCCTTGACATGGCACTGCACAGAACAACAACTTATGTGGGCATCTGCCTTCTGCCCTGTGAAGGCACTGAGGAGAGAGACAGTCCTATGAGTACCAGGTTTCACAATCAATGATAGGTGAGTAAAGCAGAGTGGGGATACAGGCAACCTCAGCTTCTTCACCAGTCACAGTGCTACAAACATAAGCCTGCCTCGGCTCTGAGGTGAAAGGTCAAGCATCTCCAATATCCCCAAAGTCCAGAATTCCTGATTCCCAGCCAGGACCAGTTTCCCAGGATGATCTTCTGTCAGCTGCCTTTAGACTCAGCCAGGTCCCCAGTCTCCACAGATGGCCACTACTGGCAGCCTTCAGGGATGATGGGACCAGCCCCCGCCACCCCTGACAAATTACTAGTCAGCTAGTGCTGAAGCACCAAGCAGCCAGCATGAACTCAGGACTGGCTAGAAAATGGGTATAAAACATCCTAGGTGGGACCAAGGCTTCGGGGAGGTGGTGTAGGGACCCAGGAGTTGTCTACTTGTTTCCCCTAATATACCAGTGCCAGGCTCTCACTTGGCCCATGGCTCAGTCCCCCACTCCAAGCTTGGATAGGCAGTTATGGATGTCTTTGATTAATAAGAAATGGGGGCAATGAATTAATCATTATGTAATAAATGCAGTTCATTTGGCAGCCATATCTCTCAAAAATGTGGCTGCAGAATGTGTGTGTGTGTGTGTGAAATAATAAAGCGTCCCCAGTAAGCACATGGCACTTGCCCCAGCAGCCGGCAACCTTGACGGTTATCTTAAGGGAGTGATGGGAGCCCCCAGCAGGAGTCCTGAGAGGAATAGGCAACAGTGGTGGCTTATCTTAAGCCCCTCAGGACAGAGGCTCTGGGCTTAGCCCAGGTTTTCTACTTCCTGCTCACTGCCAGGGGCAGTCTCTGCCTGCCTCTCTGAATGAGAGCTGAACAGATGTTTTCTTGGATCAGGAGAATAGCGCTGGCTCCCAGATGGGCTGCATGCGGAAGCACATCTTCTCTCTCCCTCCCTTTGTGACAAGGTCTTTCTTTCTGGGGAGCAGCTGAGCATCAGAGGCGGTAGGAGGGGGTAGAGTAGCAACCAGGGGCCTCTGCTAGTCCCTGTGATCACCACACCCTGCAGGAGAAAGCCCTTTGGTGGTGCCAGGGCTGACAGGTGCCATCAGAAAAGAGCCCTGAGCCAGGAGGGATGCTTCCAATTGGCTGGACACACCTTGGCCCAGCTTTGGTCTCCAGCTCTCCTCCCTCAACTAAGGCAAAGCACAACTCTTCTTCCCAGTGCTCAAGCCCGCCCCTTCCAGTTGCCAGGTCCTCTGCAAGTGGGGCCAAGGTCCCTGCTCTGACCCAGCCCCTACTCACCCACTGGCAAGCTCTGCTGAATTTCAAAGACATACTGGATGGACTGTGCCACTGCCTATGCTGTGACTTACGTATGTAATGAAAAAAGGACCCAGGATTCCTTGGGGGCTTACTATGGTTACTGAACTTGGCAGTCCCCCAGGCAACCTAAAGGTGACAGTCCAAAACATCACCTTTCTCTGGATGCTTTCCCTAAATGTCCTCCACCCCTCTTCTTTACTTAAAAGATTCCATCTGCACCAAGGCTCGGTTCACATCCACTGCCCCTAAAACCCTTACTGATCCTCTCCCTTCCCTGTTGCCCTGTTAGTATCTTCTACTGTGCATCACCTCTTACCTGGTTATCTTATACACTCTGCTCCCCACCCAAGGGCAGTTTACCAGTCTGGAAGATGGTCTCACCCATCTTCCCTAGGACTGTGAGTACCCCTTCAGGCACAGTCCAGGCCTCATGCATCTGTAAACTCTCAGAGCTCTGCATACAGTAAGTACTTAATGAAGGTTTGTGGGCATAAATGCAACCCTGCAAAAAAAAAAACAAAAAACAAAAAACAAAGACATTCAACTAGTACTAGAAATATGGGCTCCAAGAAAGCCTAGAGAGGGACTCTGACCTATTTATGAGCCTCCATAGTTTCTTCTTTTAAAACTTACAACCATCATTCCTTTGTTTTTGTAATTAGAAAATTATTTTGAGGGGCTGTAGAGATAGCTTAGCAGTCTAAGCACCTGCTGGGTAAACACGAGAAGCCAGGTTCAATCCCTAGTACTGCCTGTCGTGCTGGCCTTAAAACTGGGTGTGGTACTGCATGCCTGCAAACCCAGCTCTGGGGAGCCTGAGACAGGAGGATCACTATGAATCTGAACTGTGTAGTGAGACCCTGTGTCCAATAAATAAACCTTAAAAAACAGAAAATTATTTTGAATGAAAACCACATCAAGCCAGCCCCTGAATACATGCTACTATGAAAAAAACTGCTACCAATTCTGTGCAGGGTCACAGTTGCCTTGATTGTGCTACCCCTCACTCATGACCACACCTGCAGGCCCATTTTATAGGCAAGCAGACAGAGGCTCAGAGCAGAGAATGGCCACCATCCAGGACTGGCATGTGAACCTCGGGAAACCAAATCCCGTTATGATGGCCACTGGGTCTTCCCCAGCCAGGCTGGGTGTCCATGAGAAAGAGGAACAGTCCTGACAATCCCACAGGGACCCCAAAATTAGTGTGTCCTATGCCTGTGCCTCCCCTCCAGTATCCCCTATGCACAAGGGCTACTATTCAGTCAGTCTCTAGGGTTCGTGAGCAAAGCCACCTAAGCGCCCATAATATGTCCACAATGCTGCAAAAGCCATGGTGACTAGTCTCACCACTCAAACAGGAGTCTAGGGAGACAACATCCCTCTGATTCCACTTATACCTCCCCTTCCAGCCCTGAGCCTGCCTGCTTTCCCACTCCCCTGCCAGGGGACTGCAAAGCAGCACGAGTCCTGCTCAGCCTAAAAGATGTCCCTAGTTTACTGACATGATAGTTTCCACTCCTGGATGACACTTTGGTGCCTGACAGCCTTGTTAAAATTCAGATACCTAGGCCATCCCCAAAGGATGGAGGTTCATGCCCTGGATTCCTGTGTGGCCCCTCCATGCCTGCTAACTGAACCTCAGCTGTCCAGTGCCTAGGGGAGGTGCTGCTCACGCTGAGATCAGGAAAGCCCAGAGAAAATGCTAGTATACAATAGGCCCTGGCACTTCCGGTGGTGTAAACCAGCCTGACAGAGCCTGGGCGCCCACACTGGTAAGTCATGGGAGGGAGGAACAACATGGCTCCTTTCCCAAACCATGCTGTTCTGCAGCCAGGAGGACCAGCACATCAGGGGTACAAGCGATGTTCAGGACCCAAGACTGAGCAGATGTATAAAAGTGCCCATTTATGGTAAATGTTCTGCCTCTGAATTGTTTAAACCTAGGACTAAAATGCATGTATCTGTAATTTTTTTTTTTTTAAAAAGCAGGGTTCCTCTGTAGTGCCCCTCTCCTCCAGGTCTGAGCTACATCCAGATCATCACAGATCATACAGGGGACATACAGATAAATCATACAGGGGACAGCTGAGAGGCCTAAAGAGTCACAGGACAGTGTCAGACATGAAGGCACAGGCCTGTAATACTAGCACTTGGGAGGCTGAGGTAGGAGATCACAAGTTTGAGGCCAACCCGGACTACACAGTAAGATCATCCCAAAAAATATAAAACCAAACCAAATGCAAAACAAACAAATATGCTATAGGACTGTGTGGAAAAAAGGGCTGCTTAGAGTAAAAATGTAAGCCAGGTGAGAAAGGCACAAAATTCCATACCTGGAGTAAGGCATGAAGGTGGGCCCTTAGCATTGGTTCTGGACTCAGGCATGGAAGTGACCTTACACACTTCTTTTTCTTTTTAAACAAGGAATGTATATAATTTTCTACTAGGGGAGGTGATATCATTTGGGGAAATTTCCAGTGAACAGAGCTCCAGGGTCTAGGGGCAGGATTGCTAAATCCTTCCAGATAGGTAAATTCAGACTTGGATTAGTTGGTTGATTGGTTGATTCATTCATTCATACACTCATTCACTAAGCTCAATTCATTCATTCATTCATTCATTCATTCATTCATTCATTCATTCATACACCGAGCTCAATTTAACCAAGAACCAGTCCTCTGAGCAAACTGCCAACCACCCTAGGCCTCAGCAATATTCATTCACTTGAAAAATACTTATTAAGTGTCCACCATGAGTCTCAGAGGACTCTGAGTCCAGTCTCCGTTGCATACTCAGAATCATGGTTGGAGAAGGCTAGGGATAGATGAGGCAGAGAGAGGAGGGCAGGGCAGGGTCCCATGGTACTGCCTGGCACCTGCTATGTAGCCTGGTGCTCCTTGGCCCCATACAGCCTCACCTGTGCCCACAGGAGCCTACCTCCCACCTGAAGCTGTAGGCACCCACAACACGAATTATGATCTCCCCAAGAGGCACTGACATGAAGCTGGTTACTGCCTTTTCAGCAAATGTAATTCCTTTTTATTAGAAAATTTAAGGGTAAGACCAGCCTGCCAAAAGCCAAAAGAGCTGAAATGTGCTTTTGTAAGATATGCAGTGTCTGATAAACTGGATTTACGCATCTCCCTCCCTTTCTCCCACCATCTCCCTGCAGCCAGCCTCTTCTCCATTCATTCCCCTTCCACTGGCACCAAAGCAACAGCCATGAGCTTGGCTTTGGCGGGCAGGCCCAGCACCCTGGATGTGGGGAGCATGCCTTTGTTTCATCCATGCTGAGCCCTGGTTTTAAGTCTTTTAAAAACGACCTCAGGGATTCTCTGGCTTTCCTGAGATGTAAAGGCTGCCCATGGCCCCTGCTAAGCTGAGGGCGTCAGGAGGGGAAGGGCAGCAACAATAAAGGATTGAGCTCCAGGAGAAACAGGCTCATCCATGTGGAGACCTGGGAGCAGGCGGTTCCAGACGGAGCTGGCGGAGGGAGGTGGCCAGGGCAGAGAGCCGAGGATGAGGACGCGTCCCTCACCGCCACACAAAAAGCAACTATTCAAAACCACCCAGGGAGTTCTCTCTTATTGAAAAGTCCTTGATTTTCCCCTTTCTGCAGCAGAACTCACGAACAAGGGCCCCGTCTTATTAATGGGGTGATGGAGGGGCCTGAGAGGGAGGGTCCTCCTGCTCTGGAAGGTGGCTGAGCCCGCCCCACAAGTCATTAGAAGCTGGTAACTAAGGTAACTCCAGAATCCGATTTTCTCCCCACTAATCTCTTTTTCTCTTTCCTTTTCTTGTTCTTTTTTTTTCCCTCTCTCTTTCTTTCCTCTGTTGGTCAGATGATACATGCCTGGTTTAGAGGGGACCTGGGAGGTGGGGGGTGATGTGGGTGTATGTGTGCATGTGCGAATGTGAGTATGTGTGTGCTGAATACTAAAATGGTGTCCACCCTCTCGATGCTGCGATGGGGGTGGGAGGCAGCCTCTCAGCTCAGGTGCCTCTGCCCCTGCCCTCTCCCCCACCTGCCACAGCCTCCCCCTTCTCTGTTCAAGGGCAAATCTATTCCCCTCACTCCCTCCTTGAGCAACAAAAGCCAAGATTGGGTTTCTTTCACCTGCTTTCCCTGAAGCCTCAGCTTTGGCATGTCTAGCAGAGACTGCTTTGTTCTGGAGAAAAGCAAGACGGGTTTCTGCCCAGGTGGGCAACAGGGTGGGAGTCAGAAATAAACACAAACAATAGCATTGTTCCACCCGGCCTCCCACCCTGGAAGTCTGGTCTGGGCAGGCAGCACACAGGGTTCCACTCTGAGGCAATCTGGTTCAGATCTCAGCTGGGCCGCTGATGGCCATGTGGCCTAAAGCACTTCCAGCACTGAGCCTAGTTTCCCTCAGAAGGACCTTACAGGAAGTGCCTGTACAAAGCCTGTCACGTCAGGTCTCCCCTCCCCTGGCTATCACCAGTTTCTATCAGGGTAGTTGGGGAGCCACAGAAGAGATGGTTACCACAGTTCTCTAGAGGTGGCTTCTGGGTGGTATTTGTGAGGAGGCACACCACTGGCCCTGGGACCTAAGGGCTCTTTGGTGGGAAGAACAGACAACTCATGGCCAAGGTCTTGCTCAAAGGGGCTTGTATCGGGGGAGTGCATGGGGCAGGTGGGAGTGCTGGGGGCCTTTATTCTGTTTAATGGGATAAGAATTAAGCTATGCCACATAGCTTCTGTCCTCCCAAATGTGGAGGTACTCATGGATCCCCAAAGACTTTAGGAGGTGACTAAGCCCAGAGCCTGAGGCATGGGGCCTGCAAGTAGACAACCCCTACCACCTAAGACACTGATGTCAGATCTATCTGTCCCCTTTGGCAGTTTTGACTGCTCTACAATTCTCCCCAGGGGTGGGGCTGCAGCATCTAGATGCTTCCAGATCCTACTCCCCTGTGGTGAAAGGGAGTCATCCATAGAAAAGTCATGCTGGGGGGATGGCTGGGGGGGGGCGGCAGCTGCTGCCCTCTCTGTACTCAACATAGTCAGTTCCAACAGCCAATTGATTAGCTGGGTGGTGCCTGAGCCATATCCATGCTGCCATCCCATCACAATCCTCCACCTTCTGACCCAGTGCCTCAGCCTAGCCATTTTGCAGGGCCTGCTGGGAAGGGTGGTGGCTTAGGTCTTCCAAATCTCCAAGGAACAGAGAGCGCCAGGGGAAGCAGGTAATGCAGAGGTCAGGGTGGAGATAGGGGCAAGAGTAAATGCTGGAATGTGCAGTGGGAATGGGTTATGTGGAGCTGCACACAGCAGAATGTCTCCAGTCTGGTAGGGAGACGGGAACACAGCCTAGGCAAGCAGCAAGCATCCCTGGCCCTGCAGCATGGGTGCCCTGACCCCTGGCTGCCAGCTTTGTTCTGTGCATTGCCACCACTCCCTCCTCCACCTCCTCCTCTCTCTTGAAGCAAACAGACTGCAAATGGAATGGTGCATTTTCATTTGCACCTGCCTTGGTTTTCCCAGCTCCTGGGGGCTGACATGTTCCGTCCTGTCCAGCCATTTCTGCCCACCCCCATGCTCAGAGGGTAGTCACAGCCATGCCTGCCAATAATGATGGGCTCCATGTGTCTGTCTACAAGCCAGGGGTCAGGCAAGCTAGTGGCAGGGCTTTGCTGAGCTTACTGCTTTCTCAGGAGCACTCAGTGAATATGTGGTGGCCCCAGTACAAAGGAGCCAGTGTGCAAACAGGAGGCACCCACCCCTGGGTCCTTCTCTCCTTCTTCGCTCTGAATTACCTTCGTCTCCTTTGTCATCAAACCTGCCTTCTCTAGAGGTAAAAAAGCCTTGAGCGGAAGATTCTGTCAACAGACATTTTCTGGGTACCAGGAAAATAACAATCTCAGAAATGACAGTGATGATTACTAATACCCTTCCTCAGTCTCCTACTGGGCACAAGCGATGATCTGGCAGGTCACATCCCTTAGTAACAGCAGCTGCAGCACCAAGCACTTCCCAGGTTATTTTAGTCTTGACAACACCCACAACCTGACCCATTTCCCAGATGGAAAAGCCTGGACCTCAGGGCACACAAGCAAGCTCTGCGAAATCCCACAGCAGTGACTGTGGGTCAGCACAGCAAGTCCTTTGCATAGGCTGAACTTGCCTGTGGCAGGACAGAGGTGATCAGAGGCTGGCGCTCTCCATATTTCACTACCACCCTTGAGACACTCACAGAGGGGCAAGGCCATGGCTTCCCTGTTTTCCTACTGGTCCTGAAGTCAGCTGCTGCTCCCTTCTCCAGCAGATTAGGTCAGGCCTGAGGCCCTGTGCAGCAGCAAGGACCACCCAGGTAGAAGGGAGAGAGGAAAGGGAGGGGGAG
>NW_004524698.1:7603886-7604958 GCF_000260255.1 Octodon degus
TGTGTTGGATGCTCCACCCTCCCTGACCACAGCAGCCAGGAAAACAGGCTCCTCAACTGTCAACCCCCCACCAGAGCCTAGCCCAGCCCAGCTCACCCAGCCCTGAACCAGGAACTGGGCCTGCTGCCATCAGCCATCAGTCCCTCACAGCCTGCCTAGCCCACCTCCAGGGTCCTGCCAGATGGGGAGGAGGCAGATGTTCTCCTGGGGCCCCACTTCCTCCTGCTCACCCAGCTCAGATGACTCGGTATGGGCTGCCCCCATTCCACATCTGCCTTAGACTTATCGGCCTCTCAGCATTCCCAAACTGCGAGGGATAAGGGCAGCCTTTCCATGGCAGCAGGCCATCACTGACCTGAGCCCCAGCACAACAGAGATAGCTCCCTTAGCTGCAGCCCTGCACCTCCATGGGGTGGGAAGCCACTTGCCCCCTTGCAACAGGGCCTAGTGCTGCCTTCTTCCTTCAGGATGCAGGAGTACACTCCAGGCCAGGGGCAGGGTTTCTGCCTCTTCACACTTCTGAAGCAGGATCACTGAGGCTGAAATTTCAATTAAAAAAGAGAAATAATTATGCTAGAGCTCCAGGTTGGCTCAAGTGGAGGCAGCCTCAGTATCTGCTTTCCTGGCCTAGAAGGAGGCAGCTGGGCATATGAGGTAGGGTTGGCCCTTTGTACATGTTTAGCCTTGTAGTTCTCTTCCCTCCTTCAGCTGCAGGGGTGCCCTAAGGCAGGGGATGCTGGAGGGTCTGGAAAAGGGTAAAATTTCCTTGAAGAAGAGACTAGAGAGGGAGCCTCAGCTGGTAGGGGCAAAACTGAATTAAATTCAGTTTAAGTATTTAGGCTCCTGGGGCTCAGCAGGATGGAGGTAGAAACCCCAAGAGCAGGATCAGGGAGCTTGGGCCTCTCTTTGGAAGGATTCCTATCCTTGGCTAAGGGAAGAGGACAAGGATCCTGGGCTGATATTTGCAAAGGTTCCCAGAAGGCCTACTCTGCCACTCACAGGAGAGGGCTGGGGCTGGAGCTTACTTCTTTTTTTGTTTGTTTGTTTGTTTTATTTGTGTGTGTGTGTGTGT
>NW_004524698.1:7605069-7620826 GCF_000260255.1 Octodon degus
GTGCTTTGCTAAGCTTGTTCTAAGTAGGTGCTTCAGACCACTGAGCCATCTCACCAGCCCCTGGAGCTTACTTCTGAAGCTAAAGCTTATCACCTGCAGAACAAGGGTTACAGTAGAGAGATCTCAGTCCCACAAGACCCTCCCCTGCCTGCTCCTCAGGAGCCTTTCAAACAGACAGACTCATCCTGTGCCTTCTCATCTCTAGAAACACCAATCCTCAATCCAAAAATGTCCTTTCTCTTTGAGAATGACCATTTCCTTTTAATGGTTCCTTTTAATCCAGCAATTCCTCAGCTCCAGAATGTTCCACAGCCAGAAATGTTCTACTTAATCTCCAGAAATATCCTTTCTTAGCTTCAAATATAATCCATCTCCAGAATCTCTAGCACTCTCCATAAAAGTTCCATCCTAACTCTAAGAATGCTCCACTTCCAGAAATGCTACATCTTATCTCCAGAGATGCTGCATTTTGGATCCAAAAATACTTCATCTCCAGAAGTGCCCTATTTTATTTCCAGAAATACTCTAGCTTCATCTTCAAAAACACTTCACTTGCAGAAGCACTACGCTATCTCTAGAAAGATTCCATTCTCAGAAATGTTCTGTCTATGACACTGTTGAGAATCCAGAAAAGTCTCATTTTTTACTAAAAAAAAAAAAAAGGTCTTCTCTTATATCCAGAAGTACTTACATTTCATCTTCAAACATGCCCCTGTTCATCTTCAAAAATGCCCCTTGTTCAGAAATGCTTTCCATCTCAACTCTAGAAATGTGTTTCTTCTCACTTCTAGAAACATCCCATTTTTGGAACTATTCCAGTCTGTAAATACCCATGGCATCTCTACAAAGGTCTCCCAGTCTGGCCCAGATGTTATAGAAACTCAGACACTACTTCCTTAGGGATCTCTGGGGGAGAGCTGCATAGTGACCAGGCCTCCCCCTCCTCCTATATCTCTCTGATCCTTTGGGACCTCTTGGCCATCTGCTGGCCCTGTCCTTGTCCCAAGCACAAGGACAGGAGCTAGGCTGCCAAGGTCCTGGGTGTGTGAGCAAAGAGTGCTGATCTGGAGGGACTGCCCTGGGGGCAGGGATGGTGAGAAGGGGACGAAACAGGATGAGTTGGTGGTGGTCTCAGCACAAACCCCCTTCCAGCCATGTCCTCAGCATCCACCAGCTGAGGTGCACATACATTTCATGACAGTATGTACACAGTGCACATAAACACCCATCCACCCTACAGAGCCACACACCACACAAGGAGCACAAAAACACATACTCAACAGCTGCGGTCCTAGCCCCATCCACACAGGCACATGCATAACCAACACACCCAAATCTGTTGTCCTACATCTCATACCCATGCAAACCTCGCCCACATTCCCAGGTCTCTTATGGGCCACATTTTGGAGTCACCAAGGAGCAGAAGCCCTCTGCCAGCCCCTCAGCTGGTCTGGGTTGGCAAGACGGAACAGCCCTATGCTGATGGGAAATTCACAGTCCCATTTCTGTGGGCCTAGAAGGGACAAAAAAGAGGAAGAAGCACATTTGGCATCTGACTTTACACTGACTAAGATGGGGTGTTCACTCCCTCCTGTGGTAGGTACTCTGGGCCACTTGTGAATGACAGAAAGTTCCCTTTTGGGTGGAACTGAAACCTGGCTATATCACTTTTGTCTACACAGCCAGGCACTGCTCTCCAGAGGCACAGAGCCAATGCCCCGTTGAGATTTCAAACTGAGATTCTTTCCTCCCTGTTCCATGTGAGGTGTGAGAAATAAAGGAGTGAGTTTTTTCAGGGAAAGGGACCTGGAGGTAGCTGAATATAGAGTGGGCTGGTCCTAACACACAGATATGCAGGCTCTAATACCTGCATACAACCTGCCGTGGGCACACCTAGAGTTCACCACAGACACAGAGGGAGCCATACAACACACCTACACAAGTGTAACACATATCAGGAAGAGCAGGGATAAGCCGTGGCCTGCTAGCTCAGTCCCAGATGCCTTGGTTGGGGGAAATTCTCAGAGCCCCCAGGCAGGTGAGGCAAGCGGGCTCTGCTTCTGTGACCTCCATTCCCAGCAGCATTGCTTAGCTCTGGTCTGCTCCCACAGGAGGATAATTACCATTTATTAAGCCTCCCAATTTAGAATCAGCCTCAATTAACTGGAACCTCCCCAGCCCCCTTTTCCCATCCTTTGAGGCCAAGGGCAGATGTGAATAGAGCTGAACGTGCCCTTCAATGTGCCCTCAGTGTGGGCCCCTTTGATGTCTCCAACTCACCAGCTCTTGCTTAGAAACAGACAACATCTGTTTCTTAGAAACAGACAACATCTGTTTCTTTAACAGCTGTCCCCCACCCTGTTTCTTGATCCCTCCCCATCCAAGTGATTCATTATCGCTAAACCTGACCTCCTCCTTTTAGGACCTGAGCTCCTCACTCAAAAATGGTTGAAGGAAAAAGAAAACCAGATAGTTGAACGTGATCTGAACTAACACAGGGTCCCAAAGCCCAACACAGCAGGGAGCCAAGGGCAGAGGGGCCCCAGGCTGCCATGCTGGGGAAGGATCAGCCTGCTAGAGAGGCTGCTGCATTGGTATTCTCTGTCCCTCACAGCCCAAATTACACTGGCTCTCCTGGGACCCTTTTATCGCACGTTGTCGCTTCAGCAAAAGGTTATGTACGAGAACATTGAAATCCCTCCCGCATATTAACTAAAAGAGTGTTCTTAAAAATGCACAAGGAAAAAGCTCACCTAAGAGCTGGTTCTTACAGTGTCTTAGATCAGAACGAGCACTGGGCAGGGAGTCAGGATAGGAGTCCTTGCTGGAATCCTGCTCTCCCAGAGACCAGGGCAGGTCTCTGACCTCTATTGGCTCCAGCTGTCTGGTTTGCTAAAAGTGGGAACATAGTGGTGGTCTATCGGGGTGGCTGTAAGGGTCATATGAAGGATTTCAATGCATAATTCACATTCTAGAACAAGCAAAATCTGACTGGTGTTAGTATTTAGGCTTCTCCAACTGAGTAATAGGCAAAGAGAACACGGTATCATTCTCCAAGCACCCTGTGTCCTTTAAAACACTCCATCTCCTTGTTATTCCCAGGCTACCCCCAACCCACAGGATGTACCTTTTCCTTTTTTAGGGGGCGGAGGGAGAATTCTTGGAAAACATCTTCTAGACTCAGTTTGCAAACAGTTTCTCAGCTGTGACATTTAACAGAAGAGCTTCAGAGAAGTCATTGCCTTAGATCAGTGAAAGCCAGGGTACTAAGATCAGAACCCAGGGGTAAGCAGGGGGCTGGGTGGCTCTGGCTAGATGGGAAGGTGGCAGCTTCATCTCGCTCTGCCTACAGTGCCCTCTGGGTATGTGGGCCAGAAATGCCAACCTGCTAGTGTTCTAAAGGAAAGCAAAAAGTAGAATTTTTGTGACACCTGATGTTATTTTTAAAACTCTGTGCTGGCCAAACACCACCCATCTGAGGACATCATCTTTCAAGCCCCAGCTGATCCTGTCTTGCTTCCCTTAGCACACAGGTCTGCTCAGAGGCAAGGCAGGCTCTGCAGGTCCAAGGAGAGCAAGGGTCTTCCACGCAGGGCCACTAGAATAACACAGAGCATGCTTTTCTTGGCGAGGGGCTGGCTGGCCACTGGGCCTCAGTGTGCTCATCTGCCAAAGGAGAACAAGAGTAGCACACATCTGGTGGATGACTAGAGGAGTATGGAAGCCTCTGGCATAAGGATAAACTCAGCAGGCAACTGTGAGATCACTGAGAGGGAAGGAGGACAGAGGGACCTACAAAGTTTGGATCGTTCACTGTTGGGAGCTGCCCTCCTTAGCAGATCACATTAAAGCTACAAGAAACCATAAAAGAAAACAAGCCCCTCACAGATATGGAGATGCCTACTACAGTGGTGTAACCATTGCCTCATGTCACACAGCAGTAAGTACAGGGATGATTAAGCTCAAGGCCTGGGGGTCTAACTCCTTCCCATCATGACAGTATGACCCATGATTCCAGGTCCTTCCAACAGACAAAAGTTTCCAAACATAGGGGTTATCAGGAAGGTACCGCACTCCTGTTGCTGCCTGCTAAGAACTGCCATCAGACCCTCTCCTCCTGAAATATTAGGAAGAAGGATCATGCTGACCCCAGGTCTATTCATCCCTGACCTACCTTGTTATTGGCCCATAGAATCTAGGACTAGAGTTCCCTGACCATTTCAAGCCTCAGTTTCTTATTTGCAAATATAGACAATAGAAAGCTTTGGGGGAGGGGGAATGTGGGCTTGAAGGTGGAAATGCTGGGGTTTGCATCAGGCCTGTCCAGAGGAGGCCTTGGCCTCTTTCCAGCCTGTCCCAGCCTGGGTACTGTTCCTCCCCCTGCACTGAGCTTTCTTTGAGGGAATTATAATCTGCTGGGCTCTAATTACTGCTCCCCAAGCACTGCCACCTTCCTCCTCAGCTGAATCTTACATCCCTCCTGGGTTCCACAGTCACAAGGCAGGGATGGGCTGAGGCCAGGATGAGTTGCTCCAGGTGCCAGAAGAAGTGTAGGGGGAGTCTGGTCAGGTCCCTACTGTCCTCTGATGAGCCCCAGGTCTACACACCAGTTCTTTGTGGAAGGAAGCCAGAGGAGATGCTAAGGAAGATGCTCTTGTTCTGTCGCTAACCCACTGGTCAGAATGAGGACCCAAGAGTGCCAGAGAGGAAAGGAAACCTACACAAGTGCACTGGCAAGCCAAATCACATAGCCTCCCCGAGGCCTCTCCAATCCTTTGCACTCTTCTGTCCTTGGCCCCATGTAGTCCCACCTCTGAGCCTTTTCCCCATTCACATATTCCTGCTTGCAGCACCTTTCCCATTCCACTGCTGCAGGAACAAAACCCCAGGCTAGCCAAGATCCCAGTGCCTCTCAGCCTCCCTGCTCCCACCTTGACCTGCTAGAGGTCCTATGATCCATACCCCTTCAAGCCTCCATGTGTGCCGCATGGAACAGCCACCAACCCTCTGTCTGTGAAAAGCACATGCAGGCATCCTTTTCCCCCAGGATGCCCACCTGGTTCTCCCTGGGCCAGTCTCCTGGGCAGCCAGAAAAGCTGACTGCAGATGGAGGAAAAGCATGGCTGTGAGACAAGGTGCGGGCTGGATGTGTGGAAGACTAGGATGGCACAACTAGGAGGGACACAGGGTCAGGCTAACCCAATTCAGTCTGATCTGGGTGCCCCCACATCCTTGCCTCTTCAAAAAGGGCCAGCCAGACTGGCAGTGTGCCAGGCACCCCAGCAATGCCCAGGGCTGGCACCACCACCTCCCATGGCCTCCTGGCCACTCAAGAGCTCGGCCCATAGCCTTAGGCTGTGAGCCAGACCAAAGCCCAGACTGTGGCCAGGGACCTATGGCAGGCTGGCACCAGCAAATCTTCTTTCTCTGCTTCTGTCCCTGGAGCTGCCCTCTGAAAGCTCTGCCTTGCCATCAAAGCCTATCTGGGTATCTCCGTCCCTCATCCTGGTAAGGATACCTCATCTCACCTCCCAGGGCCTCCAGAACCTAGAGAGGGCAAGGCAGCCCCCATACGAGCCCTGGCATCACTATTCCTGCCGAGCTGTGCTGTAGGACCCTCACAGTGACCTCTGGGTGATAGCAATTAAGCTGGGAGCTTTGGAATAGTAGGTAGAGTCCAAATCCAGCCTGCAGGGAGGTGCTGAGTTAGGTGATGGCACAAACCAACCAGGCCATGTCATGGAAGCAACTGATCCCTGATGCCTAAGGCAGGGGTGATGGGATCCCCAGCTCATTAGTATACCTGGGGCCTGGCTGCAGTTGTCTCACTCCACCAGGACCAGTGGCCTTGCACTATGGAAACCTGACTTCATCACCAATCCTTTCTCTCTCTCTCTCTCTCTCTCTCTCTCTCTCTCTCTCTCTCTCTCTCTTTTTAAGGTAGTATCTCAGTAAGTCACTAAATTGTACAGACTGAGCTTAAATTTATGATCTTCCTACCTCAGCCTTCTAAAATGCTGGGATCACAGGCAGATACTATCATGCCTGGCTCGTGTTAACATTTTATGTGGGGGCCTTCAACACTCTTAACCACTGGCGGTGACAGAAGCATTTCAGCCCCTAGGGAACACAGGAGGGGGATATTTAGAGGAATAGCAAGGTCTCTTGCAAGGTGACCACTTTGAGGGATGACCAGGCAAGGTCTCTGTCTGCTTTGGTGCTGAGAGATTCTGTGGGACGAGACGACCTCTCCCCAAGTTCTGCCCTTTGAGAACAAGTAGATGCTCCTCTTCCCACCCTACCTGGCCCTCTCATTCCCCATGACATTATTTTTGGTTCTCAAAACCTCTACTTGGGTCAAGTTGGCCCTGAGAATGTGAGACTAGATCCCACAAATCTCACTACAACCTGGTCTAATAGGAACATCCCTTCTTTCCCCAATCTACTTTTTTTTTTTTTTTGTGGTACCAGAGATTGAACTTAGGACCCTGTGCTTACCAGGCAAGCACTTATTCTATTGAGCTAGATCCTCAGCACCCCAATCTACCTTTGATAATCTAGCCTTAGGTGATCCAGGGCACATACTTGCCCCACAGAAGCTCAGATCGAAATGAAGCCACCTAAAAGCCACATCATGTGGTAGAAAATACTGAAGGACTACAACATGTCTCCCTCCCCAGAAACCAGCAAGCCCAAGGCCTCTACCGCAACACAGAGGGACCCTACGTGGATGATCAAAGATACAAATGAGTCAGGCATTTGAACAAACGATCTAGTTTTCCTTACTCTCCTGACAGTCTTACTTCAGAAAAAAGCTAGGATCCCATTGCAGAAAGGCGAAACTGAAGCTCAACAAAGTAGAAAAAGCTCTTGCTTATGGCCAGTTTTCTCGTTTCTGCGTGTGGCTGATCTACAGTAAAAAGGTCTCTTCCTCTCAGGCTGGTGGGTCAGGCACATAAAGGTGGCTAATAAATGTGTAGGAGAGAGTAGGGGCATACTAAAGGCCAGGTCCCCATAAAAGCTCAGGCAACATATTTCCCCTGAACACTCTTAGGAACCCAGGCAACTCCTGCCCTAAAGCACAGCTGAGGGTCATCTGGTCCCTCTACATCAGTACCAATGGCAGGGCATAGTGGCACACACCTGTAATCCAAGCACTTGAGGGGCTGAGGCAGGAAGATCTCCAGAGTTTAAGATCTAGTGCATATACACTGGTATCACTACATTCTACCACTGTAGTCCTTATAGGTCTGACTAGCTCAGCAATAACCAGGCCAGGTACGGGAGGATCCAGCTAGGACTCTCTAGAAAGGCAACTTTGTATGTATACCCAGGAGTATGGATATGGTGCCCAGCAGGCCCTTGGAACCCCTGGGGCTGACCTGCTGCAGAACCACCCGCCAACCCGGGAGCAGAGTAGATGGTAACAAAGATGACACAGATCAGACAGAGCTGCTTGGAGATGGTGTATCATGCAGCTCCCACTCGAATAGCCATCACAGCTTTCTGCCCCTGCAGATTAGACCTCAGAAAGAACTACCTTACGGGTGCAAGGCAGGATAAGGGGCCTGGCTTTGGAAGCCCCAGCTTCCTTGCGGTCCTGCAGAGGTAAAGGCTCGCGGTGGGAGTGAGGGAGAGGGAAGTAGAAGTGAAGATGGGTGTCTGGGACTTTGGGTCAGAGGACTTGGATGAATCTGGGGATTCTGGCCACCATGACTTCAAGTGTATCACTTCACTGTAATGCTGGAACCACAAACACACTGTGCAGACAACAGGGGACAGGACCATGGGGTAATGTGTGTGTCACACTGTTCTAGGGACCTCAGAGACACAGCTGGGAGAATCCTTAAAACTCAAAGGAGAAGCTCAAATCTGACAATCACGTACCTCTCCAAGCCTCTGCTTTCTTTGTGAGCACCTGACCTGGCTGTGTCTGCAAGCAGACCCTGAGCATCCTGCATCCCCTGGTCTCTGCCTCATCGTCTCCCTGGCTGGGGATGTGAGCAGGAATGGCTCAATCAGGATATAATCGTTTTTAATTAACGTGCGGATCATTTCACAGGCTGATCTCCTTGGAGACCACAGGGAAGATGGTCTTTTAAGATTTTCTTTACCCTCCTCCAGCTCCCCCCACCAGTCAACACCCCACACACACATACTGGCAACCTTGAGAAAAGCACAAAAGCCTGATGCCTGGATCCCCCCTGGGGCCACTAGGAGGAAAGTGTGTGCTCATACCAACACACACATGTGCTGGAGCTGAAGGCATACCCCCCAAACTGCACACATGGGATCAGAGGTTCACAGACATGGGTTTGCACTCATACACAGGGCACACACAGGACAGACTCGCTCAGATCCACACATACACACACATGCACAGTCATACATGGATGCATGTGCTTAAGCCGGGAGGCACACCTCTCCAAAGAAATACACAGACAGGACGAGAGGCACACAGAAACACCCCCCCACACACACACACACAACAGGGACACCCAGAGATGAGCAAACACACACACACACACACACACACACACGCACGCACGCACGCACGCACACACACATGGATAAGCTCTCGCCCACAGAAACATCCAAACACCCACAGCAGGGCTCCTCCTAACCTCGAGGGATGGCATGCTTATATGGAAGGGTTTTGAATAAAGGCTGTGCTTGGGTGAGTATTTTCAGAGGCACAGTCAGCCCACACACTATGAGCATCCCTAAGTCCCAGAACTGGGGCTGCCCTCCTACTGCCCCCTATGCACTCCATGAAGATGGAAGCCACTACCGAAGTCATGTATGACATTGACTCAGTCTGGGTCCTTCTGACATCTAGATACCTCCCATCTCTGGGCCCCAAACAGCTATTACACTGAGTCCTACAGAACCCAGCCAGGGGTGCAGGATCCACCAGTTGTGCTGTGTGTTTGATGGCCTCTCCAACGAGATGGCCTCTCCTGAGTGTTTGATGAGGCCTGAGGAGGAGGGTCTTCCTCTTTCTGCATTTCACCTAAGTCCTTTCTTTTCTTTTCCTACTTTTTCTTGCTTCTATTTTCTTCCTTTCAAGCTTCCTTCCCACAGTTCCAACCCCATGTTTTCATGAAATCTGTATCCCAACTTCTCCTTTCTTGCCTTGTCCCATTCTCCAAAAGAAGCTTCCAGGGTCAACTGAAGGCCAGAGGGAACACTTGAGATGTTTCCTGTCCTTACCCACCCCCACCCTTACACCTGACCTGCTCCAACCCCTGGCCCTGGCTCCTGAGCAGATGCTAAGCTCAGCCTCTGGACAAGGAAACTGCACAGGAGAGAGCCACAGCCACCTCCGGAGTTCCTTGAAATCTGCAGTCTTACCTCTCATGTACCTGCTTTGGATCCTCTGCTTTTCTTTCTGGAAAGTGGGATGGCACAGAAGAAAGTGAGAGGCCTAACAGGAAGTTCATGGCGGGTGCTGTTGCCTGGATCCAGGAACAGGGCAGCGTGCCACACAGATGGGCCTAGAAGCCTATCTCTGATGCACCAATGGGTAACGCTAGGGGCAGGCTGAGTGCTTCTCATTCGGGATCTCGGTTCTTCCATCTGTGAAATGGACACATTTGGCCCAGAGTACCTCCAGGGTCCTTTTTCAGAGGTGAAAACCAAAATGGCAGATCAGCAACCACTTCTTGGCTGCTGCACAGTTGAACAACTGCTGTGTGACCTTGGGGCTCACTTCCCCTCTCTGGGCTCTGGTTTTCTCCTCTGTCAAAGAAGGGAGGTCAGACAAGTGATTCATCACCAAGCTCTAGTGGAAGTTTCCAGATTGTAAGGAAGGAAGGAGAACAGTGTCCCACTTATTCAAGGAGAAATATGGGAATCCTTTCCTTTCACTGCAGGCATGTCAGAGCCTTCGGCACCAGCAGCGTCATTTTGAGGAAATCATCTTAAACATCAGAAAAAGCTCTCTGAACAAAATACATCCACTACATCACTCATCAGAAACATGAAGAACATTGAACAAAAGGGGAATATTAAGTAAATTATGGTACATCCACTTGACTGGAAAAGCCTGGAGACATTAACTGCCATGTTTATAAAGCACTGGTTACAAAACAGGAAAAGGCTGGCGTTGTCACCAGCAAAAAGAAAAGAAAAAGCAGGATATACATCTGAATATAGGGGATGACGACAAAGCCTTTAAAAAACCGACCAACCACCAAGTCGCACAGGCCTGGGAAGAACTCCATCAAAACGCTAGCGTTGTCAGAGCCTGAAGACTGTCAATAACCTTTTTTGTTTGTTTTTCTCCATTTTTCAGATTTTCTGTGAATCGTACTTTAAAATGTACATAATGAAAGCCTTTAAAACTATGACTAGCGGCCTCCAATTGAGAAACTTTCTTCTTTCATTCATTCACTCATTCATTCATTCACTCATTACTAAGCCCTTCACTCCCATTTGTCCAGCCAAACAGGGCATTGTGTTTCTGTAATGTGCCTCATTATGGAGTTTTAAGGGAATAGTTTTTACTCAAAAGAAATAGAAGTCACAGCCAGAGGCAGGGAAAGCAGCCCTACAACTAACTCTACACTCAGGGGGTTGTGCCACAGGGTCAAGGAATGAGCAGCAGTAGGGCCTATCAGATCTGGCCCTGCTCTAGGTAGGTGCTCTCATCCAGGCCACTTACAGCTGCTAACCTGGGCTGGCCTTCAGGTCAGGCCTTGGGGGTGGAGGGCAAGGTTAGAGCAAGAAGCACCTATTTCAGGAGCCTTTCCATGTTGAAAAAGGATAGGAGGGCCTTCCCTCTTTCCTAACCTCCACCAATACAGCCTCCAATTCCCAATGGCCTTGACTGGTAATCTTTTTCCCTCTGGGCAACAAGGCTATGGCCCAGCTGTGTGACCCTCCAAGGTCCCTAACAAGTCACCACTCACCACCTTGCCAAGTCCTGTCCTGCTGCAAAAGGGGTTTACAGGGTGTGCAGTCTGCTCACCCTTGTCAGCCAGGGTCATGCTGTTAGCATGTCAGAGGACTCAACATCATGTCCTTGCTGTGCGGGTGTGTGTGTGTGTGTGTGTTTGTGTGTGTGTGTGACAGATTTCTGGGGGAGGGTTAACTCTTTCTATTCCTGGACTCAGTGACAGAACAGTCTGGAAACAGTCCAGTCCCTTGTCTTTAAAGGTACCTCTCTTTTCCCCAGGAAGCCTCTCTTTGGGTAGGGAGAAAAATGGCTTTCACATGTGTGGGTTGCCAACTTGGACCTGGCTCCCTCCCCACAAAGGTAAAGGGGAAGCACCTTTATGCCCCTGGGCTGCTTCCCTGGGAATTCAATTAATTAAGGCTGATTTTCTTGGGTTCTCCAGCCACTATTACCACCCCCCCCCCCAGGGATAGCCCAACACCTCTTCCATACCTCCTCTCTGTCACCCCCAAAAGAGCAAAGGGATTGGGAGCTCTGAGTGCCAGGAAGACTCTGATCCAGCAGAGCCCCTTTAGGACTGAGCCACCCCCCCAATACTGCGGTCCCCAGATATTCTCTGGGCTGGCCTCTCTTCACAGGTCCCTATGGGAAAAGAGGTTCCCACCACTCCCGTCTGCATTATCTGACCTCCCCCTGGGGCCTGGCATTCTGATCTCTGGGTCACCAGAGCGTCCACAGTGTCTGCTGAGGATCGAAGGAGACAAACACTTCGTCACATAAGCACATCACCCTCGGGATCACCTCTTAGCCCGCAGTGTACTGGAAGGGAGGAGGCTGAGGTGAGAAGAGCCCTCACCGTGCCCGAAAGCATCAGCCAATAGCCTTGCCAAAGAGTGGCTAGAATCTAGGACCTCTGGCTGCAAACCCCAGACCCTTGCTTCCGCCGCGCGACCCCCCACCCGTCCACTCCCACCCCGCACCAACCCACGTCAAAGTCTGCAACCAAACAGTTCCCTCTCCCTAAGAGGACCCCCCTTCCCCGGCCTCGGGGCCACGGCTAGGGTCAGCAGCCTCTGGAGAGACTCAGCTATGACCCCCTCCCCCTTCCGGCAGAGACACGAAATTTCATTGTCAGCTTGGCCACTCGGCAGCGTGTAAGACCGCGACCAGACCAGGGCGGGAGGGGTGGGGGTGGGAGTGGGGGTGGAGGTGGGGGGGCTCCCAGGGCCGACTCCATGCAAGGAGTGGGGAGGGGTCTCCAGGGGAAGTGTTTGAAGCAGCTCTGTCCAGATCCGGAAACCAACAGCCCATGGAGGAAGGCGGGGGTGGGGAGTGCGCGACCTTAAGCGCTGGAGGGCGGCAAGGAGGGGCTACCCTCAGCCCGAGGCAGCACCCGGAGGCGTTGGGGCACAGAGAGTCCGCCGGGAGGCGGCCCTCCCGGGAAGTTTCCCACTGGTTGCCCAGGGCAGGACCGGTTGCACGGACCGCCCACCCCAGGCAGACGAGCTCCAGGCGCAAATGGCGAACTTGAACAGAACTCCTTCCTTCGGCATCCCTCACCTCCTGAGCCGTGGCCAACAGCCCCGCCATCTCAGCCCTAAGCCTGCCGCCAGCGCCACAGTCGCCAACACCACTCACCAAAGCACTGTAGAAGGAAAGGGAGGGGGGAATCCCCGGCACAACCAAACTGCGGTCAGGAGGGGAAAAAAGCAAAAGAAATTTCTGCTTCTAAGACTAATTCCTCCACCGACGTGAAAAACCCCCTAACAGGCAAATGTGCAACTCCAGCCTTGATCGCGGCGCTGCGGGAGGGGTACCCACGGCAGGCGATGACCCCCACTGACAGCCCCGGGCTAGGGGCAGGTCAGAGCGCCGCGGTGAGCTGGGGACTCGGGCAGTCCCCCGCGCTGGGAATGGCCCGCTGAGGACACAAAGCTCCGCTGCCAACAATACCTGCGGGCTCCTCCTGGGTCTCCGGGGCGCCGGCACTGCGCGTCTCGCTGTCTCCCTTTCCCCGCCGTCTCCCGTCCTCCTTGCGCGCGCGCTCTCCCCCTGGCCTCTTCCAGAACGCGACGGCCAGATGAAATCCTTGGGAGGAAAAAAATGTAAGCGCTCGCACGATTCCTTTCTCTCTGCCTGCCGCTCGCGGCAGCCCCAGGTTTGCTCCTTTTCCTCGCGCTTCCGCACGCACCGCGCCTCTCGCACCCGCGTTTCCTTCTCAGCAGCCCCTGCAAGCGCCCTCAGTAGCCATTATTCACGGGCCGCCGGGGGACAGGAGGTAATTAGAGACGGCCGGGTGGCCGCATCCACTCCGTGAGCGCGATGCGGGCACGGGGCGCGCGCGGGGAGGGGCGCGCGACGAGGGGGTTTGGCTGCGCGCAGCCCGCGCCCCAGACGCGGGGGAGGGGACGAGGAGGAGGGGGCAGGGAAGGAGGAGGAGGGGCAGGAGCGTTGAGCTAGCTAAGGGAGCGGGAGGAGGGGGCGCCTGGGAGACGCTCCCGCGGTTCCCACCGCTGGGGCTCGGGGTCACCGGCTTCAGGCTTCGAAGCGCTTAGGAACGGGTGGGGGGGGGATGAGTGTGAGAGAGAGCGCGCGTGTTAAAGATAGAAGGCGAAGGAGAGGGCGCTTTAATATTTTTCAAGTGACTTATGAGCCCGCGGGTGAGCTATCGGCTGTGTGTTTAGGTCCGTGTATCAATGTGGCTATATATATTTCTGGTTTGCCCTACGTGTGAATGTCATGGGGCTCGTGGAGGTGGGGGTGTCTGGATACGAGCTTGTGAATGTGCTTTTGGGTCTCGGCGGGACTGAGTGACGCGGTTCCTGCGTGGGGTGGTGTGTTTGTGTGCGATTGTTTATAGGGGGTAGTGTGACTGCGTGGGTGGGACTGCGCCTGTGTGGGATCGTGTGTGTGTGTACACGGATCGTGCCTGCGTGGGGCTAAGCGTTCAGTGGGCGTTGTGTGCCCGTGAGGGTTTGTTTGCGAGTGGATCTGATGTTACACGGGACTTGGAGGCTGCATATGGAAGACCAGCGCGCCTAAGCAGGATCATTTCGCTGGGCACAAGCAGTGGTCTGTGGCAGCGGGCCGCTGTATTCTGAGTGCCGGGCTAACGCCGGGCTGGTGGTGGCTAGTCCTCATGGTATTGGGGTCACACCACAGCACGTGAGCCGCTTAAGGCGCGAATGGGCAGCGATAGGGTCGGGGCACAGAGTGACGAGTTAGGTGGCAGGAATGGGGATGGAAAAAGCAGAGAAGGAGCCTTTCATTCCACGCCTTCCTTCGCCGCACCAGAGACGCAGCTTGGAGATCCCTGCCACTTGCTGGCCCCGCGGTCCTAGAGGCACGGGGTTTGGGGAGACCCTGCTCAGCTCAAGGAGATGGCTGTGGGCAGGGGAGGGCGAAGGAGCCGACGTGCGGAGATCCTGGATCAGCCCAGAAGCTAGCGGCAAGGGCTACCCAGAGAAAGGGGCTCATGGCCCAGAAACAGCCGTGGACCAGGCCAAGACAAAGAGCGGAGATGGGGGCCTTAGGGCCAGACCGCCGCAGAGGGGCGGGTGGCCGTCGCTGCAAAGGACTAGTACGTGAAACTCCGCGACGGCGCTAGGCCACCGTCTTCTTCAGTCTGGGGAGCCGCTTTGCAGCCCTGGGGGCACGTAATTATGCGCCCCGGGTGGGCTGGGGCGAGGGGTTCTGAGAAGCGCAGCTGGCGGGCACCTAGCCCTGTGCTGTGATTGAACGGTCTGCTGGCCCGCCCCTTTCCAGGCCGCTCGCCGCCCACGCAGCTATTCATTCATTCATCCATCCATCCAGTCACCTCCCTAGCCACCCGTTTTTCCATTCGTCCAAGCGTCCCTCCATCCATCTGCTTGACAGGAATCACCGAGATGTCAGAACCCGTTCTCTGGCTGTCCAGCAGGTTAGTCAGTTTCGCTCTTGCTCCTCAGCGCCCCCCCCCCCCAGGCTCCAGTCACTCTGGCTCACACAAGAGGAGCTCACACAGAACACCTCTCATACTTGAGATTTGCGGCCCTGACCCCTCATTCCATCTTCTAAGCCCCCACCATGCCCTACTTAAAGTCCCAATACCTCCTACCCCCACCCACCCGTTTTACAATTGCATATTAGGTAGGCACTTTGTGCTTTCTCTGGTCCTCCTGGAAGCCTGGTGGCACCTTCTCCTTGAGGGCAGGCACAGATCCCACTTCTCCACCTCCCTGAAGAGTGCATCTTAGCTTAGCCCCTCTGTCCTGGGCAGGGGGTGCCTCTAAGTCCTTGGCTGAGCTGTGAAGGGCCTGATGGCATAAGAACACAACCAGTGCCCTAGTGACTAGAGAGTCACTCCCAAACCTGCCACTGGTATGGTGCCAAGTGGGAAACTAAAACAGCTTACTAGCCAGACACTGTGGCATATGCCTGTAATCCCAACACTTGGGAGGCTGAGGCAGGACTGATACAAGTTCAAGGTCAGCCTGGGCTACACAGTGAACTAATTCAAAGCCATTGTGTATTACACAGTGAGATCTTGCCTCAAAAACAAAAGAATGAAAGAAAGAGGAAAAAAGGGAGAAAAAGAAAGAAATCATCCCAAAATCAATCAATTTGAATGCCCAGAGCATTTGCACAGGCTGTACTCTCTGCCTAGAAATCAGCATTTTTATAGTCAGGCGTGGAGACCACAAGGATGGCACATATATAGTCCCCCAAGTTCCTTTGGACTATCACTAAAAAGCTGATCTTTTTTATCAGAAACGAATCTCTAGGGGCCAGGGAGATAGCTCAGTGGAATAAGTGCTTCCCTAGCAGGCGCAAGGGCCTGAGCTCAATCCCTGGTTGCACCGAGAGGGAGAGGGAGAG
>NW_004524698.1:7620926-7659717 GCF_000260255.1 Octodon degus
GAGAGAGAGAGAGAGAGAGAGAGAGAGAGAGAGAGAGAGAGAGAGAAATGAATCTCTAAGGCCTAAGCAGCCCCAGCTCCTTGCTGGACTCCAGCTGCTGTCTTTAAAATGGGGGACTGCTTGGTGTCTTATCTTCTTCTTTTTTTTTTTCTCAGTGCCAGGGATTGAACTCAGGACCTTGCTCTTGTGAGGCAAATGCTTATTCTACTGAGCTATCTCCTCGGCCCTGTGTCTTATCTTCAATGCCAGGGTCACTCAGAACTGAGATTGCTGGGTGAACCAGTCAAAGGGCTCCTGTGAATATGACTAAGCCTACCAACAGAAAAGCCCATATCACTGCTGAGAATCACCAGTCCAACTATAGATGGACCCTTAACCCCTGGCATAGCCTAACTTAGCCACTTCCTTGTACCCCTTCTCTCAGAGAGCAGAGACAGGCTTTCCTCTCCCTGTTTCTAAGCAATCAAAATTTTCCTGGTAGCTTAAAGAAGCCAGTCAGGTCCCATGCTCTGAGGTAAGCAAGCCCTCTCTTGAACCTTCTAGTCAGTTAGAATAGGATGGCTTGCTGTGTGCCCTTGGTAAGCTTTTTTGCCTTTTAAGATGCTGTATGATTTACCTTTATGTATTTTATAGGTATTTTTGTCTGTTTTTTCCTTGGAGCATCCTCCATAACTGGAGTGGTACCTGGTACATGTTCCATGAGTATTTATTTGGTGAATGAGTGAGGATGAACCATCTCCTCTACCTGTGAACCTAACCTATCCTAGGGTTCCTTTTCTTCAAACTGACAGTTCCTGTGCAGAAGAACAGAGAGGGATGGTGGAGAAGCTCAGGGCCAGGACTGGCTTCATGACTTCAACCAAATCACTCAGTGTATACCCTTCATGATTCTGAGGATGTGTACTACAGTCTAGATGGATGAGATAATGGTGGGGGCTTGTTCCACAGAACAGAGGCCTTCCTCTGCCCCAGTGGCCTCTCCTAGGATTCCTGGAGACCCTGGGGGCAGAGGGATCCAAGTTCCAGAAGACTGTGAGCACATCAGCCACAGGTAGACAGACACTCTACCTGGTTATGGTCTCAGTGACTGTTATTAGGGATGCTTTCTGGCAGTATTGAAAGGTCAGCATCTGTTCATCTCAGAGAGAAAACCTAGGCTCAAAAATGGCAAAGAGCTTGCTAAGGGCACACAGCAAAACATCCTATGCCAATGACTAGAAAGTTCAAGTGGGCTTGCTCACCTCTGCCCAGCACAGCGCCTCCCACACATAGTGGCCCCTCAGTATGCATTTATCAAATGGAGAAAGTGGTATCAAGATTCACACATAAGTGGGCCTGGTCCTTATACCATTGGAGTTATTCTGACAGACTCCACTGGCAGGATCACATGGGGTCATTGTATGGTACTGGGCACATAGCACAAATGATATAAATGTCAAGGAATGAGTAGCAGAGGAGGCTGGCAGGTTCCCCGTTTCCCCAGAACCTGTCCTGGTCCAGGACTGGAGATGTGGCTCAGTGGTAGAACACTTGCCTAGCATGTCCTGGCTCAGTGGAGGGGGAGAGTTCAGTGCAGTGCTAGGGCTGCTCACTGGCTTCAAAGCCCTTATGCTTCCAGGTGATGTGTGGCTATGCCCTGTGGGCCCTGCCAAGTGTACCTTTTGTTTGCCTGGAGCTACCTGAATAAATAGCTACTTTCATGAAAACTTGTGTCCACTGAGGAGGCTGGAGACTTCAGGGAGGGGCAAGCCATGGAGACTGCCAAGGACAAAGTTCACTGATGGCCACCAGGTTAGATGAGGGCCACCAAATGGGTAAAGGTCAGTGTTTCTGAGACTCAAACCAAGTTTAATTCAGCCCTGGGCTGGCAGCCTCAGGCTGACATTTGCAGGCCTAGGGGTTGGAGATGACCAGTGGCTTCCTTTTGTCTCTTTGCCTTTTTCTCTTGGGGGCATGTTAAGCTGTATGTTCCACAGTTAGTGAGCAGTGAGGGGACAGTCTTCAATCTCCATATATCTTCCTCTCTCCACCAGTCAGTCACTCTCCACATTTCAGAGACTAGGTGACTGAGTTCAGACAAGGGACTTGCCAAGGTCACACACCTGAGCATAGGAGAGATATCTACCCACTAGTTTGGTAAATATTTACTGAGTACCTACTATGACTGTTCTGTGTTGAGAATTTACAGCAAGGAGCGAGACAAGGCTTCCATTTTAGTTCCAAGATAGACAAGAGCCAGAATGAATAAGTGATATATAGTCGTGTGATCTGTTCTGAGAAACACTGCTGGTCAATCTCAGCATTGTGCAAATACCATAGACTGTCCTCACACAAATGAAGAAACTACAAATAACACTAGAATGTACAGTCTTATGAAACCACTGTGGTATATGTGGTCGATCACTGGCCAAAATGTTAAGTCACACATGACTATAGTATGTTACATCTAAGTGAGGCATGCTATCGAAAGATAAAGCTGGAAAAGTATCTGAGAACACTGAGTGGGTAAGGATTACATTGGATGGTTAGAGAACACATACTTGAGATCAGACCTGAAAGACTAAGGTAGTGAGGCAAGCAAATACCCGCAGGAAAAGGTGAGCAGGTAGAAGCGATAGCAGGTGTAAAGTCCCTGAGGCAGGAGTGAGGCTTGTGACCAGAATGGAATAAGCCAGTAGAGCCAGAAGACATAGGGGCAGAAAAAGAACAAGGGACTACATTGGTAGTTCCTGTACAATAACACAATAAGGATTTTTGTCTTTCACAGTGAAATGTAGGCTCTCTGCAGTGTTTAGAGCACAGGTAGATCACTTTGTGTAGGTCCTCACAGTACCCTTAGCTGCCATGACATGAATCAGCATGTGTGGCTGGGCAGAAGCAGGGGAGCCAGTGATGGGGCCCTGCAGTGGGCTACTTGGGCAATGATGGGTCCTGGCCAGGGTGAGGCAGGTGAGGAGGAATAAGAGTCAGGATTTATTTTGAAGATGGAACCAACAGTATTAGCTGATATAACTGGCCTGAGCAACTTGCTCCAAGGGTGTAGCCTCTATTACCTACCATTCATACCATGAGGAGGGAGACAGCAAGCAAGAGTCTCCGAAGAGATACTCTTGCTAATGACCTCTGTACCAAACGGTCAGCCTCAAGCTGCCAAAGGGACTTTTATGTTTAGTGAATGCGCTGGGAAGCCCTGCCCTCTTTGGGTCCACCATGGGGGACCCACTTCAGTTATCATCCATCTTCAGAGCCTTGATATCCCCAATTTGTGAGCATGCCAGTCTGGTTGATGCTCCAGCCCTCCTTCCCTATAGATCTGGTGTTGGCTCCCAGACCAGTGGATAGATTAGCTTCACCAGTGACGCTACTAATCTATTACACAAATCCCCTTTGGTACATGTTTATGGAGGTCACATTGTATGTTGTTCCAGGGGAACAAGTAGGTATCTCTTTCCTTGTGGGGCTAGCATGGGCATCCAACAGTTATAGCCCTGTGCCATTTTGCCTGTTGCAGGTGTGCTACCATGTGAAACCGAGAGCAGAACCCTTGAGAAACATACTTTCCTTCGAAAGCAAAAAATTCATATTCCAGCCAGTGGGGGAAGGGGGTGCAGTGGCAGTATAAATATCCAAGTTGCACATGGGCTCTGGCTAGGATCCTAACAGAAGGACTTGCTCCAGGGAGTGCTGGGGAGGGGGAACATCATCGGCCCTGGGCTGGGGGCTACCCAGAATGCTGGTGTTGGGCCAGGAACAGTGATTTTCCTGCTTGCCTTTGATCTGAGCAGCCTTTGATCTGTCTGTGGTTTTTCCCTGCCATCTGTCTGTCCAGCCCTCTCTACTAGCCTGGGGGTGGGGGGCGCAAACAAGCTCAGGGCAGCTCCAGGCTCACACAGCGCAGGGCCCAGGTCCAGGGTCTCTCAGCCTCGACACTGAGAACATGTACACTAGATGTGGGCTGCAGGAGGAGGGACCCTGCTGCAAGTCTGTGGCCTCACCTGCTTGCAGGGTTACCCTGAAGCCTGCGTCTGTGCCTCTTTCTCTGCCTGCATGCCTGCCTGCCTGCCTGCCTGTCTGTCTGTCTCTGTTGGTTATCAGGATTGCTATGTAGTTCAGGCTGGCCTTGAACTTACTATACAGCTCCGGCTGGCCTCAAACTCTCAGTAATCCAGGAAGTCTATTCATTCCACTGTGGGTCTTGGAAGCTGCACTTTCCTGTCTCAGCACCAGCATGTGAGTGAACTAGAAGCTCCTGAGCATGGGTGGTAGATGCCAGTGGGGCCCAGGTTGGGGGAGAGGCTGGCTGAGGAAATAACTGGGAAAAGACAGGAGGGCTAGAGGGCTGGAAAAGATGGAGAGGAATACGACAGCAGATGAATGAGAGGAAAGGAAAAGGCAGGGAGAAAGAAGGGGTGATAGATTCCTGGGGGTTGGGGGTTCCAGAAAAGAGGACAGAGAGGTGGCTAAGGGTCTCTTCTGGGCCACTGTGCTGCCCTGCATTCCTGGCACAGTTCTTGGTTTGGAGGGCACCTTATTTCCTGGCTATGACAAGGCCCATGGGCCTGGCAGGCAGTCTGTCAGCCCTAGGATCAACTCAGCCACATGCCTGCTGAGGGCCCAGCAGGGCCTACAGGCAGCTTTTTTTGGTCCCTGCTCTTGTTTCCAAGGCTCAAACTTACCTCTTGGCCAGGGAGTAAGGGTAAGTTTGAAACTAGGGACAGCCATGTGGCTGAAAACTAATCTCTCTTCCACTCCAGCTATAGGATGACCTCTGACCTCAGTCACAGACTGACCCCTTGCCAAAGCAGCAGCTGCCACATTCTGACCCTTGACCCTAGGCAGTCTTATCCCTCCCCCATCCCAGCCACAGATTGCCCCCTACCCTGCCATACACAGACTTCTGACCCCAGACACGGTGCTAGCCATAGACCTATGACCCAGTCACATCCTCAACCCAGAAGGTGGTGGAGACATGCCTTGGAGATTGTCCCAGGGACACATTCCACCAGGCCACCAGGGACCACGAGACAAGGCCAGAAGGGCCTCAGTACAGCACCATCCCACCCCTGTGTGGCCCACACAAAGGCCACAGAACTATGGTGACCAAGGAGCCTGATGTCTCTGACAATTTCCCAGGACAGAGTCCAGCCACAGCAAATGGGGGGCAGGCTGGGGCCAAGGCCAGCCCTCTGACCTGCTCCAGACTGGGCAGGCAGCCAGACATACATGTGGGTACAGCACAAAACAAACCAGCCATGATCCAGAGCACAGGCCTGACTCCATACCACAAATGATAGGCCCAAACCCACCTAAATACAACCAGACATGCACACGTGGGCTGGCCTCCTGGGCCAGCTGCTCCTCTTCATCCAAAGTCACTTAGTCCCACATACCAAGAACGAGGATGAAAATATTTCTTCTTCCTCTCTTTCCAAGAGGAATCAAGGTAACTTAGGAAAACACCAGACTGGGACATGAGACCCAAGTCCCACCCCTGCTTCTGAAGGGCCAGAGGGCAGCCACAGTCATTCCCTGGGCTCTGATGCCTTCTGCCTGCTGCTTAGAAGAGCACTGCACCCTCCACTCATCTTACAGAGGGCTAATGAGACCTGTGGCCCTGGCCACACACTGCTGAGTTGTCCTCTTCCTTCACACATCTTTTGTTCCCAGACTCCAGGCAACCCTGCAAGCTGGGGTCCTATCTTGTGGGTGTCTCTAGGAGGCTCAGCCAAAGCAGGTCAAGTGACCTCTCAGGCTCAGCTTAGGTCTCCACATTCCTCTTCCCTCCCTAAATATGTGGCAGAGGGTTTCTCCAGGCCCCAGGCAGGGACTGCAGTCTAACTTATCTAAGTGGCAGCTGCAAATCCTGCCTGGCTCCACACTGGTGATATGCTCTTTGGTACAATTTAGTCAACTCTCCCCGCTAAGGAAGAGACCCAGGACCCTGCCTCTGTTTGTAATCTGCAAAATGACAGACAAGCCTGTGTTGCTCTTGCATGTTCATCCCAATTCCAGGGGACACAGACCAACTATGCAACAGGACACAGAACCTAATACCAGATGTCTAAGGTTGTTGAGCCCTCTGAGCTCCACCCTTCCGCCTGTTAGCGCCGAGGGCTCCATCCTTCCAGCTCCATGGTGGGGTGGAGGCAAGAACACGGTGGGAACCCCGCAGGCTGCTTAGAGCTGAACCTGGGTTCTCCTGAGGATGGTGAGTTGGGGAACCATGGAACAGAAAACTGGAGTCTGTAGATATCACCTCTGGAAGGGTGGAGAGGAAATTATTGATAAAAACTAACCCTTGGGCTGAGTGTGGTGACACATGCCTAAAGTTCTAGGAAGAAGGTTGAGGTTGGAGGAACACAATTTCAAGCCCAGACTGGGCAATTGAGTGAATCCCTATCTCAGAATGTTATAAAAAGACTGTAGACACAGCTCAGTGATAGAATGCTTGTCTAACTTGTGAAAGGCCCTGGGTTCAATCACCAACATCACAAAAAGACAAATTAAATTTGGGCCTTAGAGGTCAGCAGTGGGAAGAACACTCACTGTCTGGCTATGTGAATTTCCACTGGATGAGTGTGTGCAGTGATGATGGTGACAACTGTTCTAGGGCTTTCCTCCCGTTTGGCTCTATCCCAGCATCCTCTGGTGGGGCCAGGTGACTGCCAGGGAAGAGCGTGACATGTGCAACTAGTACAGCAGTTCTCTGGGACAAGTGTCTGCTGCCCACTTGACAGACCTGGAAACTGAAGCTCACAGAGTAGGGAGAGGCACAGGCCTGGTTACTGAGTTTGAACAACTGCCCTAAAGATCCCAAGTCTCCTGACACTCCTCCTCCAGCCACCAGCGCAAGTCCAGCTCTATTCCATTGCAGCCAGGAGTCCCTCTGCAGCTCCTGCACCCTCCCTGGGCCTGTTTCCAGAGCTAAGAAGGCTAAAGCTGCTGCTCTCACAAGGGTGCTGCAGGAGGGATAGAGGACAGCCTTCCACACCGTGAGCTCTGGGGGTATGCAGAAGGCCACACTGCAGTCTCTCCCGGAATGCAGCAAAAAACTCCTGGTCAGAGGAAGAATCCTCCTGAGCTTAGCACTAAAGACAAGGTGGCTGTGAGAGCAGATTCAGGTTCCTCGGACACAGACTGACGGGACCAGGAGCCGGACCACCCTGATAGCTCCCTCAACTGATTCTATGCTCTCAAGGTGGAAAGGCTGTATGTCCCCCACTCTGGTTTTGAGACAAGGTCTCACTATGCAATTCAGGCTGGCCCTGAACTCACTATGTAGCACTGATCGCCTGAAAATTGCAATGATCCTCTTGCCTCAGCCTCCCCAGTGCCGGGATTATTGGCATGTATCACCATGTCTCGCTTGGGGGCCCTTAAAGGATCCCAGTACCCTATTCTGATATAAATATAGATGTCAGTCTGAACCTACACAAGAGCTTAATCCCTAAAGTCTTACAATGTTTTCTTTCTCTTTTTTTTTGGGGGGGGGGTTCATTTTTTGTAGTACTAGTAATTGAACCCAGCATTTTTATACTAAGCTACATTCCCAACCCTTTCTTGAAATTTAAATTTTGAGGGGCTGGTGAGATGGCTCAGTGGTCTAAAGCACCTACTTAGAAAAAGCTTAGCAAAGCACAGGGACCGCAGTTCAATCCCCCAGAACCACATGCCAGCCAGTCCCACCCCCTGGTGGGCTGAGCTGGCCACACACACACACACACACACACACACACAAATAAATAAAATTAAAAAAATTTAAATTTTGAGCCACAGTTTTCATAAATTGCTAAGTTTCCTAGACTGGGCTGGAATTGTGATCTTTCTGTCTTAGCCTTCCAGAGTGCTAGTATCATAGGTGTGTGCCACCAAGCCTGGCTAGGTAATGGTATTGACAAGGTGGAAATTTAATCCCACTATGGTTTCTAGAGGGGCCTTTGGGAAATTATTATTTTAGATGAAGTCATTAGAATAGAGTCCTATGGTCAAATGTTTGGTAGCTTTATAAGGAGAGAAAGACCACATAGATACATACATGACAATGGGATGTAGTACAGGAGAGTACCTGCTAGGGTACTCCATACCTCCAGGCTCTGGGTGGAGTCTGTACCTCCAGAATTAGAGCCAAAACAGAACTCTTTTTAAAGCCAGTCTTTTTTTTTTGCGGAACCGGGGATTGAACTCAGGCCCCTGTGCTTGCCAGGCAAGCACTTATTCTACTGAGTCATCTCTCCACCAGCGTTGGGCCAGCCAGATAGCTCAGTGGATTAAAGCACCTGCTTAGGCAGATGCAGAGGCCGGGGTTTGAACCCCAGCATGCCAGCCCCACTCTGTGTTGTACTGAGACAGCGATTGAGACTGGGCATGGTGGTACACCTGTAATCCCAGCACTTGGGAGGCTGAAAACAGGAGGATCACTAGAGTCCAATCTGTGTAGTGAGACCCTGTAGATCCTGTACTAAATAAAAAAAAAATAAAAATATGAGGTTTTTTTTTTTTTTTACCAGCCTTGAGTATGTCATTACAGTAAGAAAAAGCAGACTTGTATAATACATCTCCCAAAACCTGTGCCAAGAGGCCCACATCAATCCACTTGTTTCTAGGGTTCAGTTTCTTCACCATTTAAAATAGGAAGAATGTCAGGGCTTGAGTTATGTGGAGAATGAACAGAAATTAGTCACGATGGGGTTTGCCATGTTGTAAACCCACAATACATGTGTGATTAGCCTTCCTTGTCTGTAGAAAGGCAGGAGTTTTCAATCTCTAGAACAAGTGTCAAATTCCCATTTGACAGTGACAGTCTGAACACTGAACTTGGAAATCCTACTTGGTTGTGTAACTACGCCAAAGCACCCCCCTATGCTGTCCCCAATACTGAGTGACCACCAACAGGAGCTCTGGCCTACTCGTGCTCCATCTCGACATAATCTCCCAAAGGCCACATGAAAGTGGGGTTCAGAGAGGGAGCTGAGGAAGGGTGGAAGCAACAGGAAGACAGATTTCACCTCCATATAAGGAAGAGCTTGTTCACAGGCAGAGCTGCCCAGAAATGGAAGGAGTGAGCCACAATGGGCGGTGGCGAGTAGCCTGCGACTGAAGGCCTGCAAGCAGAAGAGGGTGGACCCAGTTGGGACCAGACTGGCACACTCCACAGGGTGGACCACTTGATTGAGGCCAGGTGAGCAGGAATGGCACTTTATAAGGTCAGAGCCAGAGGCCAGAGCAGGGAATTGCTGCCCCATACTCCCACGTAAAAGCAGGGGACAGAAGTGAGCGGCCAAGCCCCCTCCATACCACAGAGTATTAATTTTATAAGAGAGAAATACCTAGTTTTAATTTTTAAAAAACTAGCAAGTACACAAAAGTAGAAAAAGTAGTCCCCCTCCTCCTGTGATAGCTGCTGCCAATATTTTCTTGTACTCTCTTCTGTGTGCCTCAATTTTGGTTAGAAATCCTGATAGGCTTTACTCTTTTATTGAGATATAATACAAATACTATATAATTTATTGTTTAGGGGTCTGGGGATAGATATGGCATAGTGATAGAGTACACGTTTAGCATGTGTGAGATCTTAGCTTTGATCCCCAAAACCATAGACATACAAAAATCACTCTTTAAAGTAGGAATTTCAGGGCCAGGTATGGTAGCACATGCCTGTAATCCCAGCACTCAGCAGGCTGAGGCAGGAAGACTGCTGTAAGTTTGAGACCAGCCTAGACTACATAGTGAGTCCAGGCCAGCTTGAACTTCATAGTGAGAGTAGAGAGAGAGAGAGAGACAGAGGGACAGACAGACAGACAGACAGACAGACAGACAGACAGACAGACAGACGGAGGGAGAAACAGAAAGGCATTTCAGTAGTTTTTGGTATACTCATAGAGTTGTGCAACTAATACTGTATCTGACTGCAACAGTTTTATCCTTGCCCCTCTTGCGATCATACCCTGACCCTTGGCCCTGGCACCTACTTACCTGTTTTCTGTTCCTAAAAATGTGTCTGCTTTGGACATCTCGTGAGTAGAATCGCAGGTTCTGTGGCCTTTCACACTTGACTCTGGTATACTAATGTACAGTTTTCAAATCCTATCTTCACCTAGCATTATGAATGGTCACCACTTCCAAATTGGCACCAGATCTGATCATCAAGTTCATGTTTAATGTTTTCACACCATGGGAGGGTTTTTTTGTTTATTTGATTTTGCCTACTAGAGGCTAAATCCAGGGCCCTTTTAATGATATTTTAAATTTTGACATGGTCCTGCCTAAGTCACTAAGTTTTCCAGGCTGGGCTCGAACTGAGATCCAAATGCCACACTTCCCAGCGTGCTGAGATTATAGATGTGTGCCGCTACACTGGACTACCATGAAGATTATGACCACAGTTTGCTTATCCCTCTGGTGACTATTACCTCATTCAGGCCTCATTATCGCTTGGCCAAACCAGACCTTCTCCCTGTCCTTATCCGTGCTCCCTTCAGCCCTTATGACAGCCAGGCAGAGTCTACTAAAGGAAAGTCAGGTCACATCCCTCCCTCACTTTATACTTAAAACCAAACCTACACCACAGCCTACAGAATCGTATGCCACCTGACCTCTGCTGCCTCTTACCTCACCGCCTCCCATTTACTCCGTCTTCTGCTCCAGCCCCAGGCCTCCTCTAGTTCCACACTAAGCAGGGCCCCACCCCACACCTTTGCAATGGCTGTTCCTGCTACCTGGAACATGCTTCTCCTAGCATCTGCCCAGCATTCCAGCCTCTATGTTTGTCAGCCAGCTTTCTTTTTCTTCATAATCCTTATCACCCAATACATCTGTCTGTTCTCTGCCTTCCTCCTCATTAAAATGGCAGCTCAGTCATATGTTGTCTTACTCACTATGGATCCCCAGCATCTAGCATGGAGCTGCAGCTCTGTGACTATTTGGGCTGTTTCCAATAAAATAAGCAATGTAAAAGAAGCAAAGGTAAACCCAAGTACCCTATAGTGCATGTTATATACTGGCGGCCCTCCGCCTGTGGGAACAAACGGTGCAGTGTAATCACACTATGCCTTTTGTTGACTCAGCCAGCATTTTCAAATCAGGAGACATCAACATACAAATCCAGATTCCTGCTGCCGTAGAAAATGCAGCTCTGGTCATGTGGGGCTGCTGGCCCATGTGACTACCATAAGCTAGGCCAGAGGGTTCGGGCTTTGCCACTCACAGGCAGGGAGGCGAATGCTTGTCTCCCCCAACAGATACCCCACAAGGTGGTACCTGGATGGTCTTTTCTGGGGAGATGCAAGACCTCACCCACAACAGCTGCCTAATATGGGGGCCCTGGGTCCTTGCCTTTATTCCTCTGCAGGGCCCTTCCCAGGCACACCAAGCTCTCTGATAGGCCATGTAGCTGCCAGCTCCTGTGCTTGGTCTCTACTTTCTCCTGTGTCTCCTGAGGGCCTCATCTAATCCCTGGGGACCCACGGAAACACCCCATCATTTTATCTGTTCACCCCCCTGCACTGCTCCATCTGGCCATGAGCTGGTAACGAATGGCCTTAGGCAGTGCCCAGCCAGCATGCAGGGCCTTGGCCATATTTGTGAATGGGATGTATCCACCAGAGGCTAGAAGGAGCTTAGAGTCTGATCTGGGTGACATTTGGTGCCACCACCTGCTTGTTAAGTCACCGTGTGCCAGGATCCTGGGAACACAAAGATGCAAAGCCTGGGGAAGCTGGCTGCAGTGAGGCAGGCCTGGAGGTAGAGGAAGCAGCCAGGCCAGCACTGCTGCTGCAGCTCAGCCTGTGTACACAAGCCTGTGTGTGTTTGTCACAGGGAGCAGGACTCCATACTGGTCATGTCCAGAGCACCCCTGCCCCCAGGCCTCAGTCTCCCAACCTGTGTGCAGGGATCCCCTGCTCATGGGCCTCTCTCAGGCCCCACAGCCCAGCTCTGCCTCCCCACTTTTGCGGGTACTGCAGCCCTGCCTTCCCATCCATCAGGATTTTGCTGCATTCCTGTGAGTCATTCTCCAAACAAACCGTGTGAGGGAGAGAAGGGAGCAGGGAGGGGGAGGAGAGGCCACGAAGCAAACCTGGCCCCACCTCCTCCTTCCCGCCTGCCCCCAGGGTCCCTTCCTGTGCACACAAGGGGCCCCTAGGAAAGTCCTGGGGTACAGAAGCAGTGAGCCTGTGCCATGGGCTTATTGTATAACCTTGGACAAGATCCTTGCCCTCTTTGGGCCTGTGGAGAAAATGACCCTGAAGGTCCACACTATTTCTCAGATGAGGCAGGGCATTACTCTGGTTTCTCCAAAGCATCCTCTGCCCACTTCCTTACCTCAGTTTTCCCATGTGTACAGCAAGGAGAGGGCCGGTTCTTGTTAGGCAAAAAGGGCACATCTGCTAGCTGCTGCTGGACATGGACAGCCCAGCTGAGCTGTCCAAGGGGCCCCAGGACAGAGCCATCCATGTCCACTACAGAACAGGGGCCAGCAAGGCCCTTCTGCCAGAAGTCCTACTCAGTGGCCAGAAGCCCTGGCCACTGAGTAGGTGTCTCCCCAACAGAAGCCTAAACAGCACCCCAGAGGTCTCTAGCTCATAAATCCAGGGTGGGGAGCCAAGGATGAGTCGTGGGTGAAACACGCTGCTCCTCATGGCACAACAGGCAGCTAACCTCCCCAAGGCTGTGTGTCCATGCAAGGGTGTGCATTGTGCTTGAGGACAGGGCCCGCATCCTCCTGGGAATTTGTGGTCACATGGCTCAAATCTCGACATGGACTGGTCAATCTATTTGCAGGACACCATGTGTTGGCATGGGGGCTGCTGCTCTCTCTGCAACCCTCCTTCCTGTGGTGTCTTCTCCATAAGACTCTGGCTTCTAAGTCACCTGGCTGAGAAGATACCTCTAAGGGGTTGTGCGCCAACTATACATGCTGCCTCAGATGCGAGTGCTCCAGTGGCAGAGCCCCATATTGGCAGATGTGCTGCAAGGCTGAGGTTAGGCCATGCCTTGCAGGTGGGGAGTCGGAGGTGTGCAGGAGTGTGCACATGGGCATAAGTGCAACTGTGTCTGCACTGCCCAATGGGCTGGCAGGAAAGTGTGTATGTGGGGGAAGGCAGGAGGATTTCCTTCTGAAGCACAGGGCTCAGGCTGTCCCTCTGAGCTGTAACTCTCTCCTGCTACATGGAGAGCAGGTGTCAAGACCCTGGGTGTAGCACCCAGTTGCCGGTAGTACTTAACACTTACCTGTGGATCCCATAAGGTTCAAGCCAACTCCTAGGCCTGTGCTGGGCAATTGCCCAACACACAGCACTTTGGACTTAGATGGGGCTCCTGGACCCTGGGCAAGGGAGCCCCCACTTCCCCAAAGCCCAGCAGCTGCTTGGGCCTGGAGGCAGGAGCTAAGGGCTACCATAAGAATGGGGATTGGCAGGACCTAGTAGGGCCATAAACAGATGGTGGAGGACAGTGAGGGAAGCAGGGCAGGCAGGGGCCTCTGGAGGTAGGTGAGAGAACAAGAGCATTTTGGAGTGTGAGGAGATCAAGAGGAACCAGCCAGGGCCTGCCCTGAAACACAGACGGCACAGAGGCAGGCTCAGCTCAGGCACTGTCCTGGCCTTGCCTTTCTGAGCCTTGCCTGCTCCCAAGGGACATGGAAGTCATCACTCCTCAGAGCTGTCAGCTGGGCATTCACACACAAGCCCTGCACCCATGGCTGCCATTGTTCCAATGGTGGTCCCTGATGGCTTCAGTCACTGTAGGAAGAACCTCAGGCCTAGAGCAAGGAGTGGGCTCTCATGTTCTCTGGGCCACAGTCTTCCTGTAGAATGGAAAGGGGTGGGGCCCAAGAGACAGGGGCACCCTCCTCACCTTGCACACAGAGGGCAAGGCAGTCTGGTCATGTGGCCACACCTCAGAGGGCCACCCTTTTGAGAGGGGGTTGACAGGCTCTCAGAGAGCTCTAAGACAAAATGTTCCCACTATGCTTAAATGAGGGATGGCTGGGACTCTGATAACAGGGCTCACTCTAAGCCCAGCAGCCAGAGAGCTAGAATGTGCTGAGGTTTCTAGAAGACAGGCTTCAGCATTTGCACAGAGAGAGGAAGGCTATATTCTTTTAGAGGTGCACAGCCTGGGGCAGGGATCCTGACCTTCCAGTTCCAAGGCCTGTGTTCTGAGCCTCTCAGTTTGTGGGAAATCTTCTTTTCAGCATGAACATATTGGGTAGAAGGGGCACTGCTGAGGGAGAAAAAGACCCTCCCTAAGTCTCAGACATGATAAAGAAGCCACCTAGGAGAAAGACAAACAGAGGCAAGAAAGTAGCTAGCTACCAATGCTTTTTAATTCCATGTCCTGGCCTCCCCAAGAGGGCAGACCAGAGGAAAGGCAGGGGGGTGCAAAGGCTGTCCCCTTGGATGTCATCTGGGCTATGAGCACTAGTGTTATTTGTGAAAAAGTGACCAGCTTCCCAGAGTTCAGGGGATATCTCTTGGGGAGAGCCTGGCCCCAGGCCTGCTCCATCTCAAGGCCCACATATACCTCAGAGGACCCAGAGAAACAGGATGAGAGCCATGCCAAGGAGTGGAGGGAGGGCACAGGGAAGGACACATATGGAAGGCAGGGGTGGGCCTGAGAAACCCAGGGTGCTCAGTCCCCATTTCTTACAGACAGAGGGTGGGGCTGCCTTCCTGTGTGATTACAGCCTGAGTCCCCCTCCCCCCAGGAGTCTTCTGCTCAAGCTGTGTCCAGCCGGCTCTGGTCCCCAGGGAATATGCACTCCTAAGCCAGCTTTGTTTGGCCTCTAGTGGCCCCACATCACTCTAAATGAAAACTAAGGCCTCTAGAGAACACTCTCCTCTCACTGCTCTCCAGCTACACTGACCCCCTTGTAGTTTCAGCAACTTGGGAACCATATATTCCTCAGGGCTTCTGCATTGCTGTTCCTTTGCCTATACTTCCACTACACATGCATCAGGCTCACCTACCTGCCTCAAGTCTCCACTTGCCTTCACCTCATTAGGACTTTTTTTGCCTCCCCAGTTACAAACTGTAAATGTTGGTTCTACCCCTGACCCTCCTCTGCTCTTGTTACCTTTGCCCTATTTCTGGTCTTCTCATATCTCTATAATGTACTCAGTATGTTCATAATCTACAATGTGTCTCCCCAGAGCAGGAGCTCCCAGGCCAAATGCCACTGTCTGCTCTTCTGTGGCAACTAGAGTCTTTCCAGCTCACCATAGGGCTCCCTAGCAGTGTGAATGAATAAAACATTCCTGCTATACAGCAGGAAAATCTCCATCCCAGTGGTGGAATCTTTAACAGTTTCCCCTGTGAGAACTTTAATTCTTCTTTCTCATGAGACATTGCAGAAAAGAACTGTGGGTCCCTCCCCCTACAGTCCTCCAGTCAACGATGAGCAGATGGATAGGACCAGTGGCCCTCACCTCTCAAATGTCCAGGCGGCACATTGGACATCTCCTTGGTCACTGCTCAGGCACCCCAGCAGCTGACTGCGCTGACTCCTAACCTCCCCAGCTATAGCACAGGGCTCCTCCTCATCCATGCCCAGCTGTTGACTGCCTGAACCTCAGCTCAGCCTTCCTTACTCCCTGGCATCCCACCTATGCACACTATTCCTGTCACCCTGGAGCACCAGTGTCTCATGACCCATAAGACAAAGGCTGAAGTCCCCCTCCAGCCTGGCTGTCACCCAGCCCTATTCCTGCTGACCAGGCCCAAATGTCCTATGTCACTTGTCACCTTGTCAAGGCCTTTCCTAAAGGAGGATCCTCTCCCCAAACACTTTTCCCTTCCTTCACTTGCTCTTCAGGTCTGATGCCCATCCACCTTCACTGTCCCACAGGGAACCAGTCCCCATTTCTGGGCCATGTGCTGCAGCTCTGCAGTGATCTCCAGTTCCCTGGTGACCTGTGAGCTCCCTTGGAGCCTATGAGACAGGTGCTCAATTGTTATTTTTTTTAAAGAATAAATGATATAAACAAATTAGTGAGCAGGTGAAAAAAGTGGACTTTTTCTAAAAAAAAAAAAAAAAAAAAAAAAAAAGTCCACAGTAAAGTTCTATTTTTCAGCAGGTCCTCCATAGCTTGCTGCTCTGTTATATAGAAGAACCCCAGGGAGGCTAAGTTCTGATGGAGGACAGAGAAGATGGAGCAAGAGGAAGATGTCTCAGCCCAGATGGGCTATGCTATGCTGCTGTAGTCATGCCTCAAATCCCAGTGGCTCAGAACAACACAAATCGATTTTATGTTCTTACTATACATTCACAGGGGTGGTAAGAGGCTCCTCCCTGGGCAGTCACCACCATGATCTTGGGCTGCCAGAAGGAAGTTCTGGGGAATCACATTTTAACTATAAAATGCTCTGGCACAACATGGATACACATCATTTCTCAGATCCCATTGGCAGAACTTGTATATGACCCCCCCCCGCCAATAAGACCACCAGGGAGCACAATCTTACTTTGGGCTAGGGAGGGTAAGGGCCTGGAATCTTTGGCCAGTGGCTCTAAGGAAATCTCTACACCAAAGTCAATAGGTACAGAGAGGCCATTTATTGGGTATCTCCTACATCCTAGGTGTTGGACTGAGAACCTGAAGTGCTAGTTTCATTAAATAGTCATGGTAACATTGAAGCCAGACCACTAAAGTCCCTATTTTCCAAAAGACAGCTGAAGGCCCTGATAGTCCAGGGACCTGCCAGGGTTATAGTTTGTAAGGGACTGATCAGGATGGGAACTCATGCCTGTCTAAATATAAGCCACTATGGTAAACCTTTTAGACACTAATGCCCAAATTGGAATCCAAAACCCACTTAGGTATCACAAAGTGATGACATTACAAAAAATTAAGCCTGAATACTGAGGTTTTATTTTTTTATTTTTTCTGGAACTGGGGATTGAACTCAGGCTGTTGCGCTTGCCAGAGAAGCACTTATTCCACTGAGCCATCTCCCCAGCCCAATACTGAGGTTTTAGTTGAGTGTGGTGACATGCATCTGTAATCCCAGCACTTGGGAGGCTGAGGCAGGAGGATCACTGTGAGTTTGAAGCCAGCCTGGGCTATATAGTGAGTTCAAGGCCAGCCTGAACTACAAAGCAAAGTTTTGTCTCAAATAAATAATAAATAAATAAAATTTTTAAAGAAAAGAAAAAGCAGGCCGGGGAGATGGCTCAGTGGAATAAGCACTTCCTTGGCAAGTGCAAGGGCCTGAGTTCAATCCATGGTTCCACAAAAAAAAAAAAAAAAAAAAAAAAAAAAAAAAAGAAAGAAAAAGCAATGTATCCAACCATTACTGCATGCTTAGGTGGTAGTGTGGCTTGGCTCACATGAAAGCGCTCTGCATGCCCACTGCAACACACATGCTGTAGGTCTGCCATTACTATCTAGGCCATTACTCCCCCTGCTGCCAGCTCCCTCTGCCAATACCAGCCTGTGACCAAGGATACCATGGGTAGACAAGGTATCCCCCAGGCAGAGGGCCACACAGATGGGAAATGTGTCCTTAAATTGCCACATTCACTCCTAGGTGTTATATGCTACCACCCTGGGGATAGAAAGACCAGTTCCGAGGCCAAGATCACATCCTGCGGATGTACAGGGCTGAAGAGAGGCTACAAGTCTTTGCTTACCAGGGCTTGAGTATCCTCAACTGCCTAGACAGCTCTGGGTACCTGGGAGCCACCTTGCCTAAGCCATGCCCTTCAGAAAAGGATGGTTAAGGGTACTCCAAGATCTGAAAGGTAAGCAGGGTTAGGACACAGCTGTCCCTTGGGGCAGGTCCCAAGCCCTGGCCTCACAGATGGCCATGCTCTGAGGAGCTGGGCTGGCGAACACATGGCAGCCCACTGGTTCTAGGGACAGCACCATCAAGGAGTCCAGAAAAGCATGCCACAGAGTAGGCCTCTATGCCCAGACTGTACAGCTGGGCCTTCTGAGAAGCCTGTAGGGAGGGGCGTGGAACAAAAGATGGTGGGGAAGGGCAGTGGAATTCCAAAGTGACTCAGTTCTGTGACTTAACCTCCTGGAGCTTCAGTTTTCTTACTTGTAAAAGGGAGGTATGACCAAGGCTAGAGGCCCTATCTGTCCTCAGTATACATAGTATGTGTTCAACAATTGTTGCAGTCATTACAATCCTTACTGGTGTATTTCTTTGTCCACCAATGTCCTCCACCCCATGCCTGACGCTTAGCGCCATGACCTTACAGCTTTCCTGCGCTATAGCTGGTCCTCTCTTCACTAAGGCATGGGGAAGGCCCTTGCTCCAGCTGCTGCAAGAATCAGTGAACAGCCTCCACCCCACAGCCAAGCCCTCAGCTGCCCTACAAGTGTGAATGCCCTCCATGTGGTCTGGCCCCTCAGCCTGGACTCTAAGGTCAGCCATCCTGTGGGGAGGATTCTCCCTAGCCTCCTGTGGGTTGCCCGTGCAAGGAAGCCTCAAGTCCCTAAGCTCCCTAACTTCCTGCTCAACTCCTGAGGGGAAATGTAAGAGCTGCTCTACCACTTCTGAGCCCTCTGTATTGCCCACTGCCCCAGTTATTCAGTCTATAGCTATTTATTGAGCACCTACTACAAGCAAAGCCCTGGGCTAACCACTATGAGAGAGACTGAGATGAATGCCCACCTTTGGAGCAACCAGTCAGGCAGAAACACACTATGCATGATTGATGCCCTCCAGCTCTGTGGTTACAGTTACAGGCTCAGAAGACCTGTGTGAAGACCAAATCTGCCACCTGCCAGGCGAGTCACCGTGGACGTCCTGCCTGCCCCCCCAGCCTCAGTGTGTCTATCTGCAAAAGAAGATGTTGACAGGATATTCCTCAGGGGTGGTGACAAGCTCCTGGGAACCAGGAGCATCACACAGAGACTGGCATGGAGTGGCTGCCAAACACATGTGAGCTGCATCAGTTGCCTTGACCCCAGTCAAGGTCAGAGCTCAACGTGTGCTGTGGGTAGGGACCTCCCTCCAGGTTTCTACCACCTCATTAATCAGGGCAGACTGTCCGCCTGGCTGTGATGCCACCTGACGCTCCTGGCAGCCTGCCCATTCACCACCATGTTGTATGCAAGGACATCTGGGGACAAGGACAGGGGTGGGGGCACGGAGCTGGGAAAGCTGGCTAACTTCGGACTGGAGGATAGGCATCCTGGGACTTGAACCAACCAAAAGACACCTACACAGCAGGAGTTACTGCCCCTGAGAGCACAAAGGGTCACAGCTGGGCCTTCCCTGCACACAGTAGGCCCACAAAACACACCTGATGCTTGTGCTAGTGGAGGGAAATAAGACTGAACTTAGGCTCTGTCCTGAGATGAGGCAGCCTGAGCTTACTTGCCATCAGAGGAACCTGAATCTATCCTACTTAACAGTAGGGAGCAACTAAGGGTTGCCGGGTGGCATGGGAACCTTGGCCCACCTTTCTGTCCTATGCTTCCCACACTCAAGTGAGTTCAAGTGTGTTGGGGCTGTCCTTACCTCTACCTCCACAGGAGCTAAGATGCTGTCCCAGCCAGCCCTTGCTCCCACTCCCCTGTTATGCTATTTCCTCTGGTTAGCTCATACTTATCCCTTTCTCCAAGGTGAGCTTAGAAGTCTCTCTGGGCTTCCCTGGTCCATCTAAAGCAACTCTTCTTATGTGGCAGTAGAAGTATTCCCTTCTTGGCTGCTCCTGAGACTGGAGTACTCCCAGGCAGAGGCTGAATCTGGACAGCCTCACCTGACACAGGCAGCGTAGGAGGTGGGCAGCCCAGTGGGCACTGTGCTATTCCACTGGAATAACATCTGGCTCTGAGATGGTGCAGAAGATCAGGATGGGATTAGAAAAGGCAAAAAACGAGGAGCCTGGGTGCAGGGGGCTCAAAGGAGGTGGGAGGAATCCACAGAATCAGTTCAACTACTCCTTCTGTCTTCTCCTTTCTTCTGGCAGAGAAGAGAGGAGGGAATGATAGGGAGAAAGGGGGATGCAGGGTCCCCAGGCCCAGGGCCCTCCCAAGGTCTCATTGATGGTAGGTTGGGGCTAAGCACCAGTAGACCCCACAGAGAACCCCCTAGACCTCAGGCTTCCTGGCGGGCTCCAGTAGGCCTAGGGCCGCCAAACTGGCAGCCCTGTGTCCCCAGTCCCAATGCCTACGGGCAGCAAGCCGGGGCATCAAGAAACCAGGCAGTGGGAACTCAGTCTAGGGTTGAGGCACACCTGGACAACTTTCAGCTTGGGTGCTCCTCCTCAGTAGAAGGTTCTGGCAAGGCATACTGCTCATCTTGCTAGAGGGGCAGAGATAGGTTTCAAAGAGAATGAGAAAAAAGAAGGGGTCTTTGTTTCCCGCACCAAGAACAGCTTCTGGAAAGGTAAGGCACCTCACGCCTGAGGCCTCACAGATCATGGGTACCACGAAGGGCACTTGGCGCATAGTGTGCAACCACTATTATGTTATGCTGAGCAGCCTTGAATGCCAATGCAAAAATGGCCCGGTGGCAAGTGGGAGTGCTGGGGCAGAGGGATTCCAGAGGCTGTGGCCACAGGGCCTGCTGGGTGGCGGAAAGTGGAGGTGCCAGGCAGTGCAGGTCTGCACCCAGACAGGGCGATAAATGGACCTGCCACGCCAGCCTCTCCCGCCCCCGCCTCGCCTGGAGGATGAGCGGGTCTGGCTGTAGCCTCGCGCCGTTTTCCAGGTAATTAAGGCCGGGCGGGCGCGCAGCTGCCTCCGGTCCTGGCTGGTGCAATTAAACTCGCGCGTTCGCGGCCATTAAGCATTAATGTAGCTCATTAGCATAAGAAGGCGCTTTGATGGCAGCGGCCCCGCAGGGTAGCGCGAGGGCCGGAGGCCAGAGGCCGGGGCAGCCAGAGCAGGCAGGCTTAGAGCTGGGGCTTCCAGAGGCCTGGCTAGGGAGCAGGTACAGGACTGGGACTTGACTTTGGGTGGGGGGAAAGCACGTGGGGGAGTAAGTCTCTCGGGGATGAGCTGAAAGGCCCACCCCAAACTGAGGCACCGTGAGACACACAGGGTCCCCAGCCCAGGTTGAAGCCTGCAGGTGGTTCACGCAACACTGATAATAACTAAGAGCAAGGGCAACCTAAGCATAGGCTGCTTCTAAGCCCCTAGCATATAAATTCTCTCATTTAATTCCCCAAGAATGAAAGCTGGTAAATGGGTGCTTTATTCTTCCCATCCATGTCACAGGGGAGATCTCTTGAGGCTCATACTTCATACTGTGAAGTAACACTACCAATGTGTGATGTGGCCAAAAGGGGCACATGGGGGAGCAATGGGGACTGTGGCCAGCTCCCCAACTATGGCCTGAGGGAAGCAGACCACAGGCATCCAAACCAAAAACTGGAAACTGGAGATAAAGTTGCCCTAAGATTACTCACTGGCAGTCAACAAAATTTTCCTCCAAATAATGGGGATAGGAAAAGGGGGTGTCTTCAAAGTAGGTTTGCAGGCTGGATGTGGCAAGAGGACCTAGTAATTCTCAGTTCAAAAATCACTAATTCAGTGAGTGAACAAATGAATGCAGGAATAAATGTCTCTCTAGACAAGGCAGAATCCTACTTCCTTTTTCAGGCTTTCTTTGGCCCAGGGAGGCTGGCTCTGGAGAGCAAAAGGGCTAAGAGGAAATGGCAGGTGGGGCCTGAGGCAGCTGCGCAGTGCCAAGACTCCAGGCATCCCCTGGGGCACTGCCTCAAGCATTCCAAAGTCAAGGTTGTTGCCAACAGGTATCTTGAAGGCCAGGGCCACAAAGAGTGCTGGAAAAGAAGACACTGCCTGAGCACTGATGGGGCTGGAAACTGCTACCCTCTAAGGAACTCAGAGAAGGTGGATAGTTGCCTGTGGCCACACAGAGAAATTAGGATGCCTGATTCTTTCAGTTAGGGCTGGCTGAGCCTTTATCTATGTCTAGATCAGTTCCAGCCTAGGCCAAGGGCTCCCTATTTCCATCTGAGAAGCTCTGCATCTTTTACCACCTCATCTAGGCTTGTGATCAGTGTGCACTCCCATACATGAATACACAATAACTGAAAACTAAGTTCTTCAGTGAATACCCTTTCTCCCATGGCTACACCTCTTCAAGAAAGCGATTCCAAAAAAAAAAAAAAAAAGAAAGCGATTCCAAAGCAGGATGTGTTGGTACATGCCTGTGCCCCTAGAACTCAGGGAGGCCAAGGCAGGAGGACTGCCATGAGTTTGAGGCCAACCTGATCTACACAAGAAGACCCAGTCTCAAAAATAAAGACAGGGATTCTCTCCATCCAGATCATGGCTAATTTCAACATCTGGCACACAGTAGGCCTGCAAACCATAAGATGTCTACCAGACAGAAGCATTATTATCAGTCACAGTGCCAAAAAACATTCAGGCCTGGTATGGGCTTTCCTGCCTACTTAAGCCCCCTGCCCTCTCTGCTCCAGATCTAAGCTGCCCTAGTGGGTGCAGAGAGAGGCTAGCTGCTCCTCACCAAAGAGCCAGCCCCCTCTCTCTCGAGCTGCCCAACAGTCTGCAAAGGTATGGGGGTGGAGGCTGGACAGCCTTCTTAAGGAGGTAGTGATAAGACAACCACTCAGTGATGCTGAACATTTTAGAGACTGGGTACCCACGCCGTAATCCAAAACCCATTTATTTATCACAAAGTGCCAGCACTGCAATTAAATCTGAATGCTTGCCTGCTGGGGCAACTTGGCTTACACACCAACAGATTGGGCTTTGCATGTCCACTGCAGCACAAGTGCCATAGGTTTGCTACCACTGTAGTAGCTAGTAAGGGACAGCATAAAGGCTGCTTGCTGTAAGACCACCGGCAACCTCCCTAGCCCCTTGGCCTTCTTGAAGAGGGAACCTCCCAAATGCAAAGCCAACCCTGCCCCTGGGATGTGGGGCCCAAAAACAGGGATTTTCTCATCATTCCTGGTTCTTGAATCCTGCCTCGGACTCATTTTGGTGACAAATCCCAACCTTCCATGTGCCTTGGCCACTCTGGCACTATTCAAGTCTGACCTGAAGCTCATCTGTAGAGCCAAAGATGAAATGAAACAGAGGGGCATGGGCTGCCCTAGAGTAGACCACTGGAGTGGGAGCCTTGCTGTGCAGTAGGGACCTGGCTTGGCCACTAAGGGGCTGTGTTCCATCCTGACTTCAGTTTCTGAAGAAACTAGTGTTTCAGTGACAAAGTGCCTGTCTAGCACACAGGAGGCCCTGGTTCCATCCTGGCTGCATCCAACCTGCACCTGTATGTAAAGAACCAGTCCTTACCCCACAAGACACACACACACACAAACACATATTTAACTACACATACCACAAAACACACACACACACATACACACACAGGTTCTAGTCACAAATACATAAAAAGCACCCACTGGGGCTGGTGAGATGGCTCAGTGGTCTAAAGCACCTACTTAGAACAAGCTTAGAAAAGCACAGGGACCGCGGTTCAATCCCCCAGCACCACATGCCAGCCCACCCCGCCCCCTGGTGGGCTGAGCTGGCCACACACACACACACACACACACACACACACAAATAAATAAAATTAAAAAAAAAAAGCACCCACTTATACACACAAATTCATCTATCACATGCTCACGTGCTTTTCTTCACACCCATGTGCACACACACACACAGACACATACTCAATATACCAACACAGAAAACCTCAGACAACAACATACAAGAAGTCATCAACCGGGCTGGTGAGATGGCTCAGTGGTCTAAAGCACCTACTTAGAACAAGCTTAGCAAAAGCACAGGGACCTAGAGTAGACCACTGGAGATGCGGTTCAATCCCCCAGCACCACATGTCAGCCAGCCCTGCCCCCTGGTGGGCTGAGCTGGCCACACACACACACACACACACACACACATTTAAAAAAAAATAAAAAGTCATCAACCCGTCCACATATGTCTCACCACAGACACAGACATACCACACACAGGCCCTCATACAAATCAACACACACACACACACACACACACACACACACACACATCCATCTTGTCACTTGGGAAGTTCCACACCAGGCCCAGCCCACAAAAGCAAATCCCATTAAACAAACCACGTTCAGAGCATAAATCTGGGCCTTAATTTGGCTGTCTCCTTGAGACAGGTAAAGTAAGAAGGGTCATAAGTATTGGATAAGTGAATAAACCAGTTAAGAAAATATAATTTTGGGGCCGGGGAGATGGTTCAGTGGAATAAGCGCTTGCCTGGCAAGCACAGGGGTCTGAGTTCAACCCCCGGTTCCACCAAAAAAAAAAAAAAAAAAAAAAAAAAAAAAAAAATATTTAGGGACACTGGCTGCAGGCAGACAATATACTTCCCTCATCTTTTCATCTCTAAGAGCACACAGTGGTGGTGGCATGTGGTGACCAGGCACAGCATGGTGTTTCTGGTGCCACACATGTGACTTCTGTTCCAGAAACGGGCTTTCTGTGATTTTTCCATCTACTCAATCCAGCTGCTGCTCAAAGCACAGGACCATACACTCTCCTTTATTTCCACCTCCTCCCACCCCACCCCACCCCACCCCACTTGCTTTGCTTTGGATGCCTTTTAAATGCCAATCCATCTCGGCAACTGCTTTCCAAGGCCTGTTTCACATAGGGTTTGAATGTATTAGAACTGAACTGTTCAAGAAGAGAAGAAGGCGGCCCAGCATCAGCAGGCAATGGCAGCTTATAGTAGGCCTTGGGAGCAGTGGGGCAGAGAGAAAGTGCACCTGATGCCAGCCTCCATGTCTCTAGCTAGAAAACTGAGGAGCCAGGACAGCAGATGGTGAGTCACAGGACCAACAAGGGGCCTCTGGGCTGAGCAGGTCCTGATAAGGCTAACATCTAACCTCCCTGAACTATTGTTTATCTGAGCCAGGTGAATGCCCTTTGCCTAAGCCCAGATTTCAGCTGGGGGCCATGAGACTTCCAGGTCTCTGTGCAAACAAGGTGGCCTCCTGGTCCCCCAGCTAGCAGGACTCTCACCCCAAGACTTACTAGAGGTTAGTAGCAGTGGGGAAACATTCCTTGGGGTCTGCAGGTAAAGAGGATTAGCAAAGTTAGACAGTGACTGCCCAGTCTAATAAATCACCCTGAAATCTTACTTTAAAGCTTACCCAAGAACTGGTTTTCCCCTCTCAAGCCCTCCATAAGCTGATAGGAACAAAGAAGCATGCTCTATGGCACTGAGAAAAGCAGGATGTGAAACAGTATATACAGGAGCAATGTGTATGTAAACAAACAAAACAAAACACCCTGGTGATGAGACACTATGGCTGCCTGTGGAGGATTTTTTTTCTTTTTTTGGGGGGGGGCACTGGGGATTGAACTCAGGCCCTTGTGCTTGCCAGGCAAGCTCTTATTCTACTGAGCTATCTCCCTGGCCCTTCCTTTTTTTTTTTTTTTTTTTGAATGTGTTTGGTACAGGGTCTCACTATGCAGCACAGACTACACAGTGATCCTGTTTTCAGCCTTGCCAGCACTAGGATTACAGGCATGCGCCACCACACCCAGACTTGGTGACCAGCTCTGGTAAAGTGTGTTGCATGAAGTCAAATCCTGCCTAAGCAGGTGCTTAGTCCACTGAGCTATCTCGCAGGCCCTTTTCTGTCTTTTTGAGCAGGGTCTCACTATGCAGTTCAGGCTGCCCTTGAGCTCACAATGTAGCCCAGGTTGGTCTCCAACTCAAAACAATCCTATCTCAGCCTCCCAAAGTGCTTGCTTCACCAGATCTAGCCTCGCAGCCCTTTTTTTCCCCTTTTGTCATATTTTCCAAAAGTTCCATAATTACTCTTTCTTCTTTAATAGTGGAGGAGACAGGCTGAGGAGATGGCTCAGTGGAATAAGTGCTTCCCCAGCAAGCACAAGGGCCTGAGTTCAATCCCCAGTTCAGCCAAAACAAAAACAAAAAACCAAACAAAAACAAAATAGTGGGGCAGAGGTATTAAAACACCAAGTACCTTACCAAACAAAATAGCTAGAATGACTCTAGATTTTGTATTTGTTACACTTATCATAAATTGTTTGCCATATCCAAAGAAAATATACTAATAGTTAAGTCCTAGTGGTGGGATTATAGAATTTTTACTTGTGCTTTTCTATTCTTTTACTCTATGAGACAGAGTCTTGGTATGTTGCTGAAGCTGGCCCAGATCTCCTGGGTTCAAGTGATTCTCCTACCCAGGGTCCACAGTAGCTGGAATTACAGGCACCCCCACAGGGCCTAGGCCTTGCTCTTCCACTTCGTCAAAGATAGCAATAATTTGATGATCTTACTAAAACAAAATGTTTAGGACTGGAAAGGCCTTTCTGATATCAAGCCTGCATTCATCCCACTGCAAACAAAATCCACTGCCATGCTCCTGGTGTTTGTACCCTGCCTGTGTTCCAGAGAGGCTAGAGCCCAGCTTAACAGACGCATTGCCTTGCTGCCAAAACCCAAAGGCCAGTGAATTCAGCAGCCTGCCCAGTACAGGTAGGAGGGTAGGAGGGGCAGAGGTCAGCTGAGTCCATGTATGTTAGAGACGGGGAAAAAGTCGCCCTGGAGTGAACAACTGGGAACACAAGGCACGAGAAAGCCCCAGGGAGAGGGTAATGTTGGCAGGAGGGCTGGGCTGGGTTGGCAGCGAAAGTTCCGGAAGAGGCTGCCCCCAGGGCAGGAGGGGTGCCCGGCGCAGGAGTTAGGAATGTGCCTTCTGGCCAGTGAGCCCCGCGGCTGCCAACTAGGGGAGCCTGTGCTCCTGAGCTGGAGGAAGCAGCTGGGGCTGTGGGGTCCAAACCTGGCCCCAGGGTAGGGGGAGGGCGGAGCGGGGGCCGGAGCCCTAACTTCCAGAGGCCCTCCAGAAGCAGGACGTAGGCCTGAGGCGCGGAGGCTCACCTCCCCATTATCCTGGCCTCCGCAAGCCACTTCCTGAGTCCAACCCACACAGGATCTCACTACGGTCCCCAAACATCCAGGGAGGAGAAGGGGACGCCACAGAGGCACGTGCCTGACCCAGGGGCCTGTAAGCAGCTGCAGCACCGCTGGACCCCCAAGGCCACTGCCTACCCTTCGCCTAAGGGGGGTGGGGACAGCACCTCCATAGCCCCACCCCGGCCGCGCAGAGTATGCTGGGCCGGCGCTGCCATGGTGATGCGAGCGGCCCGCCCACCCTGTCCCCCGCGCGGCTACGCAGCCCAGAGACTCCAGCCCCCTCCCGGCCCCGCAGTGCGGGCCACCGCCTGCCCGGTGGGTTGCAGGGCAAGGAAACCCCGGGTGGCCAAGATGGTGGGCGCCGCTAAAGGGGAGCGGAGAGGTGGGGCGGGCAGGAAGTGTGGGCGCTCGCCCTCCCGCCGCCCCCTCTCGAGGTCGGGGCAAGAAAAGGAAATGGCCCCGGAGGCGATCACAGCCCCCCGACAGCTCCAGCTTTAGCCTTCCTGGAGGTGAGGCCTCCTCAGCACCCAGGGGTGGGCCGGGTGGAGGCTGCCTCGCTGCGATGTAGGATGTGATATGTAAACCCCAAAAGAGCATGCCCACCCTCGCCCTGCGCAGCAAGGCCGGCTTCCTGGTTCTCTCCGTTCCCTCAGCCTAGTGCTCCTTCAACCTAGTGCGTCTCCACCAGCTTAATCGGGCAGCCTGGCACCCCAGGCTCGAGGCCCGAGAGGGTACTCTCAGCGTGGCTGCCTTTCCCATCAGAGCCCCAAAGTACTCCCAGGGCTGAGTGTAAGTCCCCGCTTTCTCAGAACCAGGGAGGCTGAACTCCCCAGGGAGGCCCTATTTCCCTCTTACATACTTGTAGAATGACAGAGATTACACCCCAGCTGGGCCTACGTGTGAGTCCTATGTGTGACTGCCCAGATTAGGTGAGCATACAAGCCTAGATCTGTTGAAGGATAGAAGCCGTACGGCTAAGACTTTGCCCCTGACTGCTGTTGACTCCAGACTACTGTCACGCTGAGTGGCACTCCCTGCTTCCTGGCCACCCAGCCTGGGCTGTTCCAGCCACCTATCTCTGGCCCAGAGCAATGGCCTGGCCTCCCATCCTCTCCCCACCCCCTCCCGCCTACCACAGGCCTAGCTTCCCTTTTGAGTCGACAATCTGCAGCCACACAAAGCCCTGTTTGTTTGCTTTCTCTGCTTTTCCCTCTGGATCCGATGTCTTTCTCCGATACCTGACTGCTGGGCTTCCTCTCCAAGCAGCCTGCCCAGCCAGCTGATGGCAAGGAGGAACAAGGGCTGCAGCAAGCCCTGCCTCAGGGCCACTATCATTTCTTGTATCCACTTCTCCAGTGCAAGGGGCTCCTAGCCCAGGTGGCTTGATCCACCACAAGGACTGAGCTCTTCCACTGGGTCTTAAAACGTAGGTGCCAGCTGGGTGGAGCAGCAGAGATGCCTGGGGCAGAGGGAGGAGGGGAGGAGAAGCCCAGCCATCCTCCCTGATCCTTTTGTGAGCAAGGCTTGTTTTGTTTGTCAATCAGAAAGGCTGCCCTTGCCTTCCCAGCAACCTACAGGCTGCCAGGAGTGAAGAGAGGATTTGGAACAAGGGTCCAGGCCTGCAGGGGTCTCTACCCCTTTCCGGGATAAGCCTTAAAAAGATGTCCTGGGGGCCCCAAGAGGTAGGAGGGCACCAATCTGGGCAGACACCTGGACAGGTTCCCCAACTTGGCGGATAAACATTTAAGTGTCTCAGGAAGCTCTGCACAGTCCATCTGAGATGAAGCAGAGCTTTCACAGGCAAAGAAAAATAAACACCCACATTCCACACCACCTTCTCTACCTGCAGAGTGAAGCTGCCCTCTCTCCCTGTTCAAATAAAGAAACCCAACATTGATATGGTACAGAAATAGAGAAATCTGGCCTGGCTCACTCTGCTGAGAGCTCTTTTCTTGAACCCAGTCACACTGGGTGGCCCAAGCAGGTCCTCACCTCCCCAGGGCTCCCTTCTTCCCCTCCCACCCTCTTCAGTGCTGTTTAATCCCTAGAGCCACTCCACGATGAAGGCATGATTATGTCCACTTGACAGACAAGGAAACAGGAGGCTCCAAGAGAGAAAAAGCCACAGAAACAAACGCTATGTCAGAACTCAAGCATAAGGCTAACTCCAAACCTTAAAAAACTTCCCACTAGGTCAGTCTTAATTATTTCCTAAATGGATGACTGATTACCATGAGGAAAGTGAGCAGCAGGCACGGCCAGTTTGGAGCCCCACACATATAATCTCCAAATGGGCTCTGCCATTTGGTTGCTGTGTGACCCTAGGCAGGTCCCTTAACCTCTCTGACTTTCAATTTCCTTGATAACCTATACAGAAAAGTTAATAAGGATTAGGGAAGCCAGGTGTAGTGGTGACATACACCTATAATCCCAGTCCTAGAGGCTGAGGCAGGAGGATCTCTGTGAGTTCAAGGCCAGCCTGGCCTACATAGACCCTGTTCCAGAAAAAAAAAAAATGCTTAGGAAGGGTCACCCAATGCGTGGCACAACAGCAGGTAGTCATTAAATGATGGATTTTCTCCATGATCCCTTTCAGTATCCAAAGAGACAGGCACTCACTTACTAGAGGAACCAAACCTTTCCTTCTTTGCTTTCACCAGCCAACTATGTAGGCACTTTCCTGTCATCTCTGGTCCTCTGGAAAGCCCAGGCAAAGCTGTAGGCTGCCGAGCTAAACTCATAGGGGTCCTGTCCTGCCCAGGAGACAAAGGCCTCTGGGTTTTAACTTGCCAGGGTGGGACTCCAGGGCACACTGTCACCCCAAAGAAACAAAGCTGGTTCTATCCATGTCCTACTGGACCCGAGAAGAGAGCCACTGAAGTCTAATTTGGCAAAGAGTTCCGTTTTTAGTGCTATTTTGGGCCACAGTGGGGTTTTCTGTGTTTGTCTCAAAGGTATCATAAAGTGGATTCTTTCCTATCTCCCCCACCCCTGTGTCTGAAAAGAAAACATTGTTCTTCCTCTCTTTTCTGCTTCTCTTCCCCACCTACCAGAGGGAGGCAGATAGAAGAAAGGGCAGAGGCTGAGCTTCAGGCCAGGATAGTGCCCAGGCCTAGGTCCTCCCCACACCCACCTGACCTCAGCTCAGGCCCCAGAGCATAGCATGCTGGCAGGTGTAGTTCTCCCAAACCACACAGGAAAAAACATCTGCCTCCCCTTCACTTCTCCCCACTCCTGGAAGTTGCTCCCGGGTATCCTGAGGCTGGGCCTGTTGGGGAGTGGGTTGTCTCCCAGGTACACAACAGGTGCCTATGGGCCTGCCCTGCCCACAAATACTTTCCACTGTCTGCCTCTGAGAAAAAGGCCTGGGTCATGCCTTGGGCTAAAAAACCCTCCACAGCCATGCTGTCCCTGAGGGAGTGCAAAGAAGCCCGCATCTTTCTTGCTGCACTTTGCACTTTCCCTTCTTAGCTTCCCAACACAATTAGAGCTAATCCTCCATCATGATTACTCTGCAATCACTCTGTAATGCCTGACTGCCCATCAGACTGGGCACTTCCAAAGAGGGGGGCTGTGTCTGCTTAGCTACTCCTATTTCCTTCAGCACCATGGGCTTCCTGGGTGAGATGATTCATGATGCAGACCTGTCCTGTGCATCATAGATTTAGAAACATCCCTGCCTCTGCCCGCCATATGCCAATAGCATCTCTCCAATTGAAATAACCAAAAATGCTTCCAGACATGGCTGTCCTGAGGGATAAAACCATTTCCACGGAGAACCACTGCTCCACAGCCTGGCACAGTCCTCCCCAGAATGAGAAAATGTAGGACTCTGCACCTATCTAATGATTATTTATTTTTGTGGGTACTAGGAATTGAACATAAGATCTTGTACTTGCCAAGCAGGCACTTGTGCCACTGAGCTATATCCTCAGCCCAGTGATTTTTATTTTATCTCTTACCATAATCATATACAAGTTTTATTTTTCCTGTTAGACTAGAATCTTCCAGAAGACAGGCCATAGGACTGTGGCTGTGTAGAAATGATTGCTCCTAACTCCTTGCTGAAGGAATAATTACCAGAGTATCAAAGAACAGGACTGAAAGCCAGTTTGGTTTCCCTCCTTCCCTTACTGTAGCTAGCCTGGGCTGCTGGGTGACCCTATGGGAGCAAAGCTCCTCTTGGCCTCAGAGGCTCTCTAGTCATAAATGTTCTTTGTGCCATTGGACCAACGCAAAGTTCACAACTTCACATCTCTAAGGAGCTATTGCTCCTAAGAAGAAATCTTGCCAGGGAAATGGCTCAGTAGAATAAACGCTTCCCTGGCAAGTGCAAGGGTCTGAGTTCAATCCCTGGTTCCGCCAAAAAAAAAAAAAAGATAAAGAAGTCTTACAGGTAGTTTTTGACCTTACATTTACATTTTGTCTTTTAATTTTTTATTGGTACATTTTAGATGTACATATTGATAACATCATAGGAATTTGTACCTGTACATGTTAGATCTTGCTTTTTTCCCATCCTCCTCCCTTCCCTCCAGCCTTCTTACCCCCTCCTTATTTACAGAAACTTTGTTTTCACTTTTTTCTTGTCCTACTTTCTTCCCCCTCCTCCCTTTCCTCCTTCTCCTCCTCATGTGAACATTTTTATTTCCCAATATCTACTATACATTTTCGTCTTTATTTACATTTTGTTTTTTTCAGGCCAGAGAATTTAAACATTTTTGTCTGATTTATTTCACTTAGAAGTATGGCCTCAAGTTGCATCTATTTAGCTAGAAATGGCTCAAGTTTATCCTTCATAGTACCCCATTGTACAAAAAACCCATATCTTTTCTTGCCTTACATGTTGAGAATTTTTATCATTAGGACATTAAATAGGTTGACAGTAATTAAGCCCTCTATTGTGTGTCCACAATAAGCACTACACAGAGTGCTTTAGAGACCATTTTAATCCTCTAAAAGCAAAACTACACACTAACTTATTTTTGCCATTTGATAAGTTAAAAAATGGGCTCAGAGTTTGAAGGACCTGCCTATGAACCCAGAGATGGTTTCATGGCCTCTAGCAACTGATGATGCTTTAGTCAAGAAACATTTTTTTTTAATATTTATTTATTTTTATTTATTACATTTATTGTGTGTGTGTGTGTGTGTGGCCAGCTCAGCTCACCAGGGGGCGGGGCTGGCTGGCATGTGGTGCTGGGGATCGAACCGCGGTCCCTGTGCTTTGCCAAGCTTGTTTCAAGTAGGTGCTTTAGACCACTGAGCCATCTCTCCAGCCCTCAAGAAACATTTTGGCTTTACACCAAATACTAAAATTCCTTCTGCAAGTCTGAAGCCGTCTGGTGCTGGGCAGAACGAGCTATTCTCAGGGGAGTGTGGCCTCACAGTCTTTGCCCTCTTCAAGCCCTGAAGTTGAACAGAGACAGCTCTGAGTCACCCAGAGCGGAGAGCTGAAGCTGGAGGCCTGAACTGCTGAGTCCAGGAGTTGGGCTGCACTGGTGGCCCGGTAGGGTGGTAGGAGGGAGAAGCTGTCCCTTGCAGGGAAACCTTTGCCCAGACCAACATCCCCCATCACCAAGCTGTTCTATGAGATTCTGTCTGGCAAAAGTGACCATGGGGAGGAGGAAGAGCCATTCTCTAGCACATTTGAGTACAGTAAATCCGGACTTACAAAGGAGCTCTGTTCCAGAATGTTCGTAAGTCAGATTCCTTCATAAGTCTGACAAAGTGAGTACTATACACCTTTGACACAAATATACAATGTATATTGTTTTGTGCTTACTATAAGTCCCCTCTACATCACCATTTGTTTTTCTCCTTGGTTCCAGACATCCTGGGCTCTGACTGAGCACTGTATTACTGTACACTACTGCACTGTGCATACACACAGTAAGCACACATCAGCACAGCTGACAGTGGCCAGCAGACACATGAGTTACCTCCACAATTTGTTGGCATCTAAGAATGTTCATAATGTGAGGTCCATTCATATCTGTGAAAGTTTCTAACTTGAATATTCATGTAAGTCTGGGGCTTACTGTATCAGACACTGTTGGATTTTATCTGAATGAGCTCAGATCTCCCATCAATGCTATCACAAAGATGTAGTCATTTTCCCTACTTTATAGATGAAGAAACTAAGTAGAAAAATAACTTGAGCCTTGAGCAGAAGTAACCCAAGTCCCAAACACCTAACTGGTAGGCTTTGTTAGACTGCCACTTGGTTAGGGCTGTGTCTCCAACACCCTGGTGTCTGCCAGATGCTCAGCATGGAGTCAGTGAGTGAAGAATGAATGAATTTGTGGTTACACTAAGTGGCTAGACACTTTCTCAGAGTTCAGTCCCACTGTTGGGGCAGAGTCCCTTTGGAAACAGAAACTGGCCAGAAAACCAGTAATTCTCATCTGCCTTTGAGTGAAGATCCATGCAATCCTCCTACCACTACCTGGCTAGGAAAGAAACAAGCACCAAAGCACTTGTTCTAGCCAGTGTTTCTGCAGGTCAGTTTTAGAGGTGATATGGTGTGAACGGGAAAAGAATTATCCTCACAATCTCTTCCCTGCACAAAGTTCTCCAGCCAAAAGAATAGCATCCCAGGACTAGGGAAACAGCTCAACAGCAGAAAGCCTGCCTGGCACACATAGAAGCCCTGGACTCCATTCCCAGCACAGAGAGAGGACACAGAGATGAATAGATATTAAAACTCAATAATATCCCAATTGAGGACTATATACAAACAACTAGGAAGGGCTTCTTATCACGAACATAAAGGAGTGGGAAATGGAGCGCCAGAGCCACAGAGAAAGCAGCTGGTATCAGCTGACCCGAAGTCCAAGTTTATGTCTCTTAACTACAGGGCCTTCTTGCTTTCTCACACCGTCATTGCTTGCAACAATTCATGTTTCCATTTTTGACAAAGGAGGAGACTGATACTCTGAGAAAGTGGCTTGCCTGAAGAAGTGGCCGCAACACAAACCTCTTGCAGAGTCTGAATCCAGTGCTCATGACCCTATCCTGCCTGCCCTGCAGATGGGCACAATCTCCAGGGGAAATTCAAGCTCCCAGCTGGGTGGGCCTGTGGTGCTAAGCAAGCCCACTACTCCTGTTCCAGGAACCCTCCCCATGCTCCTAGCCCCCACCCTGCTCCATGGCCTGAAAGCTGTTCACCCCACCCAGACACAGATGGCCCTGAGCTCGTGGGGCTGGAAAGCTGCCCCCCCCCAACACACAGCTCCTAACAAATGGCTGGCTCAACACCGGCACCCCAGACTGGTGCAGCATTTCCCCTCCTCAAAGGACTCCCCTTTGCCCTCCACAGCATCCTGCATACCTCCCCCTTACCAGACCACTGTAGTCAGAAATGACACCCCAGATTTCAGGAGCCCTGAAGGTGGGGTCACCAGTTTGCTCAGATCTGAAGTCTAGCGTGAACACAGGGATGGTGCCAAATGAGTGAGTGAGTGAATGAATGAATGAATACGTTGGTGCACCTATTTTCCTGCCTGATCCTTAGCATGCTAATTTGCAACAATATCACTTGCTCCTTCATTGCCCCCCCCATATCTGACATCCTCACCACTCCCTTTTCCCTGTGCCACCCAATTTTGCCCTTCTACCTCATCTCTCTTCCTCACCCCTGGGCCTCCCACTACCCCCCACACTATTCAAACAGGTTCCATAACCAGTAGAGCAAAATCTGCCCTGTGCCAGCCAAGCCCCAGCCTGTACCCCAGGCCTCCTTGCCCCTCCCTGGTGTCACATTCCAATCTCAGATCCCCAGTGACCCACCAGGAGCAGGGCACAGCTCTGCCTCCATCCCCTGAGAAACAGGATGAGCCAGTTTCTCCAGCCCCCTCCAAGATCCTGCAGGAGCTCCCCCACCCCCCACATACCCCTCCTCTCCCTGGCTCCTCTAGTGTGACCGCACAGAATCCACACAGCCTACATGCCCTGCTGGGATCAAAGGGCCTCAGGAAGAGAGGCTGGGTTCTCACCCTCTCCCCTCACCTGGCTCCTGCGCCAGGAAGCCTTGCTGAGTGTGCAGTGCTCGGGCCTCGCCCTTGAAGGAGCTGCATTTCAGGCTGAGATGCTCCAGCCTTGTGAGGAGGACACACTGACATAAGTGCCGATAATTTCGTGATAAACGCCCGGCCGAAGGTACAGACAAAGGGAGATGACTCATTCTGCCTTAGAGGTCAGAGGAGGAGACAGGACATCTGTTTGGGTCTTGGGAGGGAGGCAGGAAGACAAGGGCATCCAGGTGGAAGGGACGAGCCAGGCAAATGAACAGGGGCAGGGATGCACAGGACTGCCCTGGGAGGAGGGCGGGGCAGATGAGGCGGAAAACCAGAGGATACCAGGATGGGCCCTGGGCAGTTCCGAAGGACTGCATACTGGGCCTCTATTTAGAAGGCAGCAGGAGGCCCTGGAGAGTATCTACTGTGGCTGAGAAAGATTACTCCAGGGGCCCCCTGAGGGGGTGTGGGGAGACTGGTGCGGAGGCCCTGGCTGTAGCCCAGCCTCCCCTGTCACCATTCTCTCTGAGCCAAGTCCTTCCCTCTTGGCCACAGTACACAGGCTACATCCCTTCCAGTCTCCAAAGACTTGCTTATTGTGTTCCTGCTGCCAGGAATACCCTCCTCATTCTTACCTACCTATGCCCGGGGCACCAGCTCAGAGCCCCCTCTTCAGTGAAGCCCCTACTTGGACAAACTACATGCCATCCTCTGGCTGAGGCCTTAGTCACCAATCCCTGGTCTGTGATAATTATTCTTTCTTTCTTTTTTTTTTTTTTTTTGCGGGGGGGGGGAGTGTCAGAGTCTTGCTATACAGTCCAGGATGATCTTGAGCTTACTGTGTAGCCCAGGATGGCTTTGAATTCCTGGCATCCTCCTGTCTCAGCTTCCCGAGTGTTGAGATTACAGGCGTGCATCACCATGCCTGGCATGTGACCTTTTAAGTAACAGATGCAGGGATGTGTCATGCTTGGGCCCTGACATTAAGCATAAGATTTAGAAAACAGTAGGTCCTTGGACAGTCCCTACCTATGCTGAAGGCTCAGCATCCAGGTGCCTGTCCCACAAAGACCTTAATCTGAAATACAGCTTGGTACTATATGCATGTTCTTTTCCCTGGGGAAGCACAAAAACACATATGCACATAATTGCATAGGCAACCAAAACAAGCAAAGAGGTATAAATCTGGGTCACCTTAGACAGAGAATAGTAATAAGGACTGTAACAACTGGCATATCTGGGGCAGGAGCTGTTCTAAACCCCAGGTGAATTAATGTATTCAATCTGCACTAATGTATGGTGATTCTCCCCATTGTACAGATGGGGACACTGAGACCCAGGGAAGTGAAGTACCCCTCTATGTGCTAGACTCAGGAGTCACCCAGAGTCCAGCCATGAACACCTATCCCACAACCCCACCCTGTTAGAAAAAGCAAGGGGCAGAATAAGAGCCCTAGAATACTCTCACTTGGGGAAAAAAGAAACTATGTATCTCCACATATGGTACACAGTATAAATTAAGTAACAAAAACTTTGAAAGGACACATTGAAAGTCCTAACTGGGATCACCTGTGTTAAGTGGTCTTTTATTCTTTATATTTCTGGAGTATTTGCATTTTTCACAGTGAGAACATATTCCTCACTTCAGCAACAACAAAAAAGAGCAACTGTTAGGGTTTTAATTACTGTTTGTTGAATGAATGAATAAATGGCAGCTCCATTTCCTAGGACTGCCTTTTCAAACTGCATATGACCTATCAGAAGATTGAGAAATCACTGAATTACTGTGTTGCAACCAGTAATTCTTTTAGCCAAATATACTATAACAGAAGCATCAAAGACCAGCACTCATAGCAGAGGGTTATTCACTAGCACACTTCCATTTCTGTGATGTGGATGTGAACGGCACCTTAACCTGATGTATTTCACAGTACAGGTCACTGGCAGGAATCTTAAAGCCCACGTTCTATGCTAAGGGTCTGCAGCAGTTGCAGCAGCAAAGACCTCATGGTCCAGTGGACGTGGAGATGGCTCTGGAGCAGGTGAAAACCCTCTGTCTACTAAAGCTGAGGAGGTTCGGTCGGAGAAGGTCAAGTTTTGCCCCCTGCATAGTTGGCGTCTGAGTCCTGGATTAGCCTTGATACACTCTCCTTCTCTCCAAGGTTTTTGGCTAGGAACGCTTTTGCCAGACTTCTGGGCTGAGGCTGCTGAGACCAGAAGGGCTGAGACCAGAAGGGCCACGACAGGATCCACAATTCCTGACTCCTGGGCTCCAGATACCCTCTGGGCTGTCCCCCAGGAGGCGAAAAGGGTGGGAAACTATAAAATTCCTCATCAGCTCCAGATTCCAAAGGCCAAGTCTCAGGGAAGCCTCTGGAAATGCAGCTGTGGAGTGAATCGGGAGGGGCCTCAGCTTGGTCTACCGCGAGGCTGCCCCCTAGCCAGGGTGGGCCTGATCCTAGGGGGAGCGAGGTCCATATGGAGAACGGGAGGGCAGGAAGAGAAGCAGAGGCAGCTCTGGGCTCCCATCGTGCTGGCGCCTTCACAGCAGAGCTGCCTAACCCACCCCCACCTCCCCTCCCGGGGCAGCAGACAACCAAAAAAAGATAAAATAAAAAGAAGTAATTCCCCTGCTCTGACGTCAGCGCGAGGTCTTAACAGCCCGGCAGCAGCATGAAACTGGATTGCAACCAGATGTAATGCCCTTGAATTCTCAACACACCACTGCGTCGGAAAAGAGATACAGAGGAGGGGGCGCGCTTCGGGTGGGAGAGAACCGTGGAGGTCCCGCATGGGTCCTGGCATCAGGGCCAGCGGAAATCATGGCGAAGGCGCTGCGGGCGCCAGTGCAGAGCGCTGGGAAACGCCAGCCCCGGTCCGCCATTCAGGCGCGGCCTCCCCTCCCCCAGCCCCCCAACAGCGCATTGTTACACTAGGTTTTATCCATTCAGAGTCCAAGCCTGCCGCTCCCAGCCACCGAGGGCTCCCAGGAGGAGGGCACGGCTGCCGCCCGCACTCCGGCTTCTGGCGTGGACTGGAGAAGGACCAAGAGAGCCCCAAGAAGAGAAACCGCTCGCTGGGAAAACAGGCACCCAGGAAGCTGGGGCCACTAAGACCTCGGGCCTGGCTGTTGTTTCGCTTCCCCTTCGCTGCTCCTTGGAGGCCCCCCGTGCGACCAATGCTCTAAATGATACCCCCGCGTCCTGCCATCCCCTCATTCCAGCCGCGCCTGACCCCCAAGTCATCCTCCCGGGACCCCTGACTCCAGCGGCACGGGGTTCAACCTTGAAACAGGCTGTGGGTGGGCTGCGGGCCTGCTCGGCCACAAGGCTGTGTGGGGGGTACGGGCTCGCGCGTCCCGTGCTCCCGCCCGTGACGTCACCCGATGGGCCCCCGCGTCCGGGCCTGAGCGTCCGGAGCTCCCGGGTCGCTTCCTGCCCGGGCGCAGGGCCTCAGTACAGGCCCGGACGGAGGCTCAGCGCGCCCCATCGCCGCCCACGCGGCCCTGGCTCCCACGCGCGGGTCACGCACCTAGAACCAGCTCTCCACCCCCGCGCGGACACACTCACAAAGCTCCCCCATGCCCTGGTGCCATCCGACTGCCCCCCACGTCCCCAACCCACGCCGGGCAAACATTGTGTGCCTCCGGGCACACAGTCCCGGGACACGCTCGACCCTCGCTTTTCGCCCCCACGCCGTCACCACCAACCCCGGCCGGCCGCGCAAATCTTCCAGCAGACCCTCCGCCGCGGTGAGGGCGCCCCCACCCTGCAGCTCCCAGACGGCCAGCCGGTGACCTCGCGCACCCCCACCGCACACAAAGCGATGACCCCGCGGTCCCCGCATCTCCACCCCGGCGCGCGCAGCCCCCAGCCCCC
>NW_004524698.1:7660102-7677275 GCF_000260255.1 Octodon degus
GCGGGCCCTGGCCGCGCACCCGCCCGGGCTGCCTGGTGTCCGCGGGTGCCGCGGGGAAAGCGATCTCCTCCTCACAGGAAGACCAGGCGGGCGGGCGACGCGCGGGGGGAGCGGGAGAGCGAGAGCGCGAGGAAAAAAGTTCCCGGGCGGCCTGGCTGCGCTAGCTCGCGGCCTCGGGCGCCAGGTGGGCCGTGCGCGCCCCGACAGCACCCCCTGGCGGTCCGCGCGCCCCACTGCGCGCCCGGGTCTGCCTGTAAGGCGGGGGGGGGGGGGGGTTAAGGGGGCGCGTCGGGGGTGCCCTGCCGTGGGGTTTGGCGCAGCTCTGAAAGACTCTCAACACCCAGTTTCACAGCAGGGGACGAGGGCCACGCTAGAGCTGCGGATTTTGACGCGAAGTCTGTCCATCAGATGCTCCCGATTTCCAGCCAGGCCCCAGCCCTCACCCCGCCATTGCCCCTCCGCTGTGATTTTTTTTTTTTTTTTTTTTTTTTTTTTTTTTTTTTTTTTACAGTTTGAGAAGCATGTTCAATTTTAAAACTCCATGGGTCAAATTTTTGTATTTAATGAACACCTGGGGATCAATGGACACTAAGAAATCAATAGATACAGTGTGATCCCTGGTGGGGAGAGCCAGCCAGCCAACAAATGCTTCTATGCATTAAAAAACATAATTTTAGACAGGAGTAAGCGCTAAGAAGAAAATTAATAGGTAAAGAGATGGAGCCTGAACTCGGGCCCTGGCGCTTGTTAGGGAAGCACTTATTCCACTGAGCCATCTCCCCAGCCCATGGAAGACCATTCTTTACAGAAAGAACAGCAAGTGCAAAGGCCAGGAGGCAGGAGTGGGCTTGGTGAGTAAGTGAAAAAAAAACCCAGAATTCAGACTACAGTGGAGGGCCAGGGCCTGCAGACCTACAGAGGGTTTGAACGGGATTGGGTTGCAACCCTAGTGCTGTGGGAAGGGAAGCTACCAACAGGTTTTTGTTGTTTTTGTTTTTTAATTTTTATTTATTTGAGAGAGAGAGAGAGAGAGACAGAGAGAGAGAGAGAGAGAGACAGAGAGAGAGACAGAGAGAGAGAGAGAGAGAGAGAGTGTGTGTGTGGCCAGCTCAGCCCCCCAGGGGGCGGGCTGGCTGGCATGTGGTGCTGGGGGATTGAACCGCGGTCCCTGATGCTTTGCTAAGCTTGTTCTAAGTAGGTGCTTTAGACCACTGAGCCATCTCTCCAGCCCAACCAACAGGTTTTTAAGCAGAGGAATGTTGGTTGAATGAGTATGTGAATGAACTTAGTAATTTATAGTCCCACCCTGAACCATTGCTACTCCAAGGCTTCCTCTCAGCTTCGCTCAGGTGGGTGCCTCTTGAGTGCTAGGATAACAGGTGTGTGTGACACACCTGTCAGGACTGGTGTTTTTTTTTTTTAATTTTAAATCTTTTTTATTTTTTTAGATTTTATTTATTTGTGTGGGTGTGGGTATGTGTGAGTGTGGCCAGTTGGGTCGGGGCTGGCCGGCATGTGGTGCTGGGGGATTGAACAGTGGTCCCTGTTCTTTGCTAAGCTTGTTCAAAGTAGGTGCTTTAGACCACTGAGCCATGTCACCAGCCCAGTGCCCAGGACTGGTGTTTGAAGCACAGATTTTGGGGGTGACAGACCTAATTTCTTTTTTTTTTTAATAATTATTTTATTTTATTATGTGTGTGTGTGCGGCCGGCTCAGCCCACCAGGGGGCGGGGCTGGCGCATGTGGTGCTGGGGGATTAAACCGCGGTCCCTGTACTTTGCTAAGCTTAGCCCCAGACCTAATTTCTAAATCTGGCTCCTTTGTTCCAAACTGGATGCTTTGGTATGGGCAAAGCATTTAACTTGCTGGAACTCAGTTTCCCCACATGCAGAATGAGGAAAATAGTTTTACTTACTTCCTAGGTAGTTTAGAAGATTAAATGAGAACACTGCAAAGCAAAGGGTGTGGCCTATGGGAATTGCTGCTACAGTTTTAGGTAAAATGCTTGATAGACAAGTGGGAAAGATTCCTTTCATTCAGTCACCCAGGGCCCTTGTGGTCCCCATTCCTGTGTGTTCTCTGGGCCTCCCCACTTTACCTTTTCTGCTCCTGGGGAGCACCTGAAGGAAGGCCTGATACTCAGAGTCGCAATGGAAAGGAGTTTTCTCTGGGTCTGTCTGGCTCCCTGTGTGGGACTCCAAGGCCAGGTCTCTGGAGATTGGAACCTCAAGTCTGGAACAGTTATTGGCCTTGGAATTAGTTGTTGCCATTTACTTGTCTCTGAAGAAACAGGACCTTGGGCTTCTGGGTTGAAGTGATTCTCCTGTGAACCTCTCAAGTAGCAGGGACTACAGGTTATTTATTTATTTATTTTTCTTTCTTTCTTGGTGGTGATGGTGGGAGGGAGGCAGCGATCAAACCTAAGGCCTTATATGGCAAGTGCTCTACCATGTGTGTGTGTGTTTGTTTTTGTTTTTGTTTTAGTATTAAATACATGGGGCTGAGGATAACGGGCCCTGTGCGCAAGGCTGGCTTAAAAGAGGATCACACACCAGACCTCTCTGGTGCCACAGCTCAGGCCTTGTTCTTTAAGGGATTAGCTTCCAGGGTGGCATGAAGACTTGTAGGAGGTGATGTCTGATGTCATGAAAGGAGCCCTGGGTTGAAAAGAATGTCCCAAAGAGCAAAATCCTCCTGTGCAGAGGAGGAAAGGATGTGGAGCAAAAGAAGACTGCATGGAGTCAAAATACTAACTCCCTGTTTGAGTGCCTACAGAGTGCCAGGTGCCCCCCATGTGCGTAGGTTTCCTAGGAAAACTGTAACCAATCACAAATTTAGCAGCTTCTACCCCCACAGTTCCTGACAGTTCTGGAACTTAGAAGTCCACACTCAGGTTTACTGGCTCAAGTTCTAGAGGAGGCAGGGCAGACACCTTCCGGAGGCTCTAGAGTCTGGTCCTTTCCCAGCTTCTGGACACTGCCTGCATTGCTTGACTCATGAACCCTTGGTGACCTCTAGCTTCTGCTAGAAAAGGCAAGGAAACAAATCCTTCTGTTGTTCCAGCTCTAACTTCCTTCCTGATCTTCTTGTCTTCTAAGAACCCTTCTGATTACATTCCAGGCCACAGGGATAATCCAGGCTAACCGGCCCCTCTCCAGACAACTGTTAATTTAATCACATCTGCAAGGACCCCTCTCCACATCCACTGCTTCTTGACGCCTAAAGGAACATTCACCACTTCCAGGAATTGGGAGCTGGCTAGCTCTGTGAGCCAGCACTCAGTTGTCACACAGTACACTCGTTCTCTCCAAGCTCCCTCACTGCAGCTCATTTTACAAATAAGAAAACAGGGGCTCAAACTAGGCATAGTGAGGAACACCTCTAATCCCAGCTTCTTGGGAGCCTGAGGCAAGAGCATCACAAGTTCAAGGGTATCCCAGGCAATTTAGCAAGACCCTGTCTCAAAATAAAAATTTAAAAAATGGGGGCTCACAGAAGGGAAGTCACTCATCCAAAATCACACAGCAAGTGAGTTTAATCTCCCATTTCATGCAAGTTTATGGGACACCCACTGTGGCAGACACTGGATTATACTCTGGGTTGCAGTGTAAAAGTTACCTGTGTAAACAGTGTCACACTGCACAGGCACATGAAAAAAGTAACCTGTGAGCTGAGCATTCAACAGTGATTTTTCTTTCTTTTTTTTTTTAGTAGTGGGAGGCTCCCTGAGCAAGAGTGTTCTGACAGGGCAGCGTGGCCACGGGCCTAGCCATCTGAGGCTGCTCAGAATGAGGCTGGCAGAGAAGGGCAGGCTTCTGGGAAGAGAACCAGAAACTTATCAGGGATCACCGTCAGCAGAGCCAGCTCCGGGAGACTGTCTCCCAGGCTTTCTGAGAACCCACTGGCATCCTTATCAAGCTGTAGAGAGGAGGCCTGAAGGGGTGGGTGTGCTGCCCAACACAGAAGTTCTGTAAGTGTAAAAGATGGCTTTGGGACCAGAGTCTAGAACTTAATGAGTCAAGGTCTAATCCAGTCTGTGGGTGTTTTGCACAGCTGGGGATTGAACCTACAACCTGAAGCCCAGTTTAGGCAAGTACTCTATTACTGAACCACACCTAAGTTCCTGGGGTTTGCTTTGACAGGGGAGAACACAGCAAAAAGTGTAAAAATTTGCAGTTGAAATACCTTCACGGAATGTAAATTCTTGTGGGCTTAGCACTATCTATTGTTCTGGGTCCACCTCTACATCACCTGACTGATTCTTCCCCTTCTCTAAGACTTTTGAGTTCAAGATACTTCCCTGCAGGGACCTAAAACTACTTAAGCATCCATGTGGCCTTGAACGTCTTTATTCTTAGGTCAAAAAGAGGTTATGTTTCCTGTGCAGGGCGAGAGACTGTAGGGACTGAAGTCAGAAAAAATGGGCTGGGATTTAAATTGAGATAGAGACCAGGTTTCCAGCTTTATGTATGTATGTATGTATGTATGAATGTATGTATGTATGTATTTGACAAGGTCTCCTTTTGTAGTCAAGGCTGGGCTTGAACTTGTGACACTCCTCCTGCCTCAGCTTCATGAGTGCTGGGATCACAGGCATGAGCTACCATGTCTGACCAGATTTCTAGCTCTTTAACTGGTTCACCCAGCTGAATGAAGAGAATGTTGGCCTAGCCAGGCATTTCTCTGAGCTACTGCCTCATTAGGTAGGTAGTAGGTAGACATCTCTGTAACAGTAGCCTGCTTATTCTGATGAGGAAACTGAGGCTCAAGGGGGTGAAATAACTGGCCAAAGAACTCACACTTGTCTCTACAGCTGGGGTTCTCCCAGCCTAGGCTGGCATCACACTGCCAGCCTCTCCTCTGGGACAAAAGCTCTTGGGCAGAAGTTCTAGATTGCTCTTACACAGTCTCAGCAGAATAAGGAATGTGCATCATACTGCCATTAACAAGCACATGGCTGACATTTAGTTGGCACCTACTAAGTGTGTTTTGGTCCTATAATCTCCATTTATTTTTTTATAATCTCCATTTTGCATGGAAAAAAATAGAGGGCCAGAGGACAGAAAAGTTTCTGTAGTTGCTTCTGTGTTCATAGTTGTCATCCAATCTAGTCTGTCTGTTTAGTAACAGAGGGACGAGGTGGATATCAGAAGGGGAGCTCCTGTCCTGTCTCTGCCACCTAACACCAGCATGGCTTGGGTGCTTCCCTGCCCTCCCTGAGCTTCTGGTTTCTATCCAGAGGAGCACAGAGCAAGGCCTGCCTGTTATGTTGTTTAAGAGACTTCAACACAGCAGTTGTGTAGGATCCACCATAGTTGTCCCTCTGCCCCCTAATTGGGCTCTGACATTCTTATATACAGAACTATATCTTGGAAAGGTCTTGGAAACACTAGAGCTCATTGATAAGAAGGCACAGCCTTGGAAGAGGGTGAACTGGCTCATTTCTCAAGGAGGCTCATGCTAGGGAGTCATGAAGGGGAGATTTTTGGGCTTCCTCCAAGACCTCTGGTGGCCAGCAGAGAAAAGGGAGTGAGAGGTGATGGCCCTGCTTAGCACCAGGCAAGTCTGGGCACTGTAGAGTAAAAAGGAATTCTGTCCAATCCCAAGGATGCCCCATAGAAGGGTCCCAAGTAGAGGGCTCAGGGTCAGATAGACAACACTAGCATCCTCATACATCTACGCCCTCATCCATCCACACCCACCCACCCATCCATCCTACTCTTTCATTTGTTCAGTGATATTTATTTATTTATTTATGCTGGGGATGGAACCCAGGGCCTCGCACATGCTAGGCAGGCACTCTGCTGTGAAGCTGCACCCTAGACCACAATACACATAGATGGTGTTGAGACTTATTCTAGATACCAACCTTAGCAGTAAGATGATGCAGGCCCCATCACATAGCACCACGGCCTGGCAAGAGCAATGACATCACACCCACTCTGGAGAGTTGTTTTTTGTTTTTGTTTTGTTTTGTTTTGTTTTTGAGACAGGGTTCTCATCGTGCAGTTCAGTCTGGCTTGAGCTCACTTTGTAGCCCAGGATGGTCTCAAACTCACAACAATCTTCCTGTCTCAGTGTCCCCAGTGCTGGGATTACAGGCGTGTGTCACCAAACCTGGCCTCATTCTGGAGAGCCTCACCAGCCCCCAGATGATCACTTTGAGCCAGGCACAAAGGCATAGTGAGTGGCACATGCCTTAGTCCCAGCGATGCAGGAGGATGAGGCAAGAAAGATCATTTTAGGGCCCGGGGAGATGGCTCAGTAGAATAAGCACTTCCCTGGCAAGCGCAAGGGCCTGAGTTCAATCCCCAGTTCCACCAAAAAAAAAAAAAAAAAAAAAGAAGGATCACTTAAGTCCAGGAGTTTGAGGTCAGCCTAGCAATATAGCAAGACTGTGTCTCAAAAAGAAACCAGCATTTCTTTTTCTGTTTTGTTTTTATACTAGAGATTGGCCAAAGACCTTCACACTGAATTACATTCCTAGCCCTTGTTTAGATCGTTCACTTTCAGTTTTTGATCTATTTGTTTGTTAGAGAGAGAGAGAGAGTCTTACTATGTAGTCCAGGCTGGCTTTCAACTCAGTCTGGCCTCCAATTTGTGATCTTCCTGCCTCAGTCTCCCAAGTGCTGGGGTTGTGGGTATGCACCACAATACCTGGCACCAACATTTCTTAGTGGCCCTGTCTAATCCATCAATCCTTTGTACAAACTCCTGCTTTTTTTCTCCCCACCCAACCACTTTTATGCTTTCTCCTTCTCTCCAGACCTTACCCTCTTGCCTACTCAAAATCTGCTTCCCTGGCAAAGCTTTCTTGATGGCTCTGGTCTCAGCTTCCACCTTCCCCTGGATGACAGCTCTGGCCCTTGCAGTCTGCATGACTATCTCAGGCTGTCCCAGCTGCCTGTCCTGACTCAGGCCAGCTGCATTCCTATAGCGACACCGTTCTCCCTGTTATTGCCCAGCTCAGTGCTGAATGTTTTGGAGGAATCCAAAAGTGATAAAATAACTACAAATGGCTTCAAAAACAAGGATTGTTTCCATTCTGCCCCAGCACTTAATTAAGCCCTGACACATGCAGGAACTTAATAAGTGCTTGCTAAATAAATGGTGAATGAGTGAAAGAGAAAAAAAATGTCTTAGTAATAAAAAGTTTAATTGGAATTTTTCTTTAAAAATTGAAATTGGGGCTGGGGAGATGGCTCAGTAGAATAACCGCTTGCCTGGTAAGCTCAAGGGCCTGAGTTCAATCCTTGGTTCCGAAAAAAAAAAATTAAAAAAAAATTGAAATTACTTGTGAAATACAAAGAAAATGTTCACATGTGAAGAGAAGCTAGGGAGGGTGAAAGGAAGAAAAGGAAAAAAAAAAGAAGTAAAAGTGGAAACCAAGCTTTTATAAATGAGGAGGAGAAGGGCTGAAAGGAAGAGAAGGAAATAGGAAAATAAAAGAATTAAGTGATGTCATGTATAGGAACAAATTCCCTATAATAAATGTGATCATTATGTATACCTAAAGTATACCCATAAATTTAATTAATAAAAAGGAAATTGAAATTAAAGCTATAAAGTACATATATTTTATCTTCCTAGCAACAAAATTTAGGTTAATATACTAATTGTTAGATTCTTGTCCTAATTTTTTTGGTACTGGGCATTGAACTCATGACCTTGTACTTGCCAAGCAAGACAGTGCCTTCCTATTTTTTTTTAATGTCATTGTGTATTTTTTTTAAATATTTATTTATTTATTTATTTTGTGTCTGTGTGTGGCCAACTCAGCCCACCAGGGGGCGGGGCTGGCTGGCATGTGGTGCTGGGGGATTGAACCGTGGTCCCTGTGCTTAGCTTAGCTTAGCTTGTTCTAAGTAGGTGCTTTAGACCACTGAGCCATCTCACCAGCCCTGTGCCTTCCTATTAACTTATTTTTTTTCTACAAAATTGCCTGGTGATCCAAGCTAGGCCCTGGCAAATCTTAACTCCCCCAAAACTTCATCATATTCTCCTGAGGTGTTTTTGTCTTGTCTTTGGGGCTAAGGATGGAACCCAGGGTTGAGAATATGTTAAGCATGTGTTCTGCCACTGAGTCACCCAAGCGCCTAGTCACCGTCCTTCATGTTGGGCGTTTTCATTGGCAAGACAGCTGGCTGGAGCCCTGATGCGTGGATCCCAGGAGCACTCCAGCATCGCTCTCAGAAGCTTCATGAATGGGTACAACTTCAGCAGGACTTGAAGGTTTCCTTTATCAGTGGTCTGCATGAGCAAAGCTGATAGAAGACAGGTTGGTGTGTGTGTGTGTGGGGGGGGATTCTGGTGTGGGTGGGATAGTAGAGCAAGAACTAAAATTATAAGTACCTGGCAGTAGAAAGTGTGTTCAAGCTTTAATGTTTGCTTCCACCCCATGAAAACAAATGTTCAGCCTCAGGGACCCTGATGATCAGGATCAGTCATATCAGAACAAGACCTCTCACATCGGTGGTACATTAGGAGGGATAAAATTCCTTCTGTGTAAAGGCAAATAAAAATAAATAAATAAATTTTAAAAACTTCACATTGCCTTATGGAAGCCAGTATTATTATTGTGGATCTTTGTTACAGAGCCTTTTCCCTACCTAACCCAAATAGTCTTTGGTGGTGCTTGTACCCTGATTTTCCTGGGGACCATTGTCTCCCACTTTCAGCCCATGCAATTCAGACTGAGCTGGCCCTACTTCCAGGAGGCAGAGATCATCATGTGACTTGGGTTTGTCCAGGCCACTGCGGTTGGTTCAGGGGTGGCCACATGACCTACACCCTCTGGGAGAAGGTCAAATGGTCACCTGTGGGTGTGAGAACAAAGCAACATGGGGAAAGCAATGTTGGGAGACGAACAGAGGTACCATCTGGGCACCTGAGCCCAGCTGTGTCTTCCTGAGGCCCAGAAACTTCTGGAAATCTGATTTGAAAGTCAATATACACTTAACGTAAAACAAGTTAACTTTTGCCTTCTAAGTATTATCACAGGAACCTAAGAATTAGTACACCAACCTAACTTCTGTGCAAACTTTCTTTGCTTTTTCCCTCTCCCTCCTCTTCTCCCTCTCACCCCCCCCCTCCAGTGTTTACAATTGAACCCAGGGCTGGAAGAGGAAAGAGTAAGCTCCCCATCCCTGGGAGCGTGCAAGCAAGACAGGATGCCATAAAAGGGACTCAGGTTGTCTAGAAGGGATCCAGAGATGGCTTGGCAGTGATTCTGCAAGCAGCTCTGCTTCAGTGTGGAGCTGGAGAGCACCAGCAGGCTCCCTAGTTTCTATTATAAAATATTTAAGATATTCACAAAGGTACAAAAAAAAAAAAAGACGCAGGGATCACCCTTGCAGCCACCACTGTGAGCTTAAGAAACGAAGCCTCGCAGTTCAGCCAAGCTGACCACAGACCGCATCCACCAGTGTTTCCCGCTGGCCCAGAAGTCCTCACCATGCCAATCAGTCCTAAGGGAATGCCTGGCAGAGGTGTGTTGGAAAGAGGGTCAGAAGGACCATGCTGGGCTGGGCATGTGGCTCAGTGGTAGAGCTCTTGCCTTGTATGCACAAGGCTTTGGCTTCCACCTCAGCACCAAAAGGAAAAAAAAGAAAGAAAGAAAGAAAGAAAGAAAGAAAGAAAGAAAGAAAGAAAGAAAGAAAGAAAGAAAGAAAGAAAGAGAAAGAAAGAAAGAAAGAAAGAAAGGAAAAGAAAAGAAAGAAAGAGAAAAAGGCCACACATTTTGCCTACTCTTGGCCCTATGGATTTATTACCGGTGATGAAAATAAGCACCTGCCTGGCAAGTGCAAGGTGCTGAGTTCAATTTTCAGCACCATAATAAAAATAAACAAACAAACAAATGTAATCTTATCCCCTCCCAGGTCTAACACTAAGTCTCCCCCCACTTCTCCATCTGAATTTGAACCCCCTCTCTATTGCTGTGGAGAGTCAGTTTCAAGCCGAAAGAACTGAAACTGAGACAAGGTGCCCCGAGCACTTGGCATGGTCCCTGGCACAAGGGTACATCCTGGGCTTTAGTGCAGGCTGTTGTCATCTTGGCCAGGCTTCACAGGGAAGCCTCCCCACTGCACCCCAGGCAGGATGCTGTCCCTGCTCCCACTGCCTCTGCTCACTCCCTTATCCAGTTGTCACAAAACCCTTTGAATCTATATTCTGATCATGGCCTCTGAAATGAGTCTCTTGGTCTTGGGCCTCAGCCAGGCCCCACGCAACCTCTTCACAGTGGCTGGACTGCCCGCGTTCCCAGGGCCTCACGACCAGCTTGGCCCACACGTCCTTCCTCACCCTGTCCCTGCAGAATAACATGCAGGTCTCTGTACTCACTTCCTCTTCCTGTGCTCCTCTGAGAATCCCCATGCACTGTTCCCTCTGTCCCAGATGCCCTGCCCTTGTCGCTCTGTCTGGTTGCTCCTTCCATATCCCCCTAGCTCAAGAGTGGGCTCCAGGTGGGCTCCAGGGACTTTGGGAGGCTGAGGCAGGAAGATTGCAAGTTTAAGCCCAGCTTGACCAATTTTGCAACTTAGTAAGGCTCTGTCTTAAAATAAAAAATGAAAATAGAGCTAGGGTTGTAGCTCATAGTGAACGCCCTGGGTTCAAATTCTAGGGCTGTGGAAAAGAAAAATGTGGGAAGGGAGCTCCTCCTGATATGCTTCCAGAACTCCTCATGTGGAATCAGGCTTTGCCTTCCTGAACAAGCACCCATACACATTTAAAGTCCTCCCAAAGCCATTGTTGTTCACGCATCTCCTGCTCTTGGTTGCAAATTTCTTTTTTTTTTTTTTCTTTTTCTCTTTCTCCTATTTCCTACTTCCCTTCTTTCTTTCTTATCCTTATTTCAGTATTGGGGAGTGAACCCAGGGCCTTCACACTGAACTACATCACCAGTCCTTTTTTTTTCTTTTTCTTTTTTTTTTGCGGAACCAGGGATTGAACTCAGGCCCTTGCACATGCGAGGCAAGCGCTTATTCTACTGAGCTATCTCCCCAGCCCCCACCAGCCCATTTTAATTATTTATTTATTTCGTCTTTTTGAGACAGGGTCTCAATGTGCAATGCTGGCTGGCCTTGAGCTCACTTTGTAGTCCAGGCTGGTCTCGAACTCTCCAATGTTCCTCCCCCCTCAGCCTCCAGTGTGCTAGGATTGCAGTGCGCCACCATGTCCTGCTTATTTATTTATTTTTGAGACAGGGTTCCTTAAGTCACTAAATTCCCAGGTTTGGCCCAAACTTGTAACCTGCAGGGGTCTCAGTGGCAGAACCGAGATCTGGATTTTGGGGTCTGGCTCCACATCTGCTGCCACATGCTCTCTGTCTAGAAGTTTCCCTGATGGCTGAACTGACTGTGAGGCAGAAGCAAGAGGGCCACCCGGCCTTGCCAGGAAGGCCAAGGTCACAGGGCATGAAAGGCCACTTCCACAGCTGCACCGCCATGGACTTGAGGATGGTAGGAGTCATGGCTTCGGGGACTATTGAGGACATTGCTCTCCACACCTGCATGCAGGCGGCTCTTAGCCATGAAGCCTCTGTAGCGAGCAGGACCACAGTATCCCCTACCAACCAGCAAAGGAAGAAGGGAGGTGGTGGTTGGCAGGGCCCTGATCACAGTCCTTCCTATGGATGCAGTGTTCAGAGGGCACCAGGTAGTACACCTGTCTCTTATGTCACCTTGGCAAGCCATTCTGTGGGTGTGCAGACTGAGGCTGATCAATGCCAGCTGGCCTTTCCTGAGTGTCGGCTATAGGCTTGCTTGTGTCCTGCAGTTGTCAGGTCTGTTGCAGAATACTCGGAACCACTAAGGAAAGGCACAGTCACCAGTCTGCAGAGGACAAATGCTCCCTCAACAAATGAGTGACACAAAGAACCAGGACCATGCCTAGCAATGGGGAGACCGGAGCGGGCGCTTGAGCTGCAGGCTGATTAGGAGTGAAAGCTGGGCTGGTAGGGGGGGCTGGACTGATAGGGTTTGGGGGGCTGAGGAGCCCAGGCTACCTTTTCTCCTCTAATCAGCCAGAGGAGGCCATAGGTTCTACCCCTTCAACTAGCAACAGGAATGGGCAGAAAATGCTGGTCCTGGGCTGGGGAGGGGGAGGAGCAGGGGGAGGGACACTGAGGACCAGGCGGGTCACCATAGTAACGGGGGATGGCTGGCTCTAAAGCCTAGTTGGAGCTGCCACCGGGGAAGGAGATAAAAGGTTTTCTATCGATCCCTGTCAGAAAAGTCATTGGCGATAAGCTGGCTGGAAGGGCAGCTGGTGGGGTTGCTTGAGGCTGTACAGGCGTGTGCTTGCTGGGGGTGGGGCAGGTGCCCCCAAATTGCTGGGGTCGGACTGTGTGGGAGGTCATCACCTGAGCATGGTGGCACTGGGCAGGCAGCTCCATCAGTCTGCTTCAGCTTTAAGGGGAATGGCTAGCTCGGCCTCCTGCCTCAGTCTCCTCTCCTGCTCAGTGGGCTGTGACAGTCACAGTGGGAAAGCAGGAGGAGGGGAGCTAGGTTGCTGCACAGGCCCTGTGGCTAGTGTGCTGGGGGCTGAGGGTGGAGTCAGCTTTCTACACATGGAGCTTCTTTTCACTTCAGGAAAAGTGGCAAGATCAACTCAGCCCATCTGGGCACCCGCAGCCGCAGCACCGGCTTGTGGCCTCAAGGCGAGGCAAGTGCTCCAGCTGCCCGCTTGCTGGAGCTCCAAGTGAGTCCTGTGTGGTCAGGCTGGCAAGGTCACCTGCCTCGGGTGTCACTGCCTGTGCCCACTTGTGTCTGTGACTGCATCTTGACTAGTTCCTTCACTCGACTGGTATTTGTGTTGGGCACTTGGCTGAGCAACAGTACAAGGGTGACTAAGGCAGACAAAATTCTGTCCCAGAGCTAGTGGCCCAGCAGGTACCTGAGGTCCAGCAGAGATAGTCAGAGTAGATGAATAAACTCATAGGCTGTGGATGAGTGATGTGTGGTAGGGACATGCAGAAGGAGCTGAGAGAGAGGGGAAGCAGCTGGTTATTCCTGTGTAGGAAGATAGTCTGTGAGCAAAGGCTCAAGGGAAAAAAGAGACAGACTTGTGGAGATCTAAGGGAGAACATACTCAGTAGAGGGACCAGCAAGTGCAAAGGTCCTGAGGCAGAAGAACATGAAGAACAACTAAGAGAACTTCAGGGCTAGTGAGGGGAAGAGAAGAGAAGCATCAGGAAAGGTGTGGGTGGACTGCTCAGACCTCTGGCTTTGACTGAGGGAGGGAGGGAAGGAGTGGTTGCAGCTAGTACTACTCCATTCCCTTTAGGCCCTCCCAGTGCCCTGCAGCTGCCTGGGAGGTGGGCATCAAAGTATTTATAGAAATGATGGTGAGGGGCTGGTGAGATGGCTCAGTGGTCTAAAGCACCTACTTAGAACAAGCTTAGCAAAGCACAGGGACCGCGGTTCAATCCCCCAGCACCACATGCCAGCCAGCCCCGCCCCCTGGTGGGCTGAGCTGGCCACACACACATACACACACACACATAAATAAATTAAAAATAAATAAATAAATAAAATAGAAATGATGGTGAAGGCCGGGGAGATGGCTCAGTAGAATAAGTGATTCCCTGGCAAGCTCAAGATCTGAGTTCAATACCCTCTTCTGCAAAAAAAAAAAAAAAAAAAAAAAAAAAAAAAAAGAAGAAGAAGAAGAAATGATGGGACCTGCTAATGTGGGGGTGAGAAAGAGAGGAATCCAGGATGGCCTTGAGTTTTCAGTGGGAGCAGCTATGCTTGTGTGGGGTGGCACACTGTAGCATCTGAAAGCTGGGGTTCATGGGAAGCATGTATAGGGTGTCTGCAGTGGTGTAGGCATGAATATGAGACTATGAGACTCTTGCTGCTAGGACTCTCTCCACTCCTCAGTGTGTGGCTCCTGGTCCTTTGAAAGGCAAGGCCACCACCAGTTTGTCATTGAACCCCTCTTTTACCATTTCTGCTGTCCCAGGTCCCTAGAGATCAATGTGTGGCCCTTGATGCAGGTACAAGGTGAGGTGGGGAGAGGAGCAGCAGTGGCCACTTCAACCTGGGAGAAACACTTGTGGAGAGAAGACGAGACTTTGGACACAGCCTTCTTGCTAGGCATGGTAGCTCCCTGGCCATGGGTGACGTTGGTGGGATCTGTCCTGAGGCTCCTGAGAAAAGGAACTTAATGGACATCAAGAGACCAGTCCCCACTCCCACCCCCACCTCCTGCCAGAGCTGCAAGCCCCACTGGTCCAATCAGCTCACATCCCTCCACCTTCCTCCTCTGCTTTTCCAAATCTTGCCCATCCTCTAAGACCAGCTCCATCCTACTATGCCAAGAACAGACGCCTGAGTCAGCTAAAGGGGGCCCACATCTGCCAGTGTTGCTGTGTCACTTGGACGGGTCCCTTCACCTCTATGAGCAGATAATTTCTTCCTCTGTGACTTGGATCAGGTACTTCCTGCCCCATGACATTGTTCTGCTAAGTACCACCAAAGGTTTTGCTGTCACCTTCGTTCCATCTTGGGCCTTGGCTTCATGATGTGTCACAGAGGGTTGTGAGAAGGCAGAGTGGCAGAATTTCTGTGGGGCCACTCCATCCTGGGTCACCCAGTAGCCCTCACTACTTGCCTGTGCCTGAGCCTGCCCAGGGTGCTTTTCCCAGGCTGTGACCTCAGGCTCACAAGGCCTGTGGTGTCAGCTGATCAGATCTCTGGGGTCTGCTGCTGTGCACGCCTGTTTGGCCAGCTATCTGTTCACAGGCAGAGTGAACAGTGGGGCTGCAGCTCAGACCTCACGTGGCTCGCCGTGGCAGGCTGCAAAGGATCCCTGGGGCTGGCCACATTCTAACCTTTGCAGCCTGTGTGTGTGCCTTATCCAGCAAAACAGACCTCTGAAGAAACAACAACAACAACAACAACAAACAGACCTTTGCCCATGTGGTTAAGTTGAGGCTCTTGAGATGTAAGATTATTCTGGTTTTTCAGGAGGCCCCCTAAAGACCACCACAACTGTCCTGGCAAGAGACAGGCTGGGTGGGGTGTGGCTCAGTGATGCTATGTGTGCCCTACGAGGTGGGAGGGAGGCAGGGGGTGGGTTGGTGAAAACAGAGGAGGCCACTGGGCCATGTGGCAGAGACTGGAGTGACACGGACACTGCCAGGAGACAGCAGAGTGGCCAGCAGAGGCCGGGTACTCCTGGGGTCTCTCCCAGAGCCTGTGCAGGAAGCGCAGTCCAGCTGGTGTCTTGATTTCAGCTCAGTGACCCAGATCTTGGATTTCTAGTCTCAAGGACTATGGGGAATAAACCTCTGCTGTTTTAAGTTACCATATATGTGGTGCTTTGTCACAGCAGCCACAGGAAACTTAGGCAATGTGATGGAACGACATGATGAATTGTGTAGGTTTTTGTTTCTTTTTTTAAAGATTTATTATAGTAAACGACACATTGCCATCAAACCCCTCAGCTTATTCACCTTTGCTCCAAACATGCTTATCCCATCTCTCTTGCCACTTCTAAAGCAGTTCTGGAAGTCCTCTTTTGTGTCTTTGGTGGTGTTGTAGCTGCCTCAGGATCCTGAACTGATTCAAAACTTTCACTGTCATAGTGCTTTTGGCTTCGGGGAGGAGCCAGGAGTTGTGCGATGCCGGGTCTGGGAGCAAGGGGGGTGAGGAGACGCTGCGTTGTTTTCATGCACTTCCTTTCTGTTGGATGGCCTGTAGATTTCCCTATTTTTTAAAGTCACACCTATAAAGACACTCATGAAAGAAGACTTCCAGGACTACTTCAGAAAGTGACAAGAGGTCTGCGGAGATAGCTTGGTGTTCTAAGCACCTGCCTGGTAAGCGCAAGGGCCAGAGTTTGACCCCTGGTACCACATGCCATGCCAGCCACCAAAACTGGGTGTGGTGATACATACCTGTAATCTCAGCACTGGGGAGGCTGAACCAGAAGGATCACTAGCGCTCAGGCTGTGTAGCGAGATCCTGTACCAAATAAATAAATAAATAAATTTTAAAAATTAAAAGAAAATGTCAAGAACAGAGAGGCGCATGGTGGTGCATACCTGTAATCCTCACACTCAAGAGGCTGAAGCAGGAGGGTCACCATGAGCTCAAGGCCAGCCTGGGCTGCATAGTAAATTTAAGGCCAGCTTGAATTAGGTAGTGAGACCTTGTCTCAAAACAAACAAACAGGGGCTGGAGAGATGGCTCAGTGGTCTAAAGCACCTACTTGAAACAAGCTTGGCAAAGCACAGGGACCGCGGTTCGATCCCCAGCACCACATGCCAGCCAGCCCCGCCCCCTGGTGGGCTGAGCTGGCCACACACACACACAATAAATAAATGTAATAAATAAAAATAAATGAATATTAAAAAAAACCAAACAAACAAATAGAGAAAGTGGTAAGATCTGCGTTGGTGGTATAGTGGTGAGCAGAGAAAGTGGTAAGAATGAGGGGATAATTGTGTTTATACTTCACCTTAGCCAAAAGGATGAGAAGCAATGATAATTATGCTTAAAGTGAGTAGGAATCATTTTAAGGGAGATTTTTAAAAATTGTTATTATTTTTTAAATGTATTTGGTGGTTGTAGGGTCTCACTATGCAGCTCAGATTCATAGTGATCCTCCTGCTTTCAGCCTCCCCGGCACTAGGATTACAGGCATATGCTGCTACATCTAGACTTTTTGGCTGGCCCAACCCAACCCTGGGGATGGGCCTGGCACAGCATGTGGTGCCGGCAATCTGAACCATGGTCCCTGTGCTGGCCTAAACTTGCCTAAGCAGGGCTTTAGTCCCACTGAGCTATCTCACTGGCCCTTAAGGGATATTTAATGGCAATTCTTTTTTTACTGTACTCATTTAAAATTTTTATTTTATTTTTATTTATTTTTACATATGTAGTACAAGGTCTATAGGGTCTCACTATACAGATTGGACTCATAGTGATTCATCTGTTTTCAGCCTCTCAAGTGCTGGGATTACAGGTGGGCACCACCACACCCAGTCTCAATCTCCATCTCAGTGTGCCCTGGGAGCAGGGCTGGCATGGCACGGCATGCTGGGGATTGAACCTTGACTGATGCACTCTGCCTAAGCAGGTGCTTTAGTCCACTGTAAAAATTCTATTAATTAATTAATTAATTTATTTATTGTCTTTTTGAGACAGGATCTCACTATGCAGTT
>NW_004524698.1:7677375-7682471 GCF_000260255.1 Octodon degus
AGCTCACTTAGTAGCCCAGGCTGGTCTCAAACTTGTAATGATCCTCCTGCCTCAGCCTCTCGAGATCTGGGATTACAGGCTGGTGTCATCACACCCAGCTCTGTAATAATTTTTTTTAATTAAACATTCACCATGTATTTAGATCACATAATGTATAATATATCTACAATTTAGGATTTTTGACTGCTCCAGGCCCCTCCCAGAGCTGGGATGCAAGTGAGTATGGTGAGTGAGTGGTCCTAAGGCCATCAGGAGCCTCAGGAGGTGGGAGGTGACAGGGCAGGTAGAGGGCAGGGAGGTGGCCAGAGTCGGGTCTAAACCTGCTGGTGTTCTAAGCTGCTGGCCCTCAGGGCTAGCAGAAGTGAGTCCCCACAGCATGCAGTGGGCTCCGAGTCCCCACACACTGGTATGTGCATGGGGTGGGTTTGTGCACGTGTGCAGAGGTGGTGTGGCCACAGAGGTAGGAGTGGGTATGTGTATATGAGGTATATACAGAAAAAAAAATGAGGTATATGCACAGCAGAAAACCCAGATGTGTCAGAAACGGTTGCTTTCTCATTTTATTTAAATTAACTTATCCGTTATTCTAAGTGAGGTCCCATCCTTCCTGCTGTCTGGTGGGAAACTGGATCTCAGCCATTCCTCAAGCCTCCAGGTCCTGGAGTGTTCTGAAGCTGGCTACTACCTCTGGCAAGGCTGTGGAGGAGAACGAGATCATCTCTTCTTACCTGGGAAGAGATGAACTGAGCTCTCTTTTAGAGGAGGGACAGGGGCTGGTTAACCTGCTTGGAACTGAAGTGCAAATAGGAGTGGAGGAAAGGAAATAAAACCTCAGTAAGAATCCAGGATTCACCTAGAGCCTAGAGCTTTGCCACTCATTATGGCCGTCATTAGTCATATGGGGCTATTTACATGCCAATAAATTAAAATGAAACAAAATCTAAGCATTACTCACACCAGCTGCATTTCTAGGACTAGGAGCCCCGTGTAGCTGCCGCGTGGGGCACCACAGAGTGCTGCACCTCGGGTGGGCACCTGCCCATCTCACAGACAGGCCATGTGAGGCCAGATTAGAGTGGCCCATCCAGGCCCCTCGTAGCAAGGGACCCTGAGGCTCTCCATGTAGTGAATCCATAGCCAGGGTGGTGGCCTTGGGGACAGCTGGTTCTGGGAGGTATGGCCTGTTGCCAGCCAGGCACCACACTATAGCCTCTTTGTGACTCAGTTTCTCAGAAGATGGAGGTTATGACAGCCTGGTGGGGCTGTGTGGGTTTCCAAGAGTTAATCCTGGAGTGTGTTTTTGACCTTGCCTGTGCACACACATGGCTAACTCAGTCAGGTGAGTTTCAGAGATGATGGAATTCAGCACAGAGGAAGGAGTGCTGGACTGATCATAGGATCTTTCCCCAGATCTCCAGGGATTGAACTCAGGCCCTTGCGCTTGCCAGGGGAGTGCTTATTCTACTGAGCCATCTCCCCAACCCCAGGGATTCATTTAGACCCTCAACCTTATCTGAGTCTACTTTTGGAAGACACCTGGAGCTGAGAGAGCTATCCCTAGCTATATCTAAGCCAGGGCAAGCTGATTTTAGAATAAAATGCACTCAGAATAGGGGGAAGCCTTCCACTTGTGACTCCAGGACTAATGCAAGGACATCGGTACAACTCTGGGCTCCTGATACTTGATCCTCTACGTAATAATGCTGATAGCCCTGCTTGAATGCTGCTCCAGATGGTGATCTCACTAACAACCAAAGGAGCTCCACAAGGGCAGGAGCCGACTTTTTCCCATTGCAGTATTGGGAATGGAGCCCAGGGCCTTCCACATGCCAGCAAGCAGTCTACTATTGACATATATCGCTGCCCCTTTTAAAATTTTGAGAGTTTTCCAGGCTGTGCTTGAACTTATGATCCTGTAGCCTCAGCCCCTAGGAGGCTGGGACTGTAGGCATATACCACTGCACTCAGCCAAGAGCTGATATTTAGTTGCTCCCGTCTGGAAAGGGAGTGTCCGGATAGATGGGACTATAGGAAGGCAAGATTGCTCTTCTGGCAGGATAGTGAAAAGGGGCCCTTTCTGGTCCAGTAGACCTGGTTTAAATTTCAGCCTTGCTAACAGCTCACTCTGTGACCCTGAGCAGGCGGGACTTGCCCCTTGCTGTGCTTTAGTCTCACTTTCTGTTCAGCGGGTTCCCTGGCAGCACTCATGTGGGAAGAACATTGTTAGGATTAAGCAGGAAAAATAATGTACGACATCCTGGGCACACAGGGGACAAGAAAAACAGGAGCTATGACCTGTGTGACGATGGTGCCATCAGACTTTCCACACACAGCCTGGGGTGGAGCTGGCTCTGTTCTGGTGGTCTGCATGGAGGCCTAGGCTGTGGCTGCTCAGTGGTATATCTGCTGCAGCTGTGACGCACAGCCTGGCTCCATCCTTCCTCTGCTGGCTGAGCTCAGCCCAGGATGTGGGATGTGAAGCTGTCTGTTGTTATGGCAACACAGGCCCACTGGAGTCCTGGACCCATCAGTCACTCTGGCCTGCTGTGGGGGTGTGTCACAGGAAGCGGGTGCATGTGGCTGTGTGTTTGTGTGTGGGGATGGTAGATGGAATCAAGTGTGCTAGTTCACATCCTTGTGCATGAACAAGATTTCTGGTTGTGCCTGTGCTTGTGTGTGAATGGAGCTCTTGCCTGTGCAAAGCTGGCCGTGCCCACGCTGTGTGTGTCTTTCTGTGCATGTAACATTTGACTTGTGTATGTGCTCTGTGTATTCGTGGAGTGCGTGTGATGTGGCTCTGTGACACCAGCCTTGAGGGAGCATGCACAGGAAGGGTGCTTAGGGAGAGAGGTGTGCACTCCTGTGTCTATCACTCTGATCGTGTGGCCCAGGGATGCCACTGCAGCTTGTTGAGCCTGTTTCCTTCTTTGTAAACACAGAATATTGCAAAGGGTAGTCACACTCAGTATTTCATTTATCCTTCTACCGGTCCAACAGTTATTTACTCAACACATTTGCTGAGGGCCAATCATGTGTCAGCCTCTGAGGGTGCAGCTATGAACAGGGTGGATTTCTTGAGCATTATCACACAAGTAAGTGACAAAACCTAGGAGCCCCTGGGTGGCTCCTGGGAGAATGAACAACACATCTTGGTTTAGGGGCTGGGGCTTGGCTCAGTGGCAGAGCACTTGCTTACTACGCAAGACCCGGGGTTCCATCCCCCAACACTGCAAACAAAAGAAAAGAAAGAACACAGATGGGGGTAGATGCTGAGGAGGGGGGGCCAGATATGTGACTTTAAACAGGAGCCTGAAGGAAGGAGGCACAGTTATGAGAGCAACTTTGCAAACAGGGGTCCCACAAGTGCAAAGGTCCTGGGGCAGGCCGAGATTCGTGTATCTGTGACACAGGCCCAGGCTGTGTGCTGGTGGGCACAGCCACCGCAGTGCACAGATGGGGAGGCAGGTGCACAGGTGTGCCACTGGGTGATGGAGCTGAGCCCCACATGCAGGCTTCTAGGCTTTTCCTTTACATTTCATGCTGAATGGAGTGGGAGGAGAGGAGGAGAGAGCACAGAGAACCCTCTCGGGTGGGAGGGAGGAACCAAGAAGAGATAGTGTTTCACAGGAGAGTGAGCAGGATGTAGGGTGAGGGAAGCAATGGCCATCCAGGCAGCAGTGGCATGAAGCTGCTTCCTCTCAGTGATCACTGAGCACCATGTTACCGAGATCTCAGCTCTGAGCTGGGCGTGGGGACTCAAGGATATACAAGCTAGGGCGCTGGCACTGGCTGGTATGGAGACTGGTAAGTGTGTTCATGTGAGAGGGACCCACATCCAGGGCACTGTGAGAGGGAACGACGAACTGGGAGTGGCTGCCATGCAGGGGAAGCTATTTCCAGAAAGGGGACATCTGGGTGGGTGCTGAGACAAGGGAAAGACGTCTCTGGTGGCAGGAGGGGAAGAGGCTTCAGGCTTGCCTAAGCATCGGCTGGGCAGGCTGTGACAGGAAGGACAAGGTTGAAGGAAGGAGAGGTCAGAGCCATCTGCAGGGCTTTAGAAGGCATCTAATGCTGTGCAAGGCCAGGCTGGCTCTTCCCACTGGGAAGACTCAATGAGCTTGGGGACTGCTGAGCAAGATGCACAGGGCCTGAGAAGCAGGGCTGGGAAAGGCTGTCGGTGGAGGCGTAGCTCTTCCTCTAGGGACAGAGTTATCTGCTCCAGTCCTCTGTATGCTGCACTCAGCAAAACAATTCCTAGAACTCACAATTTAACAAGAAGACAAATAACCCCACCCAAGTAAGTAGAAGGGTTGAGTAGTTGTTTCTCCTAAGAAGATATAGGTGGTTACTGAGCACATGGAAAGATGTTCTGCATCCTCAGTCCTCAGGGAGACGCAGCCTCAGTCACCACGAGCCCCCCCCCCTCCCCTAGCTGACTGCTCATGACTGTCCAGGTGGGCAGATGGGTAATACCAAGTACTGGTGACGACACAGGACAGTGGGACTCTGAGACGTTACTTGGTAAAATGGCACAGTCACTTTGGAAAGGTCTGGCAGTTTCTTAGGTGGTAAAATATATCCTTCTCATGAATTCAATCAGTCCATTCCTAGGCATTTATCCAAGAAAAGTGAAAACACATGTCTACACTTAGGCTCACAGCAGTTTCATTCAAAATGAAAACAACACAAATGTTCATCAAGTGAATAATGGATGAGCAAAATAAAGTATGCACATGCAATGACGTAAATATTGTCTGGCAAGGAAAAGGAAGGAGGGGCTGGTATTTGCATAAACATCAGGGAATATCAAATGCATTATACAGACTAAAAAATAATCCAAGCTCAAAGGCTATCCTCTGATCCAGGTGTGGTGGTACATGTCTGTAATCCCAGCACTCTGGGAGGCTGAATCAGAAGGATAACAAGTTTGAGCTCAGGCTGGGCAATTTAGTGCTTTGGCAAGACCTTTTCTCACAAAAAATATAAAAACATAAAAAGGGCTAGAGGGCTAGGGAGATAGCTCTGTAGAATAAGCGCCTGCCTGGCAAGCGTAGGATCCTGAGTTCAATCCCCGGTACCACCAAAAAAAAAAAAAA
>NW_004524698.1:7682571-7686411 GCF_000260255.1 Octodon degus
ATTTTTTGGCCCGGGGAGATGGCTTAGTGGAATATGCACTTCCCTGGCAAGTGCAACGCCCTGAGATAAAACCAAAAAAAAAAAAAAAAAAAAAAAAAAAGAAAAAAAAGGGCTAGAGACATAACTCAGAGCAAAGTCCTTGGATTCAATGCTCAGTACCACAGAAAAGGGGAGCTTCCTTTTATAGCTCTATTTCTGTCAAAAATGTAAGGACATTGCAAGGTATTGGTGACATATCTGTAGTTTCAGCTAGTTGGGAGGCTGAAGTGGGAGAATCTCTTGAACCCAGGAGTTTGAGACCAGCTTAAACAATGTAGTGAGATTGAAAAAAGCCAAGTGTGTTTGTGTTGGTGCATACTTATGATCCCAGCATTCAGGAGGCTGAGGCAGGAGGATTGCTTCCAGTTAAAGGACAGCCTGGGCTACATAGTGAGTTCAAGGCCAGCCTAAACTACACAGTGAGACCCTGTCTGAAAAAAAATTAAAAGCCAATTATAGGGACTGGAAACAGAAGCAGTGGCCAGAAATTGGGGGTGGAAAGGATGATTGTGAGGGAGCACAAAGGAACTCTGGGGGTGACAGAGGTATCCTACATCACGACAGTGGCGGGAGTTACGTGATGGTATGCACTTGTAAAAACTCACACAATTACACACCAAAAATTGGTGACCAGATTTTGGAGATCTGGTCTTGTTATGCAGCCCAGACTGGTCTCTAACTCAGTGATTCTCCTGCCTCAGCCTCCTGAATGGTGCAATTAAGGTGTCCAGAATGTTCTTGCCACCATAGGAGCCCCCTCAACACTTGTAAATCTGGAGTCTGGAGCCTGGGTTGCTGCTGCAGGCAGGGGGAGCCTTGCCCTGTTCCTTCTTTTTTTTTTTTTTTTTTTTTTTCAGGACCAGGATTGAACTCAGGCCCTTGCGCTTGCCAGGCAAGCACTTATTCTACTGAGCCATCTCCCCAGCCCGCCCTGTTCCTTCTGATCATGCACGGCAGCATGGCCAAAACCAAGTTTACATCCAGAACCTAGCTGTAAAGGAGTCTAAAATGGACTGTGGCTTCAGCTTGCCAACCTCCCCTTTCAGGCAGGTCAACACAGTGGTGGGTGATAAAGGGGTCACCATGTAAAAAGGGAAGAGCCAGAGAATGAGGTTGGGGGAAACCAGCGGGAGAGGTAAGGAGGCACAGGTAGAGGATTAACAGGAAGAGGGTGCTGAGGGGAAAAGTCAGGGGCCAAGGATATGGATGGGGCAAGGGAGGGAGGAGTAGGATGGAGTCTGATCCTGGCTACAGTGGGTGGAACAGTATCTCCTCAAATTCATGCCCATTCAAACCTCCCAAATGAATGTAACTGTCTTAGCCTCTTTGACATTGTTGTAATAGAATTCCACAGCCTTGGTAACTATAAAGAAAAGAAATTCACTTCCCACAGTTCTGGGAAGACCAAAAGCATGGTGCTGGAACCAGGCAGGAGCCTCTGTGCTGTGTCAACACGTTATAAGGCTTCGCATGCAGAGATGTGTAGCTCAGGTCTCTTCTTATAAAGCCGCAGTGCTTTATAAGGGGCCCAATCCTAACAACCTCATCCAACCCTAAGAACCTCCCAGAGAACCCACCTCTAAATACCATCAACATGTGATTTCCAACACATGAACTTTGGGAGACACATGCAAACCATAGCAATGACCTTATTTGGAATGGGTGTTTTTAGATGTATTGCTTGAGAATCTCAAGATACTCGTATAAGAACACTAGAGAACATAGAGACAGCTTTCTACGTGCAGACAGACAGAGATTGGCATGGCATGTCACAGGCCAAGGATTGCCGGGAGCCACCAGAAGCAGGGAGATACGAGAACAGATTCTCCCCTGAGCCTCTAGAACAGCGATGAAGGACATTTTAGAGACAAAGTGCCCAAACTGCAACCCCAAATCCATTTATTTATTGGCAGGTGCCAACACTGCAATTAAACCTTTTTTTTCATAATTTTATTGAGAGACAAATAGCAATGAGATAGGTTCAAATCAAATTGGTATGACAGTTTCAATAATTAACACATTGCATACTCTCTTCCTAGTGGTTATTTGCTGTACAAGATGCAGACATGATATCCTATTTACAACACTATTAGAACAAATCCTTCTATTCATTAAGAGAATGTAACTATACATCTATCCTAACCATTTTGAATACACAGATACAAAGTGGACATTCTTCTGTATCCCTTTTTAGTTTAGTTGTGTCATTTGAATATTATAGGTGTGTTAACTCAGCAAAATATTCTAAAAGAGTCCAGTAGCCTATAATAGTATTGGGTCTTCTGCTTCACTGGCAATGTCAGAAATTGTTGACCTGAGTCCCCTACGGCTCAATATAACAGCATGGCTTTACTTCTTATACTTTGTTTTTATACTTTTCTGCTGGATGGTTAAGACCAAGATAAAGCAAGACCTATGCAACAAGAATTGTAGCTTTTGGGTCTGATAAAGTCAGTGAAATTCCCTCAGGATTTATCCTGAGATCCTGTACCTCAGATTGTAGATCCTTTGTCAGTGTCAGCCATGTGGATGAGTCATGGCCATTGCTTGGCCAATGTGCTCTCTGTGAAAGCCTGAGAGAATGTTTTCTCCCCATGTGACTCTCTTTAGGCACACTGCACATCATTGATCACTTTCCTCTTTGGCCCCATAATCTCCTTGATCAGAAAATTTGGGACACTACTGAGTTCATGATGTTACAGTACAAGTTTTCATATGTCCTGAGTCTTAATTGACCTTAGAAGGCTGGGGCCAAAAAGTTGGCTTTCCTTGCAGCCCTCCTTTTTCTCTAATTTTGGTCTGCAAACTTAGGTTGTTAACCCTCCCGAAGAGAAGCTTATTGTTATTACCATACAACCTAGGCTGTTAAGCTCAACCTCACTATCTATCTGAATATCAAACATCTTAGGCATAACGTGGACAGGTATTTTTCATCAAGTATTAATATGCTGAATTTTAAGTCCCTACAGAATATGATGAAAAAGCATTTAAAAAATTAAAATATATTTTAGAAATAGGCATAAAGAATTATATAACTCTTATGTTTACATATAAGTCCAGAAATCTAACCATATACAACTTTGTAGCAGAACAGTCCCGCAACTTTCCTTTCCCTGTCTCCTGCCTTCATTCACCACCCCCTTCTTTCTGAACAATCATCTACCCGAGAGACAGCATAGCAGCAACTGGCATGTCATGACAAGCAGCCCATATTCAGAAGACCAGAATGACAGGCACTCCAAGTATGAATCTACTATTATAAATTGCCATCTTCAGTGCAGTTGCTTAGTTCACAGGTGTCTGTATATGTAGTTAGTCAGGGTGAGAATCATTGCAATTAACTGCTAGATTCAATTAAACCTTAATATTGAGGTTTACTTTAGAAAAAAACCCTCATACATTAACATCTTTTGTCTAAAGTGAAAAACAATAAGAATGCTTTCAATGATACAAATGTTTTTTATTGAAAGGTAAGTTTGCATTTGGTGTGGTTTTGCACAATTAATGTGATCTTTGCTGTTGTATGCATGCTGGTAACATCTTGGCTGGGGTGACTTGGCCCTTGCACTGACAGAGAGGGCTGTATGCCACTGTGGCACGTGTGCCATAGACTGGCCACCGCTGTTCTAGAGGAAGTGTGCTTGCTTGCTTTCTTCTTCTTCTTCTTCTTCTTCTTCTTCTTCTTCTTCTTCTTCTTCTTCTTCTTCTTCTTCTTCTGCTTCTGCTTCTGCTTCTGCTTCTGCTTCTGCTTCTGCTTCTGCTTCTGCTTCTGCTTCTGCTTCTGCTTCTGCTTCTGCTTCT
>NW_004524698.1:7686611-7747780 GCF_000260255.1 Octodon degus
CTCCTCCTCTCCTCCTCCTCTTCCTCCTCCTCCTTTTTCTCCTCCTCCTCCTCCTTTTTCTCCTCCTCCCTCTCCTCCTCCTCCTCCTTCTCATCTGTCAGGGTCTCACTATGTAGTGCAGGCTGACCTTGAACTTGCTTACATAGCCCAGGCTGGACTCAAACTCATTTCAATCCTTTTGCTTCAGGCTCCAAGTGCTGGGATTACAGGCATGTGCCACTATGCCCAGCAGGAAGTGTGGTCTTGCGGACACTTCAGTTTTAGACTTTCAACCTCTAGAATTGACAGAGCACAAATTTCCACCACAAGTTACCAATTCACATTACTATGTTACACCTGCCACAAGGTATTGACACAATGGCCACATCACATAATCGCTTCCTCATCTTGCTGGTGGAAGAGGAGGGCAGCTAGAGGGGAACCCTCCTGGCTTGGCCACACTCTGGGAGCCCACCCTCCCTGAAACTCCTTGACAGATGATCAGAACCTCCTAATCTGAGGGTGGGGCTGGGGGTGGGGGTGAGCACATGGGGTCACTGCTGGAATGTGGTGCAGGGAGCAGCCTTGGCTGGGTTCTATCCAACTCACTTTTCCCAATTCGTGTGACTTTGGACACCTCATGGAACCTTTCAGTCTTCCAAATAAGGTAAAGCCAGATGGACTGTCAGAAATCCTGGGGTACAGCATTCCAGGCACACAACGCTACCTGATCTTTGGCAAAGGGGCCATAAAACATATACTGAAGGAAAGATACCCTCTTTAGTAAATGCTGCTGGAAAAACTCTATGCAGAAGATAAGTTGAAATCATGTTTTTCACCATGTACTAAACTAAAATTGCCTGGAGTGGTGGTGTACACCTGTAATCAATCCCAGTATTCTGGAGGCTGAAGCAAGAGGATTGTTGTAAGTTTGAGGCCAGCCTGGGCTACATAGTGAGTTCAAAACCAGTCTGAACTTCTTAGCAAGATCCTGTCTCAAAAAAAAAAAAAATCAAGGTTCTAAAATATGAATATTTAATCTGCTGGAAAAATACAATAGATAAAAGTCTCGAAGATATAGGTGGTAATCAAGGACTCTGAACAGAACCTTTATTGCACAAGAAATGACATCAAGTCAATAATCCAGATTATATCAAATTTAAAAAGTTTCTGTACAACAAAGAAACAATCAAGAGAGTGAAGAGCCAACATATAGACTGGGGAATTTTTTTTTTCCTTTTTTGGCAGAACCAAGGATTGAACTCAGGCCCTTGCGCTTGCGAGGGAAGCGCTTATTCTACTGAGCCATCTCCCCGGCCCTAATGGGGAATATTTTTGCCAGTTATTTCTCAGCGAAAGAAGACTAATACCTAGAATATACACAGAGAATGAAAAAATCAGACCCCCTGCACGATAAAAGACCCAGTCAAAAAAAAAATATTAGGCAGCAAAAAGAAATAGACACTTCTCAGAAGTACAAATGACAACTAAACACATGAAAAAATGCTCAACATCTCTGGCCATTAGAGGAATTCATACTAAAACAAAACAGAAATTCCATCTTACTCCAGAAAGAAAGGCTAAAAAGTCAAATAATAATAAATGCTGGCAAGACTGTAGTGGTGGTGTGGGAGCTGGGAACCTTTCTAGATTATTGGTGGGAATGTAGACTAATTAATGACTTTGTAAAGCAGTATGGAGATTCTTCAAAAAGTAAAACTAGACATTCCGTCATTCCATTTGGCCCAGCTATTCCCTTTCTAGGTCTCTTTCCAAAAGAGTGAGAGGTATGCTATTATGGTGATTCATGTGTACCCATGTTTATAGCAGAACAATCTGTAATAGTGAAACCTTGGAATCAGCCTATATGCCCACCGACAGATAAATGGATAAAGAAAGTGTGGTATTTATGCACAATGGAGTAGTACTCTGCCATAAAGAAAAATAAACTCAGCTCCTTTACAGGGATGTGAATGTACCACGAGGCATTTGGTGAGCAAAATAAATCAAACATGAGCTTAAATGTTGCATGGTTTCTCTTACACATGAAACCAAAAATATAAATAAAGAGCAAGACAGAAGACCCAGCAAAAAGTAGGAAGGATAGATAATAGGGAATAGGGGATCTTCTACAAAAGGAAAGAGGACCAAGGGGCGAAGGGAATGGAGCAGAGGTAGATGAGAAAAGAACTACAGTGTGTTATGTGCATGTGCTGTGCCAGCTCCTAGCAAGGCATGTAACCATTATATCCTGAAAACATGAACTAATAAGATAAGGATTGAGAAAGGAAGCAAATGTGGCGGCATGGCAAAGCCCAGGGACGTGGCCACTGTCCTCCCAAACAGCTTGGTAGAGCTTAGGGGAAATTGAAGAATTCTGGCTCCCAAGGTCTGAGAATCTTGTAAGAGAATAAACCTTTTCCTCCACCAGCACCAACGGAGGGTGAAGTTATTGACTATCTGATCAGGTATCAGCAAGGCATAGCCCACAGACAGAATTCAGGCTGCTATCTGTTTTTGTGAGTAAGTTTCATTGGCACACGGCCACACGTTTAACTGTGTATAGCTGTCCATCAATTCCCAAGCCAGGGAACTGGTTCTGGTACCCTCTGTGGACAGCAAAACCTGAAAATCCTCAAATCCCATAGACAGTACAGGATTTGCATAAAACGTATGCACTACCCCCTGTGTATTTAAAATCATCTCTAGATTAATTTTATTTTTTCTTTAATCTTATTTATTCATTTATTTGGTACAGGGTCTCATTACACAGCTTGGATTGGTAGTGATCCTTCTGTCTCAGCCTCCCCAGCACTGGGATTACAGGTGTGCACCATCATGCCCAGTTTTGGTGGCTGACACCTGCCAACAAGGTGGCCCACCCATCACTGTCCAGCACCCTACTGCCGTTCCATTCCCAGTCAAGCTCTGCTATTGCATTCTCCCCAAAAGCCTGTGCAGTAGCCAGTTATTTCTTAAAAATGTAAGGTGGGTGCCATGGCGCATACCTGTAATTTCAACACTCTGGGAAGCTGAGGCAGGAAGATCCAATGTTCAAACCTCCCCTAGATAACTTGGCTAGACCCTTTCTCAAGATAAAAAATAACTATGTCAGGAGTGTAGTTTCATGTGATGGCCTAGGTTCCATTCCCGGTACCGTGGAGAGGAAACTGAGAGAAGACCAAGCCATGTCCTTACTAAGCCCACCACTTCACAGCTATTTCCCACTGTGCTTAAAATGAAACTCAGCTCTTCCAGTTCCATCATGACCCACAGGAACTCAAGCCAGCCTCTGCCAGCTTGGACCTTTTGCTCTTTTTTACTAAGTTGTTGTCCATTTCTACCACTCCCAGGATGTGAACTTAGGCTGCTCTCTCTGCCTTCCAAGGCTGGCCTCTCATATCTCAGCTCCAGGGTGTCCCCTTTATTCCAGGGGTGTCCAAGTCCTGTCCTGACAAGTTTTGTGTATATATGGGCTAGGGGTGGGAATCAAACCCTGTACCTCCAGCGTTCTAGGTAAGTGCAATGCCACTGAGTTACATCTCTAGTCTGAATTTAATTTTCACATTCAAAAGGATCCATTCCCATAGTTTAAGAAGTCCAATGGTTGTAAAGGTTTACAAGGAAAAATGATGACCAGGCATAGTGGCACATCCTTGCAATCTCGGCAAAGTGGGTGGCTGTGGCAGGAATTTTGCAAATTTGAATTTAGCAATTTAGTAAGAATGTACCCCAATAAAATAAAATGAGTTGAGGATGAAGCTCAGTACAAAAGCCCTGGGTTCAAATCCTGAGTACAGAAAGAAAGGAAGAAAGGAGAAGGAAGGAAAGAAGGAAGGAAGGAAGGAAGGAAGGAAGGAAGGAAGGAAGAAAGAAAGAAAGAAAGAAAGAAAGAAAGAAAGAAAGAAAGAAAGAAAGAAAGAGAAATTGGTTTGGGATGGTGGCACATACCTGCATTCCCAGCTGCTGGAAGGCTGGAGAATGAGGAGGATCACTTGAATCCAAAAGTTCAAGACCACCCTGGGCAATACAGCAAGCTCCCAACTAAAAAAGTGCATACCCACTACTTATAATAGCTAAATCTTGGAAACAGTCTATGTGCCCATCAAAAGAAGAATGGGTAAAGAAAATGTGCTTCTTATATACAATGGAGTACTATTCTGCCATAAAGATGGACAAACCTGAGCCACTTGTAGGAAAATGGGTGTGTCTTGAAACCCTACTCGTAAGTGAAATGAGTCAGACACAGAGGTTCAAGTATGGCATTCTCTTGTGTTGAGAAACCCAAGGGGCAAGTAAAGAGCATAGCGGAGAATAGATACCAGGAAGAGGGAAGAACCGATTCAAGTGGGGAAAAGAGAGGGAGATGGGGAGAGGAAAAGAAGGGAAAAAGAATTTATTTATTTTTTAATGTATTTGGTTGTTGCAGGGTCTTACTATGCAGCTCACACTCGTGGTGATCCTCTTGCTTTCAGCCTCGCCAGCGCTGGGATTACAGGCGTGTGCCACCACGCCCGAACTCAGTTGCTGGCTCAGCCCACTCTTGGGGCAGGGCTGGTCGGGCACGTGGGGCCAGGGATCAAACCTCAGTCCCTGAGCTTGCCTAAGCTTGCCTAAGAAGGCGCTTTAGTCTGCTAAGCTATCTCACCGGGCTCCACTGGGAGCCCAGGAAAAGGAATTTAAAGTAGAGAATGGAAGGAGAAAACTGTAAACAAAACTTCTGTAAATAGGGAGGGAAAAGAGTTAAGGGGAACAAAGGGGAATGGGAGATAAAAGAATTATGTACTGGTTCAAATTTCCAATGGTGAGTGAGATTAATATGACACATATGCACTAATTAAAAAAATAAAGTTAAAAAGTTTAAAAAAGAGGAAGAAAAAGGCTCACCTTTGTTCCCCTCCCCTATGCCCCTTCCCCAGAGGACAGTGCTTTCAGGACTCTGTAGCTGGTTCCTTTGTGAATTATCTTCCTACCTTCAAGCACAGTCATGCGCTGTAGAACACCTTCACGGCCAACGAGAGAGCACCCATAGATGGTGGCCCCACCGGATGTCCCATCCGATTGTCATGGAGCTAAAAATGTCCTGTTGCCCAGCATTTTTACTTCACTTTTTCTGTGCTTAGTTACATTTAGGTATACAAATTATGTTTCAGTTTGCCTAGTGTCCAGTGCAGTAAGGTGCTGTTGGGTCTGTCGCTTAGGAACAGTGAGGAGGAGTCCCACGTTTCCAAGGTGAGTAGCAGGTGTTACCACCTGAGTTTTATAAGGTCACTCTGTGATGTCCACACAGCAATGTAATTGCCTAATGATGCCTTACTTAGGACATGTCCCTGTCACTCAGTGACATATGACCACACTTAACTTTTCTTGGTGTTTCTTAGTGTTTCAGCTTCCAGCCTTACTGACTCCCCCTTCCAGAAGGGAAGGTAATCTCTCTCTCTCTCTCTCTCTCTCTCTCTCTCTCTCTCTCTCTCTCTCTCTCTTTCCTCTGTCTTTCCCTCTTTCCCCTCTATGTTCCTGCAGGTCCTCCTGAGGCTCTCCCTAGACTGGAAGGACATTATGACTCAGACTAGATCCAAATATTGGCTAGAGGTGCACCTCATAGCTCTTTCTCCGAGAAAGGACATATTCAGCCAGTAGGAGTCTGGTGAGCTGTCATCTTCTGGCGGCTGTACCTCTGGGACTCGGGGCATCATTTAAGCTGGGGTGATGCTCTCTGAGGGGTACTGGGATGAGTCAGTCCTATGTAGACCTGTGCAATGGGTAGTCTTTGGTCTCAAGCTCTGCACTGGGGGGGGGTCTAGGCTATTTTCAGCTTTGCACCATAGTCAAATGCTGCTCTGCCTGGATATAGGTGCAGGAGACTTGGCCCCCAGCGTGGCAGTGTCAAGAAGTATTGAGACCTTTAAAAGGTGTGGAAGAGAGAGGGGCTGGCCAGATAGCTCAGCAGACTAAAGTACCTGCTTAGGCAGGCACAGTGGCTGGGGTTTGATTCTGGGCATGCTGTGCTGGCCCCGCTCCCAGGGCACACTGAGACTGTGACTGAGATTGGGCGTGGTGTCGCATACCTGTAATCCCCGTGCTTGGGAGGCTAAACACAGGAGGATCACTATGAGTCTGATCTGTGTAGTGAGGCCTTGTAGTCTCTGTACCAAATACATAAAATAAAAAAAAGGTGGGGGGCCTTGTAGAAGGAGATTAGGTCATAGGAGTTCCACCCTCATGAAAGGATTAATGCTGTCTTGTGGATATGAGTTCAGTTTGATAGGAGTGGTTTAGTTTTCAGGAGAAGGATTTTTTTTTTTTTTTTGCTGGTGGCTCAGGCTGCCTGCAGGGCAGGTCTGGTAAGGCAGATGGAGCTGGGGATGGAACCGCGGTATCCTGTGCCTGACTGCATTTGCATGAACGGGTGCTTAAACAACTGAGCTAACCAGCAGTCCCCCACTTCAGGAGAATAAATTGTTATAAAAAGAGCAAACCTGGTTCCTCAGTTCTATATGATACCTTGTGCTCACCTTGTGGTGTCATCCTCCACAAGGATGGTCCTCGCTAGAGCCAAGCAGAGGCTGAGTACCATGCTTTTGAACCTCCAGGTCTGCAAGCCAAGGAATCCAACCTCAGGTATTTTATTGCAGCAATAAAAAGGGACAGGTTACAGATTAGGATAAATGCATCCCTTCCTGGCCTACTTTCTCCTTTTTTTCTTTCACAATCATTATTCACCAATAAACTTCTTACACTTCTAAACCTGTTTCAGCAACTGCATGCTAGATGGCCTGAACCAGTATGAGCTCTGTGCACTCTCATTAGCTCACACAAATGTCACTCACACCCAAGCCACCCTATGTAGGGAGATGACACATCCTTTCTTGCACTCTTCTGTGTTCTTCCTGGAGCTAGATTTTTTTTTTTTTTTTTTGTACTGGGAATTGAACTTAGGACCTTATACTTGCCGGGCAGGTGCTGTGACACTGAACTATATCCCTGGCTGCTGGAGCTAGAATTGACTCAGGTTTTGTTTTGTTTGATGCAATCATATCCTAAATTCAAACTGAAGCCTTTGGCCAATTGTCTAAGTTTACTTCCACTTCTTTCATGTCCATCTTGAGTTCTATCAATTTCATTCAGAAATCTTTCCAGGGAACTTCTGCCACACTCCAGTTTAGACTTACCGCTTTTGTCCAAAGCATAGTTAAGATTACTCCTGGTGCTGCCGTCAGCATTGTCTTTGGATCACTCTCTCCAGGAGTCAGTTTCCCGTGTCCTGCCACTTTATTAGTTTTCTTTCTCATGCTTGGTGCAAGACATCTTCCACTATTCCTAAGAAAAGGTATGTGAAAAGTAAGCTTACTGAAACTTTTCAAGTCAAAAATGCCTTCACTCTACCTTCCTATCAGATTTCCACCAATTTGTGGTTTGGCTGGGAGTAAAGCTGAAGGTTGGAAGTGGTTTCCCTCATGTGCTGCGTTCCACTACTGTTTAGCTTTCAGTGCTGCCATGGAGGAGTCTGCAGTCTCTCTGATTCCCACTGCCTTTTGTGAGACCCTTTCTCTTCCCTTTTGGGAGCTTGCAAGAGCTTCTTTTTGTTCCTAATCTTCACAAGTATGTGCACTGATGTGATTCCATTTTTATTAATTATTTCTAGAGGAGTCTGCCAACTTGTAAAGTCATGTTCTTCAGATCTTGGGCACTTTCTTGAATTTTATGATGGATTACTTTCTCCCTTCTACTTCTCCTGTTGTCATTTTCTATAACTTCTATAACTCAAGATATTGGCCCTCCTTTTTTTTTTTTTTTTTTCTTTTTTGAAGTACCAGGGATTGAACTCAGGACCCTGCACTTGCCAGGCAAGAACTTATTCTACTGAGCTATCTCCCCGGGTTCCCTCCCATGTGGATGTTACTTTTTCTTATGTTTTGCATTATCCATCTCACTATCTCATTGCTCTTGGAGATTCAATTTGATTTTATAAGCTTTGTATTGGAATTTAAATTTCTATATGTATTTATGCATATTATACTTTATACAATATAGTCTTAATTTAGCCAATATTACAAAAATGTACTAAAGTATAAAATACATAATCATAATATATAGGGAGGTGACTATATCATTTTCATTTTTTTTACCTATTCACTTAATATTCCTTTTTTATTGCATCCTGGTCTTGTTTTATGGATGCTGTTCTTATCTCTCTGAGGACATTAATGAGGTAGTTACTAATTTGGAAATTTTCTTCTTCCTGTAGAGTTCTTGTTTCTTCCAAGTTTTATTTGTCATTTCTTTTTTAGGATTCTTGAGCACTCACAATAGACTAGATACTTTATACTTTATATATCCAATTGCACATTCAAAATTATTCAGCATTTTACAGGTGAAAGAGACTCAAAGTTTGCCAAGTTACTTTTTTTCTGCTTGTTGATTTTGGTCTTTTTCTCCTGAGAGGCTTTCTCCAGATTTCTGGTGATATATGAAAGCTTTAAGGGTCCTGTTCCTGGGTGAGTTTCTTAGGGAAATTTTAACAGGGTACCACAGGATGGCTTAAACACCAGGAATTTGTTTCGTTGGAGTTGTGGAGCCTAAAGATTTAAGATCAAGATGTCAGAGGGTTGGTTCCACTGAAGGCCCAAGTCTTTGGCTCATAGGTATCCTCCTCTCTTTGTATGTGTCTGCCAAAATTTCTTTTTATAGGAGCATCAGTCATATTGGTTAAGGCCACACATAGGACTTTACTTTTTTTTTTTTTAGACAAGAACTCATTTTGTAGTTCATGCTGGCTTTGAACTCACTGTGTGGCCCAGGCTGGCCTCAAACTCACAGTGACTCACAGTGAGCCTCCTGCTGCAGACTTCTGAGTGCTAAGATTACAGGCTGTGCTACTGCAGTCGACAACTGTACTTAATCTTATTTTTTTCTTCCCCTATCTCCAAAGCCCACAGTCTGAGGTTTTAAGGATTGAGGCTTGAACGCACAATGTTGGGGTGGACATACAATTCAGTGCAGAACATGCCCCATACGTGTGAACCTCTAGTTCTCTGCCTCAGTTTCCACTAAATCATGGAAACTGTTTTTCCTCAGTCACCAGCTATGCCAGTCCTCTTGACCAAGGCCAGAACTCTGTCTTCTCCAGCTGGGCCTTAAAACAGTATGCTACCTGTGGACTTACTTTTCCCTGAAATTCCACCTTCCTTTCATCTTTTGGTCCCCTTTCTTACCAGTTCCACCCACCTCTGCTCTGTCCTGGTGCCCTGGACTTCTCATCCTCAGCATGTCCCTCTCACTCTGGGCATCTCTAGAGCTCCCATCTTCAGCATGCCCAAAGCTTATTGTCTTCTGCCCACCTGCCTCAACATGACACCAGGGCCACTGTGTGGGATGCCTGTTAAAAAGCCAGCTCTCAGGCCCCACTAGAAGCTACCTAATCAGAGTCCCTGGGGCTGGGCCTAGGATGCTTCCTTTTTTGTTGTTGTTGTTGTTTTGGGTTTTTTTGGCAGAACCGGGGATCGAATTCAGGCCCTTGCACTTGCCAGGGAAGCGCTTATTGCACTGAGCCATCTCCCCTGGCCCTAAAGCTGAATAGTATTCCTTTTTTTTTTTTTTTTTTTGGCGATACCTGGGATTGAACTCAGGACCCTGCGCTTGCCAGACAAGCACTTACTCTACTGAGCTATCTCCCCATCCCTAGGATGCTTCTTTTTTAATAACATCCCTAACTGATTCTCAGGCACACTCAATAGCAGCTAACATTTGATTTGCAGAGCAGTCACCAGGCACCCACATAAGAACTCAGCAAATACTAACAAGCTGACTTCCCCAGCAACTCCACAAGATAGGAATTGGTTGCCTCTGCTCAACCAACCAGTGAACATCTGGTGTAGGAAGCTCAGAGAGATTAAGTGACTCGCCTGAAGTCATACAGCTCACAAATGGCAGTGTCCAGACTTGAGCCCAGGCCACTGTTTCATGGTCTATGGGGCAAAATACTCCTATAGGATATCACTTGGGTTTCAGAGACTTTGTCCAGGGAGTTCTCACTCACCTGGTGACTTTACTCTCCCAGCTGGCATTCCCGGATTCCTGTCCTCAGTCCAGAGCTTCCCCTTGGGTTGCTCCTGTGCCCAGTCTGCCCTTACCTGGATGTCTCTTGAGCACTCGTACACCAACCCTACTTTTCATCTTTCTCCCAGGCTGCCTCCCACCCTGGCAGGCCCACAGTCCCAGACTACTCAAGCTAAATCTGCTTGGCAGCCTCACTCCTTTCTCCCTTCCGCCTTCCACACCCCCTGGGCTTGGTTCCTGGGTCCCCTCTCCAGCCCAGCCCTCACCCACTTCACATTCTGACTCTGACCACCTCATCCTGGCCCCAGCCACTAGGCCCTACCCAGACCCCATCACCCCACCCCTAGCCTGGCTCCCACCCCCTACCTGACCCTTTCTGACCCTGCCTCTCCCACCCAGGACCCTTCCCACCAAGGCTCCACTGTTCACCCCACCCCCTCACTAACCCTGTGTATGCTCTCCCCACGCCCCCTCACCCTTGCAGCCCAGGGACCTTTCCCAGCCTCTCTAAATCCAGCCACTGTGTTTACTTGCTTCAGACCCACAATCTCTGCCCGTTGGCATCAGATTAGATTCTAAATCCTTTCCCTGGCATGCAGCCATGCACCAGCCTCTCTCCTGCCAGCTGCTCTGGACAGTTTGCAGTTCCTGGAAGACATCGTGCAGCTTCAGGCTTCTGCACGGCGCCTCCCTTCCTTTGCCATTTAGTGCCTGTTTGCTTTCCTTCTTTCTTGATGGTGACAAAATTCACTTAATTTAGCATTCGCCATCTTACAGCGTTGGAGTTGCAGCGTTTAGGATAGTGGCATCCAGCGCTGCCTACTTCCAGAACATTTTCATCCCCTCAGAAAGGATACCAGAACCTCCCCCACCCCTCCCAGCTCTTGGAAATCTCTGAGTTTTATTCCATCTTGATGGATTTGCCTTTTCCGGACATTTCACATGAACAGGCTCTTACAATACATGCCTCTTTGTGTTGGAAAATCTTTTCCCAGCACTGCCATTTGTGGTGTGAAACGGCCCCTAGTCTACCAGGGTTACATCTCCACCCTTTTTATTTTTTATTTTGAGACAGGGTCTTGCTATGTTGCTAAGTTGCCCAGGCTTGGCTTGAATTTGCAGACCTCTTGCCTCAGCCTCCTAAAATGCTAGGATTATAGATGTGTGTCACCACAAAAAAAGACTTCATTCCTTTGTGTTTGTGTCCTTGTTTGTTTTGAGACAGAGTCTCACTATATTGTCCAGGATGGCTTTGAACTAGATAAATAACTCAGGCACAACTCAAACTCTCCTGCCTCAGCTTCTGGGTGTAGTGTTGTGGGTGAAGTGTGTGTCACCATGCCCAGGTTGACATCATTCCATTCTATAGTGGCATGGTTTCCTGTTGCATGGAGTACTGTATTTTGTGTCTCCGTTCATCAGTTGATGGATAGTTTCTGCCTTTTGGCTATGTGGATAATGTTACCATGAACATCCATGTAGAAGTATTTGTGTGGATGAGTGTATTTGGTTCTCTTGAGTATATATTAGGAGTGGAATTGCAGGGTCATAAGGTAACCCCATGTTTAGCTTTTTGAGGAGCCAGCAGATTTTTCTATTTTGTACTCCCCTCAATATTGTATGAGTGTTTCAGTTTTGCTGCATTTCACCAAAACTTACTTACTTACTTTTTTTTTAAGTTATCATTATCTAGTGGGTAGGAAATAGTGGTTCACTGTAGCAGCTAATGCTTCCTGGTCATTCAAAACCTCTTCCCTGGCTGGCCCTTTGGCTTGCTTAGGGCCTTCCCTGGGTTGCCCATGGCCTTGAGGTCTCACTCCATCCCAGCAATAATTATGCTTCTATTGACACCAGCACATAGCACCCACAGCACAGACAAGGGGCTCATTGACGGCAGGGAGGCCCTATGGCTGAGCTTAGATTTGGAAAAGCTCAGCTCAGGAAGTGCTGAATGAGTGGCTCCATCCTTGGCTATGTCCATCAACTGCTGCCCAAATCGGACAAACGATTTGGGTTCTGTGTGTGGACACATGTGGGTTGGTGATGGGAAGTCCAGGCTTGCTCCCAGGTGACCCAAAGGCTCCCCTGACTCATCCCCACTCACCTCTATGTGGTCTGGAAGGTGGTATGAATGCATGTGTGTCTCTGTCCCTAGGGTGGGTGAGACACCTGTCCTTGCTTGTGGTTGAAGGTCCGTTATTCAGGCCACTGGTATCAAGGAGGCCATGGAATTGATGCTTTGATCTCCTTGTGTTGAGAATAGAGACGCAGGTCTACAGCCTGGTTCTGAGTGGCCATGGACAAGTCCTTCCCACCCCTGGGCTTGGCTTCTTACCTACCAAGGGACCTGACTCTTAGTGTTCTAGCGCTGTGGGCACCTGTGTTAGTCTGCAAGGACTCCTGTAACAAGGCATCGCAGGCTAGGTGGCTTGGAAACAAAGTTAGTTTTGCAGTTCAGGAAGCTGGAAATTCAAGATCAAGATGTTGAGCGGCCCATTTCTTTAAGGTTATGTGGAAAGAATCCATCATACTTCCCTCTGTCTGCTAGTGGCATCATCTCCCCTTGTCTCTTCATCTCATCTTCTCTCTATGTCTAAGCATTTCCTTTCTATAAGGCTATTGGGTTAATACCCACATGACTGACCTTATTCTAATTTTATTATGTCTGGAAATATCCTATCTTCAAATAAGATCCCTTTCTAAGATCTTGGAGATGGAACCTAAAACATAATTTTCTTAGGGGGGAGGGACACAGTTCAATTCATAAGAATATCCCAAATTAATTACAGTCAGTTAATTATAGTTACTTAATAACAGGGATATATTCTGAGAAATTTGTCATTAGATGGTTTTATTGTTGTGTGAACATCTTAAGTGCATTTGCACAGACCTAGATGGGATAGGCCAATCATTTGCTATGCCTCTTGATGCCATAAGAGAGATGTCCAGGTATACTGTACCAAGAGTAACCAGGTACAATGGTACACTCCTATAATCTCAGAACTCTGGGAGGCTGACACAAGAGGATTGCAAGTTGAGTCCAGCCTGGGCAATTTATTTATTTATTTATTTGTTACAGGGTCTTGCCACACAGCTCAGACTCATAATGATCCTCCTGTCTCAGCCTCCCTAGTGAGTGTTGGGATTACAGGCCTGCACCATCGTACCCACTTTAAGTGGCAGGCACGGTATGCCCAAGGGTTCTGGGGCTGGCACAGCATGTGGCACTAGGGTTTGAACCTGGGTCCTTGTACTTGCCAGGTAGGCACTTAGACTACTGAATTATCTCTCCAGCAGCCTGGGCGATTTAGCAAGACTTTGATTCAAATTTTTTGTTTTAAAAAAAGAATGCAGATTTAACTTAGTGTGAAGACTTTGGGCTCAGCCAGTAGAGAGTGAGAGTGAGAGTGGGAGTCAGAGAGTCAAAGAGAGACAGAGAGTCAGAGTGAGATAGAGACAGAAGCATGGCCTGGCTAGGGACCTATCTCAGTGGCAGAGCACTTGCCTAGCATATACAAAACCCTGGCTTCCATCTCCAGCATCACAAAACAAACAAGCAAACAGTTGTAAGAGGTTACAGGTAAAAAGAGCATATTGTTTTGCAGCAAGGGTTTTAAGTAGTAGAGTATACTTTAATGAATAATAAATACATAAACAGGTAGTAGTTGCTATTCTCAAGTCTTATATACCATATATAATCACATACTTTTATGACTGGCAGTGCCAGAGGTTTGTCTAAACCAGCGTCACCACAGATACATGAGTAATGCATTGAGTGCACCATAACATGATGACAGCTATGATGTCACTAGGGATAGGAACTTCTCAGCTCCATTGTGATGTTCTTCAGTGTTGAGGTTTGAATCCACCGAGCTACATCCCAAGCCCTTTTTATTTTCTATTTTGTGATAGGGTGTGGCTAAGTTGCCTAGGCTGATTTTGAATTTGTGATCACATTGTCTCAGCCTCCATGTGGCTGAGATCACAGACACATGCCTGGCTCCCCTGTGCTTGAAAATCAGCTAGGGATTTTATTGGATCACTGTCACAGATGGGGTTCATCACTGACCCAAAGGCTCTCTGGGTCCTTGTCTTAGAGGCTACTGCTGGAAGGCCCCAGTGGGACTCTGCCTACCTTACGCCTGTCTTGGTGAGGGTCAGTTGGGCTCAGTGCTTATCATTCCTCTGCTACTAGCCAATTGCTATGCTAGGGCTCTGACCAATGCAGCAGATAGGGTCCCTGATATGAAGAATTCATGGTCAGGTCAGAGGTAGGGTGGGACCACCTGGAAACACACAGTGTAATCTTAGACAATAGGAGGCTTCTGAGGAATATGAAACGGGCCTGCCATGTGGTATACCTGAGTAGAGTACATGATGAACACATGACTGCATCCCCAGTTGTCCATTAGCCCAGGGCTACTTTGCTAGCCCTGGGTGGTCAGAAAAGGCTCCATTGAGGAGGTGATGTCTCAGCTGAGACCCTAAAGATAATTCCTGCCATAGCAGGGCCTGGGGGAAGAGTTCCAACTTGAGGAAATGCCAGAGTGGAGGTGTCTCTGCCTTTTACATCCTGCCCATCACCATCAGAACTCAAACCAGGCCAGGAAGAGCTAAGAAGCGTAAGCATGTGGAGAAGAGCCGTACTACAATCTCCAGGGCCATGATGTGCAGGGTAGCCTGCAGAAGGCAAGCGGTGCTTACCTTGATGCTCTGAGGCGCACTCCTCCAGGAGGGAAAAGAGACAGCAGAGCATCAGCGCTATGGTGAGATTGTAGGAAAAGTTTGCAATGAAGACATACAGAGCGGGAGCTCTTTTTCCTGGGAGATATATACAAGCCCTGGATGGATGAATTCTTGGCAAGATTCTGCAGAGGGGACTGGTATGTTGTATTACAAGGCACCCAAAAAGCCTAGATGCACGGTTAGAAGCCTTCAGGCAGAACCAGCCTTGATTTTAAGCTTTTAAGAATTCAAAGAAATGCCTTTGCCCTTAGCCTAGAAACTCCCGGTACTTGGGGACCATTTCCCAACAGCACACAGTAATCCCTGTAGTTACCCTTATTCCACCAGGTGGCACTGTTTGCCTGACATTGGGGCAGAGTTGATCTCCCCTAAGCATTTTTAAAGGACTGATGAACTGGGGAGAAACCAGAGTTCCAGGCCCCGAGAATCCTGTTGAAGTATCGTGTGAGTGGGACAGCTCTTCTCCTTGCAGAGCAACATGCATGTGCTTTGATGTGCAGGGCCTCCCATCGCCCCATGAGAAGACCCAGAGCAAGCTCTCTGCTACCTTCCACTTGGGTGACGTTGATCAAACCACTTTTCTGAGTCTCAGTTTCTTCCACCCAGAAATCAGGGGCTGGCATCATACCGAGACTTTGTCAAGAGGATTAAATAATGGTTCACACAGCGAAGCGTATTGATGCATAACTGTTATCCCACTACTCAGGAAACTGAGGCAGTAAGATCCCTGTGAGTTCAAGGTCAGCCTGGACTCCACAGTGAGACCCAGGATCTACAAAACAAAGCAAGAGTGCACAGGGGCTGACAGGGACCAGGGAGCCAGTACAACGTGGCTGCACTGGTTAGTGGGGAAAGACTTGCTCAGTGGGATTCAGCTCTCCCAACTTCTCCCATCTCAGTCAATGGTGAATGGATGCTCAGGCCCCTCTTAATAGCCTTCTACCTCTCTGTAGGCCGTGTGTGTGTGTGTGTGTGTGTGTGTGTGTGTGTGTCCCCCAGACCAGCCATGCTGTGCCTTAGCATGGGTTTTTCCTTTCTTCCAATGGCTTCCACTTCAGCAGATTCTTCCTGACCCCAATTCCACAGGCAATCTGTCTTCTGGAAAAAAAAAGAAAAGATGCTCCTTCCAATTCGTGGTTTGACTTTATCTGGTTTGTTGATAATAGAGACTCTTAATCCTTCAAAAGTTTATTATAGTATATGAAACATCAAGGGAGGTGGTGGCGCATGTAGTCCTAGCTCCTTGGAAGGCTAAAGCAAGAAGACCTTTTGAGTCCAGCAGTTGAGGGCAGCCTGGGCAACATAATAAAACCCTATGTCAGTCAGTCAGCAAGTAAGTAAATAAAAAGAAATAGATCTAGAATGTGAAACTACCTACAGTTCCATTCTCAATGAATGAGAAGTACTGATTTCTTCTTCCATTTGATACTGGAAATTGAACTCAGGGCCTTGTGCTTGCCAGGCAGGTGCTGCGCTGCTGATATTTATTTATTTATTTATTTATTTATTTATTTATTTATTTGGTACAGGGGGTCTTTCTATGCAGCTCGGGCTCATAGTGATCCTTCCGTCCCAGCCTCCCCAGGGCTGGGATTACAGGTGTGTGCCACCAGGCCCGGTTTTGTTGGTCAGTTTGGTGGACCCACGGCAGGGGTGGCACAGTGTGTGGTGCTGGGGCTCAAACCCAGGTCCTTGTGCTTGCCAGACAGGAGCTTAGACTGCCAAGCTGTCTTCCCCAGCTCTAATTACTGATTTCTTTTAAGTGTAGCTCTAAGTCTTTCTTTCTTTCTTTTACTAGTGCTGGGGATTAAACCCAGTGCCCTAAGCATGCTAGGCAAGTGCTCTGTCCATTGAACTATACCCTCAATCCAAAGGAACAAATTAATTTTACTTGCCTTTTTGCTTCAGCATAGGGTCTCACTCTATTGCTCAAGCTGGTCTTGAACTCCTGGGCCCAAGCAATCTGCCTGCCTAAGCCTCCTGAGTAGCTGAGACTATGGGCAAATGCCACTCTTCCTGGCTAAGCCCATTTGTATAAAAGTTATCAATTTTTTGTTTGTTTGTTTTTGGTATTTAGCACAGGGTCTGTAGGGTCTCACTATGTAGACTGGAGTTGTAGTGATTCTGTTTTCAGCCTCCCAAGCGCTGGGATTACAGGTGCATGCCACCACGCTCAGTCTCAATCACCATTTCAGTGCCGTCACCGCATGCTGGGGATCAAACCTGGCCTTTGTGCTCTGCCTAAGCAGGCGCTCTAGTCTGCGGAGCTATCTGGCCAGCCCTTGTTATCAGTTTTGAAAGTGAAAATATACTGGTTTGCTCCTTCTTTCATTCATGTATGCATTCATGATGTGAGCTGCAATGCCAGCCTGGTGAAAGGCAAGGTCCTAAAAATTTTGTCCACATCAAGCTTACACTCTGGCTGGGGCAGCCAGAGACTGAATGAGTGAGGAAGCCTGCAACGGCAGCGGGAAGTGGGCCAAGTGGTTAGAGCGTGTCTGCTTCTTACTGTAACCAATCAGCACGGACAGGAGACTGGGATGTGTTCTGTGGTTACAGTGTTTGTCTAAGAGGGGAGGCCTGTCTAAGTGGTGAGGCCGTGGGTTCAAAGCCCCAAAACAAAACAAACAAGATCTACCACCAATGGAAATGTTGGGGCTGGGGAGATAGCTCAGCAGTCTAGGCACCTGCCTGGCAAGTGCAAGGACCAGAGTTCGATCTCCAGTACTGCATGTTCTGCCGGCCCCCAAACCGGGTGTGGACCATACCTGTAATCCCAACACTGGGGAGGCCGAAACAGGAGGATCACTACGAGTCTGAACCATGTGGTGAGACCCTGCAACAAAGCAAAATAAAACAAAACAAAAAGAAATGTCTTCCCTCACAGTTTTGGAGCCAGGAGGCCAGAATCAGTGACGCTACACAGGGTGAAGGTGTCTGCAGGACCCCGTTCCCTTCTGCAGCTCTATGGGAGGACCTGCCCTCTGCCTTTCTCCCTTCTGTTGCTGCGGTTTCCTTGGCTCCTGCTGAATCCCTGTACACCCCAAGCCAGCACCTAAATCTCTGCTCCATCTCCAAGCTGTGTCCCTCTCTGTGGATGTGCCACGTTGCCCCTGCCTCCTTTTGATGTGTCTCTGCCCTTACAGAGAACTTAGGTGTGGGGCGTGCTGGTGCACACCTGCAACCCCAGCACTTGGGAGGCTGAGGCAGGAAGATGGCTGTAGGTATGAGCCTTCCCTGGGCCACACAGCAAGACTCTGTCTTTAAAAAATATAGAGAACACACGTGATTGCAGATGGATCCCGCCCTGATCTGCTGGGATCTCTCTGCATCTCTGTATGCTGATCACATTCGCAATGACCCACCCCACCTCTTGCTATGTAGGAGAATCTTCTCAGGTACCAGGGTTGGGATGAGACTACCTTCTGGAGACCGTTACTCAGAGTGTCTGATGTGCTAACATACGGATGTTGAGGCCGAGGCCTGGAGGAGGCCGTGTATGCCCTGGAAGGTCCGCACCCAGCGCCTGACACAGGTAGTGCTCACAGGCAGCCTTCAGTGCTCAACAGGTAAGTGAGCGAGCAGGCTGCAGACTGACTGCTCTGTGCCACAGCCAGCGGCCCAGTGGTGCTGACATTCCTGTCAGCAGGGCACAGGCAGTGAGGACTGCCAGGGCTGAGCGTCTGATTGGCCTGCCCACAGTCCTGGGCAGATGGTGGTGTTGGCCATGGCTCCCTCCCACTGCTGCCCATGTCCTTGGTGCAACCTTCCTTGTCATCAGGGAATGAGGGTGATCCACAGCCAACATGCCATAGCCGGGGCCAGAAGAATTGTGAGACTTGGATTAGCAGGGCCTGATTTCTGCTCTGCCCTCCTGCCTCTTGCTTGCAGTGTGGCACTAGAAAAGTCCCTGCACTCTCTGCTCACTGGGTGTCACCCCCTTTACAGGCCCAGCTCTGGAGGAAGCTCCCTGAGGAAGTCCGTTCTTGCTCTGGGCCCTGCATTATGGACTCCCCTCAGTCTGATGCCTGAGTCCTGGGTGGATGCTCTGTGGGACCTGTCGCTCTGTGAAGGTCCTACTCTCCAGGAGGATGGCAGGGGCAGGCATAGATTCCTGCTGGAGGTAGTGGCCCAGGGAACAGGCCAGCTGTTGACAGGTGCCTCTGGGCCAATCACCCTGATCCTGGCACTGAAAGCAGAGGCTCTGTGCCTGAGATGTGTGTACCCTGCTGGCTGCCAGACTCTCCTAGCTGGTCAAGGGCCTGAGATGCAGCTGGTGCCCAGGAGAGGTTTTCTGAGTCCTCCTAACCCATTGCAAGGTGTGGGTAGGCCTTAACTCATGCTACTGAGCATCACTGAGAGCCTGCACTATTCCAAGCACCCACCTGCATTCTCACACCTTCTCTGGGAGGCATATGGTCATTTTCAAATGAAGAAACATCGAGAAGGTCACCATCCTGGAAGAGGCAAAGATGGGAACTGGCCCCTGTTCATCTGTGGCTCTTTGCCTGCAGACTCCTTCGGGTGTGGAGGGGGCAGGCTCCTGTGCCTGGAGGTTTTCTCCCTGTAAACTGTCCTCCACTGATGGCCTTGGGGTTGCTCGTGAATAAATTCTTGGGCCAAGCTGGGGGCTTAGGGCTGTGTTCCCTACTGTCCTTGCCAGCCTCCATAGACGTGACCCTATCTGCTGGTAAACACTACCTTTATTGTCTCAGCCTTTCTCAGCTTCACTGCTCTGTATTCTTACCATGCTTGGCAGGGAGGGGCCAGGGTCAGGTCACTTCCTCAGTGGGTCAGTGCCTAGCTCAGGGTCTGTTCCCAAGGGTCTCTTCCTGAGACCAAGCTGGTGCCCCTGTGAGCCAGGTCCTGTGCTAGGCACTTGCATGCATTGTTGGTTTACTCCTGCAGTGGGTCTTGTCCTGCTTTATAGTTGGGCAGTGGGGCCTGAGCTCACTTGCTAGACTTGTGTGCGTGGCAGAGGCTGCAGGCTGAATGAACAGCTTGTGCGGCTCTGGGGTCGATGGGACCCCACAAGAAGGGGGATTCACTGTGTCCACAGTTACCCAGTCAACCCTGGCAGTCCTCAGCCTTTTTCCTGTTCTCTTCACCCAGCCTCCCTGCCCTATGTGGGGCCTCCATTTCTTCACTGGCCAAGTGTCGTGGGCAACAAGGAGTTTTTCAGCATCTCTGGTTCCTCTCCCATGGCTCTTTAGTATGGCGACCTAGACACTGGATCCCTAGTGCTTCCTGTCCTGCTGGGACCAGGAGCAACTGAGCAGGCAAGGAGGCATATCGCAGAGCCTGATCCCCCACAAAGCAGACATCCTGACCTGGGCCTGAGGCTGAGCCAGCTTGAGTATTGCACAGGCGGGTCCATCGGAACTCTCAGTCTCAGCCAGTCGGGGCCTCTCCCTGTCCATTTGTGACTGCAGCTTCAATCCTGATCCCCCTCTGCCTCTGGGCTCAGCCTGAGTCTGCCTGGGCCAGGAGAACTGGGTTTGGATTTGCCCACCCTACCCTCTCCTCTGCCCTGCAGTGCACTGGATTCTAATCACTCCTCAGAAGGATCCTTGTTCCTGCCCCCAGGCCTGCGTACCTACCGTGCCTTGCCCAGCTTTGTCCACCCTGACATCTTTGCAAAACTAGCTTTCTTGTCTGCCGGTCTCACCTGGATTGTTACCTTCTCAGAGTGACTTTCCTGGTCACCCTGCCTAAGATGCCTTTTGGTCCTTCTCTGTCTTTTTGCCAGCTCATTACTCCTCAGGTGTTTCACCTACATACTGACTCTCTCGTGGACTTGGTTCACCTCATCCCCTGGTCAAGGGCAGTGCCTGACCTATAGCAGGTGCTCAAAGGCAGACAATCAGTGAGCCCCATGCTGAGCACAGGTGGCAGGAAGAGAAAACAGTGCGAGAGTGAGCAAGAGAGGGGCTACATATGTGGTCAGTAAACAGAGAAAACGGGAGCAGCTGGGCACCTGGGCTGGGCTCGAGGGGGATGTGGCTACAGGGGTGCCTGGCCAGTGCTCTGGACCTCCTGGCAGCTGCTAAGGAAGGGAAGGGGCAGCTGTTTCATCACAAGCCCATTTGCGGTTGGCCTGAGCCTGGGCATTGCAGCCAAAGGGGAAGGCAGTGGTTTGGCCTGGGGCTTTCTATCTGAAGCTGGGTATAGGGCTTGGTGTGTAGGGGAAAGAGCCCAGGCAGGATGGAAGAAATGGTCCCAGGCCAGCCCACTGGGGGATGTGGGCATGTCTGGCTTTTTCTGGCTTCTACTTCAATAGCAGTGAAATAGCCAGTTCCCAAGGCACCGTCCTTGGCAGGGCAAATGAGCCTCTGCTGTGATTTCTCAGCAGCGCTCTGAACCTTGGCCCTGTGACTATGGGTAGGACAGAAGCAGCCTTGGCTGCCTAGCCTGCTCGAGCGCCCCTCCCTCCTGTGTTTGGGGCCTGCAGGCTAATGCTTCAGTCCTTGCCAAGAGGAGCTGCCTTTCCTGTCCCCTCTGTGAGCTGCCCACATTGGAACTGGGTCTTGGTACTTTATCCTCCCGGGTCCATTTGAAGCCGCCTCCCAGTTTATTTTATTTTTCTCTTTTTTATTTTCCTTTAATTTTTTTTATTAGTACATGTGTGCAGTGTATAATGATTACAATTATTGTGGAGAGTTGTGGTACCTGTATGTAACATATCTTAATCCTTTTTACTTTCCCTCTCTTCACTCTCCCCCCCTCCATCTCTTTGTCCCATTCCCTGGTTTATTTTGTAGGTACCCTGTGCCCTTGACTCCTTTCCAGACCCTCCCCTCCCTTACTCCCACTGTCAGGATGAGCGCATTTGTACTGCAGTAGTACTGAGTACAGCTCGAAGACAGTGTTATGTGCTGTTTATTTATTTATTTATTTATTTATTTATTTTTCTTTTCTGTGGTACTAGCAATTGAACCCAGGGCCTCTGCCCTCGCTGGACTTGCATTTGTCATCCTCTGCTGTGCAGGGGAAAGAGCCCAGGCAGGGTGGAAGAAATGGTCCCAGGCAAGCCCACTGAGGGACCATTGGGCTGGTCCTCCCAGAGTGCTCGCCACCAGGCTTCACGTTCTTTCCCAATATTGTAACTGAACCTCAGGATCTTCCCTGGTTCACTACCTGCCACTGTTACCTGGAACCTTGCAGGCTCCCCCACATGTTCCTCTGCATCCTCCCAGAGATGGGCTTCTAGCTGGGACTACAGATTAGGGGAGAAGTGGTTGAGAGGATGAGTGGCAAGAACTTTTGCCCTGGAGCAGAAGGTGGGCCTCACTTCACACAGGGGGAGGGAAGAGTTCTAGGGGACACATAATCTGAGCACACAAAGCAAAAGGCTGCATGAGAAAAAGCAAACAGGGTAGGCCTCATCTATGTATGTGTCAAGGAAGGGGGAGAGGGACTGTCAAATGTCCCAGACATAAAGCAAGGTGCTGAGGTACAACACTGAAGGAGAGGGTTTTGGATTTGGCCACAGAGATGTGCAGGATTCCTGCTGCACAGATGGCACAGGATGTTATGGTGTGGATGAGTGTAGGCTACCGGCCCTGGTGGTGCTCACAGCAGCTGGCAGAAGCTTTAAGAGATGGAGCTTAGTGGGAGGTCACTGGGGGGCACACTTTATTTATCCCAACACTTTATGTTTTATTCTGAGACAAGCTCTCACTAATTATCCCAGCCTGACCTTGAATTTGTAATTCTCCTGCCTCGGCCTCCTGAAGTAGCTGGGATAGCAGGCATGTATTACCATGCCTGCAGGAGGCCAGTGCAGAAGGGGATCGTGGATTAGCCCCTTGCTTAATCTCTCTCTTGCTTTCTGACTCATGGTGTGACCACCTTGGATGTGTTTTCCCATGAGAGCAAACCAATGGGCTACTCATGCTTGGACTTGAGCCCCTAAACTGTGAGCCAAATAACTCCTTTTCTCTCTCTTCCTCCCCCTTTCCCTTCCCCTTCCCTCCTCCTGCTCCCCTCCCCCTCTGTCCCCCCTTCTCCCTTTCTCTCCCTTTCCTTCCCTTTCTTACAGGTGGGGTCTTGGCCTGTAATTCAGGCTGAACTTGAACTCACAGAGATCCTCCTGCCTCAGTATCCCAAGTGCTGAGACTACAGGTGTGTGCCACCATGCTCAGCCCCCTTTCCTTTATAAATTAATTGCTTCAGTTTTCCTCAGGTTTTTTATTGTAGTAATGTGAATCTGACCAGTACACCACACAAAAAAATTGAAGACAAATAGAACAGGAGAAAATATTTTCAAATTAAAAACCAACAAGGACAAACCATTGCTGAAATAAAGTCAATGGAAAGACATCTGGTATTCATGGATTAGGAGACTTAAGATTGTTAAAACGTCAATACTACCTAAAGAAATCTATGCATTGAAAACAAACCCTATCAAAATCCTGCAGTCTATTTTTTATAGAGAAGGAAAAGTGAATTCTCTGTTCCATGTGGCCTTGCAGGGACCCAAGTTAGTCAAAAGACTATTTTTTTTTGGTATTTATTTATTTATTTATTTATTTTTCTTCATAATTTTATTGAGAAACAAATAGCAATGAGACAGTTTCAAATCAAATTGGTAGGACAGTTCCAATAATTAACACATTGCATACTCTCTTCCTAGTGATTAATTGCTGTACAAGATGCAGACATGACATCCTATTTACAAACACTATAAAAACAAATCCCTCTATTCATTAAGAGAATGTAACTATATATCTATCCTAACCATTTTGAATACATAGATACAAAATGGACATTCATCAGTATCCCCTTTTTTGTTTAGTTCTGTCATTTGAATATTTTTATTTTTTATTTTTTGCGGAACTGGGGATTGAACTCAGGGCCTTGCGCTTGCCAGGGAAGTGTTTATTCCACTGAGCCATCTCCCTGACCCCCCTTTTTTTCTTTTTTGGCTCTGAATGCCTTCCAGGAAGGTTTGGCTGGCTTGAGTTGTGGGGATCGAACCACAGATACCTGAGCCTGACTGCTTTGTTGAAACAGCCACTTAAAGAACTGAGCTAAGGGGCAGGCCCCTGTCATTTGAATATTATAAGTGTGTGAACTCAGCAAAATATTCCAAAAGAGTCCAGTAGTCCATAATAGTATTGGGTCTTCCGCTCCACTGGCAATATCATAAATTGTTGACCTGAGTTCCCTACAGCTCAACATAACAGCATAGCTTTACTCAAAAGACTATTTTAAAAAGGACAAAATGAGAGGGCTTACATCTCTTTATTTTAAAGCTTGCTATTGAAAGGCCAGGGGGAGAGCTCAGTAGAATAAGCACTTCCCTGGCAAGCGCAAGGGCCTGAGTTCAATTCCCAGTTCCACCAAAAAAAAAAAAAAAAAAAAAAAAAAGTTTTGGTGGTACATACCTATAATCCCAGCACTTGTGAGGTTGAGGCAGGAAATGTGCTACATGTTCGAGGGCAGCCTAAGCTACATAATGAGTTCAAGCCCAAGCTAAACTACATAGCGAGAGACCCTGTCTCAAAAAACAATTGCCACAAATCTATAACAATCAAACAATGTAGTACTGGAAAAGGACTGACATACAGACAGTGGAGTAGAACTGAGATTTGGAAATAAACTCACATGACTATGGCCAATGGATTTTGACAAAGGTGTCATGACCTTCAGTGAGAAGAGTCTCAACAAATTGTGTAGGAATAAGTTAGTAGGCACATAGAGAAGAGTTTAGACCTCACACCATAGAACCAAATTAGCTCAAAATGGATCAGAGGGCTAAACATGAGAGTTGCAGTACAAAACTCAGAAAAAACAATAGGTGTGAGTCTTGACCTTGCATGTAGTCATGGAGTTTTATAAATGATGCCAAAACATAAACAACAAAACGGGTCTCCCCCACACCAATGCAGCATGGTAGGCCGTGCCCTACTCTAGGCAAAGCAGAGAACAGCATCCAGGAGTCCACAGCCAACCTCTCAGACATCGTGGCACAATCCGCATGTCATTTGTATTTGACAGAGGAGGAAACTGAGGCCTGGACTTCAGAGAGTCAGCAATAGAACCAGCACAGCCACCCTGTGCCAGCGTCTCTCCCGTTTGGACCTTGTCCTCTCCATTCTCACCATACAGGCCCTAGATAGGATTTCCAGGACAACCTTCAGCTCTTGCCCCTCCCTCAGGCCCTACCTCCACCAGCCTACACTCTAGCAGGAGCCCAGAGCTAGGCAGAAACCAGCACCTCTGTTGGTAGGTGAATGATATAGACTGTCTGTAATTACAAGGATCTTTGTGACCCCATAGCTGAGGAGACTGAGGCCCAAAGATAGCAACAAGCTGACCCAAAGAAACACAGCAGGTTCAGTCCTTGGTATGGAGCTTCCACAATCCCTTCTCCACCTAGGTAGAAGCCACTGAATACTCCCTAAGGAGGTGGTCTTAAGAACAGCCTTGTGCCAGATGGGGGGAATAGTAGAGGTGAGCAGAGGCTAAGCCCTTTCTTCAGGATTCCAGGTAGGGGCCGGGGATGTAGCTTAGTGGTGCAGCACCCGCCTGCAAGCGTGAGGCCCAGAGTTCAATTCCCAGTACCAAAAAAGAAAATAGTAAAAATAAGACCAAAAAAAGTCCCTTTGGAAAAAAAAAAAAAACAAAAAACTTTGAGGTTCAGTAGAATAAGCACTTCATTGGCAAGCACAAGGGCCTGAGTTCCCCAGTTCTGGAAAAAAAAAAAAAAAAAAAAGATTCCAGGCAGATTCTGCCTGGCCTGGCTAGAGTTCTTGGAGCTGGTGCTGTTGCTGAGTGTGATCTCAAAGATTCTTCCTTTGCAGCTCTGCTGGCACAGGGCCCTGGACATGTAAGAAGCTGGGCTGGGATGTAGCTAAGGGGCCAGGTGCTTGCCTAGCATGTGACAGGCCCTGGGTTCCACACAGGAAAAAAAAGTCATCCACTGGGCTCTCTCAGCTGGACCTCCTTGCTTCCCTTCCCAGCTTTGAGGGCTCCTGGAAGTCCCCTTGCCCTTCCATTCCATAGGAGAAAGCAGAAGCTAAAGCTGACCCTGTCTCCCTGGTGTGGCATTGGTGAGGGTATCCCCCTGCCAGGCTCTGGTCCAGGATCAAACTTCAGGCTGGCAAAGAAGATCCTTTGTAGGTGGTGCTAGAGGGGATACCAAGTGCCAGATAGGCACACAGCTTGAGGTGTTCACAGTTGGGGGGAACTTGTTGGTCCTCCAGATCCCACCCAGGGACCAGGGCAGTGTCTCAGCTGGTGGGCATCTGGGCATCCCTGGGAGGCAGTTCAGTCCAATAGGCACCCCCTCCCCAGGATGAGAGGGACCCACAAGCCACCTGCCAGTGCTGCCTAATGGCGTGAAAGAACAGAGGACCTGGCTCTTGGTGGAAATGCAAGCAGGTGACCTTGCACTCCACCTGTGGGGCTTACCCACCCACATCAGGTCCTCTTGTTGCCAGCTAATGTGTGTCCTTGCTTCTTTGATATATTTATTTGGTTGTTTAGGAAACAGGGCCTCACTAGCTCAGGCTGGCCTCAAACTCCTCTTGCCCCAGCCTCCCAGGTGCTGGGAGGATAGGTGAGTGTCACCACTCCCAGTGGATTCTTGCTTTAGTAGGAATGGAAATTAAAACTAATGTATGAATATCAGGACGGGGGAAGCTTTAATTAAAAAGTCAGAGGGAAGATAAGAAAAGTCTCCAGCTCAGGTAGCTGAAGGGACACAGTCTCATGCAGGACTTTAGACTGGTGCACCTGTGAAATGGGAGGCCAGCTTTCAAGGACTGGCTGGTGGGCTGGGGGCCAGTTGATCAAGTCTCAGTCCTGGTGTCATCGTTCTGGAATGGCTGAGGGATGGCTTCTTTCCCAGGAAAGGGTTTTCTCTGTCTGTGGTGATTCCAGGCATAGCGGGCTCAGCATTTCCTGGAATCCAGGACTGCCTGTCCTCCAGCCCAGTGGTGGTCCCTGACTGTGTCATGAAGGCATTACTCTCTGTGGGTGGCCTGGCACAGGAAGTGATGGTGGTGAGGACCTGCAGGAAGTGTCCCGCAGCCCTCTGCTGAGGCGTTTTCAGCTGCAGCATTTCTGTCTGAGACAACCAAGGTTATTTCTTTGCCTCTGCAGTCTCTACACCCAGGGCCTCCTCTGGGCCTGAAGAACCTGTGAGGGTGGGGGAATAGGGGATGAGGCTGCAGCAGGCAGCAGGGTTCTCTGTGTAATGGGAACATGAATCTTGCTTCTCCTCTCTCTTCTTCCTCCTTCCTCACCTTCCTCTTCCTCTTCTCCTTCCCCTTCTCTTTCTCCTCCTAAATTGTATATACTTTTCAAATGGAAGAGGGAGAGGAGAAGGGAGAAAGAGAAAAGGAGAAGGAAGAAAGAACCAGTAAAATTTTCTGGTTAAGAATGAGCATTTACAGCAGCATCGTGCAACCTGGTCAGGAGTGTGCAGGTGTGTGTGTGTGCGTGCATGCCTGTGTGCGTGCATGTGTGTGTGAGTGTGTGTGGACTCACAGCATGAGAAGGTCTCTCTTTGTCTCTTTAAGTGTGAGTACAAGGATCCCAACAAGACTATCATCCCCAGGACTCAGTATGGGCCAGGGATTCGTCCTCATACGGTGTTGAGCCTCCCTGCAGTTTGACAAATTCGTCTCTGGGTTCCCACTTGGCAGAGGAAGAAGAAACTGAGGTGCTCTGGGCTCCCGGTGATCCAGAGCATGGCTGAGGTTCAGGAAGGTTGTGTTCACACAACACGGAGGAGCCTGTTGAGAGCTGGAGCCTGGCTCTCCATGCGCAGCTGTGTGGCCCCAAGAGACGGGGCTGGTCTGGCCTGAGAGGAGCAGGCGCAGTGTGCATGTCTAGCAGCTGGGAGGGTGGAGGCCTTGGGCCTAGGGGAGCATCCATCGCCTCAGAGGACACGGTGACATAGCTTGGCGCATGGGTGGTATTAGTGATGGGCCAGCTGGCGCACTTCAGAGCTGACATTTCCCCAGCCAAGCTTTTCAACTTAGCAAGAAAACAGGACACACGGTGACTCTGGCAGCTGTTTTCATATACTAGAGCTCGCTTGACCTTCAGAGATGGAGAAAGGTGTCATGCGTCTCACAAACATCCTAATCTTTTCTCAAGGGTGCTCCCTTACGTACGAATGCGATAATTCCATAATGGCCTTGAGTGCCACTGCTCAGGCTGAACACTGCCTACCTCTGGTGAGGATGCTGATTATGTTGGAATCTGTGTTAATGTACTCCTCTTGGGTTGTACAGTGGCTAACCTGTGCAACTGCATGGTGGCCCAGAACTCCCGGAAATATTTCCAGTACGATGCTGAGGGAGTGGGCTCGTATAGCTTTATGTGAACAGGTGTGCCCATCTTCTTGCTGGTGTATCCCACCAAGGAGGAGAAATTGATCAACTCTTCCCACAAAAACCCACTTGGAGGTGGATGGCCCACTCTCTTGATGAGTGTATGAAAGTCCTCAGCCCAACCTCTCACTTGCCTTCTGGTCACTCGCTCTGATATCTAATATACTCAGTCCAGTGAGGCTTGGCTTGTGTTAAGATGTATGTGTAGCTCTGAACTCAGTTCTCAAATTTTTGAGCAGATTTTTAATTTACAAACCAATATGTCTTCCCTCCCCTCTCCCAGACTTTGCCTCTGTACTGGAAACACCCAGTGCCTCTAACATGTATCGGGTCCTCTTTTCTTGACACCCACTTCTTGCTGGTCCAGACCTCTGCAACCCCTCACCTGATGCTGGCTTTAGCTTCCTGCTGAGCTCCCTGCCTCAACCATGCCCCAGTGCAGACTCTTCTTTCTGAGGCAGCCAGTGGGCTTTTGAGAAATTAAATTAAACTGAGTGAAGTGGTGCATGCCTTCAGTCTAGGCTACCTAGAAGGCTGAGGTTGGAGGTTACGGTGGGCAGCTTAGCAAGACCCTGTCTCAAAATAAAACCAAACTGGCTTCCACTTTGGACAAGGGAGAGTTGTTATACAGGCCTTGGGAGTTATCAGTGGGGTTTTCTTTCTTTTTTAAAAAAAATTGTTTATTTATTTCTTTGGTACAGGGTCTTGCTATGCAGCTTGGACTTGTAGTGATCCTGTGTTAGCCTCCCCAGTGCTGGGATTATAGGTATGCACCACCATGCCCAGTGTCAGCGGCCAGCTTGGCACCCGGGCCTGGCACGGCATGCAGTACTGGGGGGTCAAACTGAGGTCCTTGCACTTGTCAGGCAGTCACTTAGGCCACTGAGCTATCTCCCCAGCCGCAGTGGAGTCTTCTTAATGAATCAATGAGTGAAGAGGATCAGCAGCTAACTTCCTTATTGGCTTTTCTCCATCCTTTTTTTTAAACTTCTGGGCAATTTCAGGAAGATAATGCCAGAGTGAAAGTTGTATAATTTCCATTCTTTTAAATTTGTCAAGCTTTATTTTATGACCCAGAATGTAGTCTTCCTTGATGAATGTTTCGCGTGATCTTGCATGGGATTTGTGTTCTGCTGTTGCTGGATGAAGGTGTCCATAGATGTCAGTGCTATTCAGTTGATATTATTGAGTCCAACTATATCATTACTTTTTTTTTGTCTTTTTGAGATAGGTCTTAGGGGCCGGGGAGATGGCTTTATCATAATGCAGTACTCTTCTTTATCGATCCCTTTATCATAATGCAGTACTCTTCTTTATCCCTGATAGCTTTCCTTACAGTGAAGTCTGCTCTGAAATGACACAGTTCCTCTCGACTCTTGTTTTCTTCTCCTTGGTGTTAGCACAATAGATCTTTCTCTCTCCATTTACTTTTTTTTTCAGTGCTGGGGAGTGAACCAGGGACTTTACATTGAACTACATCCTAGCTATATATATATATTATATATATATAATATATATAATATATATATTATGTATATTATATATATATATAAATTTTGAGAAAAGGTCTTGCTAAATTGCTAAGAGTTGCCCAGCCTGGGCTAAAATTTGTGGGAATAAAAAATGGTATCTCTTTAGAAGACAGTTTGGCTGTTTCTTATAAAACTAAACATATTCTTACCATATGCTCCTGCAATCATGTCCCTCATTTACCTAAATGAGTTGAAAATTTATGTCCACACAGAAACCTCCCCACAGATATTTATAACAGTTTATTCATAACTGCCCCAAATTGAAAGCAACCAAGATGTCCTTCTGCAGGTAAATGGATAAATAAACTCAGACATTTCTAGACAAATGCTAAAAAGAAAAGCTCTATCAAGCCATGAGAAGACGTGAGACTTTTAAATACAAAAGGTGCCAAGCTGAAAAAGCTACATCCTATATGATTCCAACTCTAGGACGTTCTGCAAAAGGCAAAAACTCCAGAGGCAATAAAAAGATCAATAATAAGTCAAGTGCAGTGGGCATGCCTGTAATCCCAGCTATTTAGGGCTGTTGAGACCTCAGGAGGATCTCAGGTTCAAGGCCAGCCTGGGCAACTAGGTGAGAACTTGTCTCCAAATAAAAAAGGGTACTTGCCTAGCATGTGTGAGGCCCTGAGCTGCCTCTCTCTGTCTCTCAGTCTCTGTCTCTCTCAGTCTCTGTCTCTCTGTTTCTGTTGATATCATGTGTCACTTAGTCTGTCGGCCCCTCATTCATTTCCCTTCAATTTCTTGTCATTTGTTTGCTGAGGAAGCCATCCATCCACCCCGAAGGTCTCCCCAGACAGGGATATTTCCCTGGCTCCTCTGCGGCATTTCTTGCAGTTTTGCAGAGGGTCCAGTTTTGCTCAGATTCATCTTTGTTTACTGTACTAAGAGCCCAAACTTTGTTTACTGTACTAAGAGCCCAACCGCTCGTCCATCGGGGGGCGCCCAGGGTCTGTCTTGTTTGCCGAACGGTCGTCGCTCGTCCATCGGGGGGCGCCCAGGGTCTGTCTTGTTTGCCGAACGGTCGTTGCCAGACTCCTTAGTTCTCGATCTCCCTGGCCGCAGCCGCCAGCTCCCTGTAGGACCACCTCAGCCCCTGCATGTGGGATGTTTCTTTAGCGTTTGCTGTGTGGAGCTCGGCATGAGGTTCCCAAAGGCTGCAATTGTGTCTCCGTCCTTGGGAGTTCCCAAGACTGGTGACCAGTAGCAATGGTGACATTTGTCTCCATCTGTGCCTTGGGGATGGATGTGGGATTGGGGTGGTAGTGGTGGCCTGGCCTGGCTGAGCCTCTGGCAGGTCAAGGTGAGAGCTTCTGTGAGGATGGACTTTATTTTCATTGGTCAAAGTGGGAAGGGCACTTGGGGCAGGGCAAAAAGACCAAAGGCAGTGCAAGGTGGCTATCCCTGCTCCTCAGTAGGCTGAGCCTGGGGGATTGCAATCCTGGGCAATCTAGTGAGACCTTGTCTCACAATTAAGCAAGGCAAAACGCAAAGAAAAAGTAGGAGGGCTTGTCTGGGGCGGAGGCTGGTGGGATGCAGTGAATTCAGAGAGCAGTCCATGAAAATTCACTTAAGTGTAAATTTGCAAATAAGCATACAGGTTTTATCCAACCCTGAAAGTGCATAATTTAGCAAAAGCCAAGTCCTGGCTCCTGAACAGTTGCTTAGCCAGTGAAGCAGCAGGGTATCCTCAACCTTTGTGCCCTTTACCTTAAGGGTGGCCCTGAAGGCAGTAGCACTTACTCTTTAACACTGATCCACAGCCTGAGACCAGAGAGGAATAGAGCTCTGTTGAGCTGGGCCACCATCAGGAAGACCTGGCAGAAAAAAGGACATTTGGCCCACACCCTGAGAGCCCTGTCCTAGGGACAGGAGTCTGTTGGCAGTGGAATCAGCAGTGAGGGTGTGTCTTTAGTTTCTCCAAGGAGGTCAGCACAGAGCTGGCAATAGCATGGAGGTAGAAGCAAAGGCTTGGTGGGGGAAGCTGGCAGGTGAGGGCTTCTAAAACTAGCCACTGGAGCCAGGGGTGGTGGGCAGACCTGTAATACCATCTGTTCAGGAGGCTAAGGGAGGAGGATTACAAGTTAGAGGCCAACCTAGGCAATTTAATGAGGCTGTCTCTCAGAAAAGGGGGGGATGGCGGTGGTGATGATGTGCAACTCAGTGGTGGAGCACTACCTCACATGTGAGAAGCCCTGGGTTCAATCCCCAGTATTGGAACAAGAACAAAAACCAACTAAATATAGCTGTTGGGCGGATGAAAGTATTATTCTCAACAGGTGAAAAAAATTAAGACTAATTAGCATAAACAGATGTTTTTTGTTCCAGTCATATAACTCACGTGTGGTAGAGGCATAATCTAAACTCAGCTCTGGCTGATACTTGGAAGTTAGAAATTGTAACTGGCAGTTGGTAGGAGAGCTCTGACTCTGCTTTCTTAAACAAATCAAGCACTTATCTGCACATAAAAGACTACTGGTGGTGAGGTGTAGGGCTAGCTTGACAGCTCCATGGAATCATTGGTGACCCAAGCTTAGAGATCCAGCCCCACCTCTGTCCACATTTTCGTGGTGCTGGAGATTGTACCCAGAGCCTCTGGGATGCTAAACAAGTGTTCTATTATTGAGACACACCCCAGCTCTAGCTCAATATTTAAAGAGGGTCTTGCTAGATGTGGGGCACATGCCTGTAGTTCCAGAACTTGGAAGGCTGAGGCAGGAGGATCATGACTTTGAGACTAACTTGAGCAACATAGTGCATTCTAGGTCAAGTTAAAGTATATGGTAAGATCATGCTCCAAATTAACTATATAAATGACTTTTATTAATGCCATTGAGACTACCAGTCTACAGGTCATTGGTCAACCTAGCTGCAAGGGAGCCTGACAAAGTAGTCTTTTTATTCAGGTAGATTGCTGTGCAAAGTAGCATGAGAAGTGGAAAGCTCTACACAGAGCCCTCTCTCATCCCATCCCTGAGCGTGAGAGCAATCTCCCATGACCTCCAGATTTCTCCAAGTTAGTGCATTCAGGTCTCTCAACAGAGCAACTCTCAAGAGAGCAATTGCTCTGGACTTTCCTGAGGGGAGCACTGGCTCAGGAGCCACATATTGAAAGTGTGTTGCAGAATAAGGTCTCAGCTTTGCTGTGGGCACCTAAGTGAAGGCCTGCACTACTGTGTTTGGGAACCTGTGTGGCTGCTGGGGACCCCAGTGGCCTGTCATATTGACGCCCAAGTGACTGACCTGCTGGTGGCTGAGAGCAAGGGTGCTGGAGTTGGAGAGACCCATTTGCAAGCCCTGGGTTCTCCTTCATGATCTTGAGTAAATACATAATTGTACATCCCCCATTTTAAAATGTCGGTACCCAGAGAGGACTTGCCCTTGTGGTTCCTGCCAGGCACTTTGCCTGTACTGATCCACTGCATTTTTCAACAAACCTAGAAGGTTAGCACGACTATTTTTGCCATGCCACAGATGAGGAAATTGAGGACCTTACACAGTGATGGAAGGCTGACCAAACAGCTCAGAAGATTAAAGCATCTGCTTAGGCAGATGCAACTGCCAGGCTTTTATCCCTGGCATATGGTGCTGGCCCCTCCCCCAGCATGTGCTGAGACAGCAATTGAGACTGGGCATGGTGGCAAGCGCCTGTAATCCCAGCTCTTTGGGAGGCTGAACACAGGCAGATCATTATGAGTCCAATCTACATAGTGAGACCCTATAGACTCTGTAAACCCTTACTAAAAATTACAAAAACAAAACAGCGAGGCAGTGATGAAGCTGGGAAAGAATCTATTTGCACTACAGGGCTCCTGTTCTGGCTATTTCTTTGGGTGTCACCATTGTGAGCCCCGGTGCAGGATGGGAGGGACAGCAGCCTCTCCCTCCTCAGGTGGGCCCAAGGGTTCAATGCTGGTGATGTGCTCACCCGGTACCTTGCTGGTACGTAGCAGATGTGTTGTGCACAGTAGTGACAGGTTGCCTTGTCTCAGCCCCTAGACTCTTCCCTGGGTTTTCCTGCATGGCTTAGCATTGTCAGTCCAGGAGTACATCCTCCTCCCTGGCTATTTTCAATTGCATTTCTTTGGAATTCTAAATTGTAGATGTGAGTGTTCCTGGTTGTTTGTGGCTCACATGGGAATCCTGGGCATGGGGACATGTCCAGCTTCTCAGATGGGAGTAGCTGGAAATGTATTTATTCTGCAGAAACTACTGGCCAGTGACTCTACAGGGTGGTGACCCGGAGACTCTCAAAAAGAGTCCCGCTGCATCAGAACTACTAGATTGATGTCTGCCTGGAAAGGCCACGCAGTGGCTACCCAAAGACTTCCTGAGAATAATAGAGCAGCAGGAGGCAGGGAGACAGGCAATAGGCTGTCAAGCCTTCTGCCACTTTGCCCTCCCAGAGCCTGGGGTGTGGGTAAGGCCAGGCATGGTGGTTCTGGAGAAGGTGGGCTGAGCTGGGCCTTCTGGTCCTGGGAGCAGGTGGTTTGTCTCAGTCTGTTTTTGTGTTGCTATAACAAAGTAACAGAGATTGGGTATATTAAAAGGAAACATGTATTATTTTCACTTATAGTTCTGAAAAGTGCAAAATTCAATCTCAGAGCTGGGTGTGGTTGTTCACACCTATAACAGTGCTCTCGAGGCTGAGGCTGGGAGAGAAGTGAATTCAAGGCCAACCTGGGCTACAAGGCCAGACTGATCTGCATGAGGACCTGTCTCAAAGAAGCAAAAACATTCATGCTTAGGTATGATTTTATGCAGGCAAAGGTGGTACTACTTTAAACACAAAAGTAGAGGAGAGCTAGACCTCGAGGAGCACCCAAGCTCAGAGATCCCATAGCAGTTCTTTAAGACTACTGTGGGCTGAGTTCAGTGTTGGGCCTTGGTGATGTCCAGCAAATAGGCCCAGTCCACAAAACACAACACGGATTATGTAGCCAGTAGGAATTCCCCACAACTCTTAAGATACAAGAAATTCCTTTATTTTTAACATATATATATATATATATATATATATAATCTATATCTCTATCTCTATCTCTATCTATCTATCTATATATCAAGATCTTGCTTTTTAGTGCAGGTTGGTTTTGAACTATGTAATCCAGTATGGCCTTGAGCTCATAGCTATCTTCCTACCTCTTGCCGGGTGCCACCACACCCTGCTCAACAATCAGATTAAGCCCTACACTAGGACCTACTGTGGCAAGAAGGCCTTAATAAGCAGTGAGATTGTCCAGGATCAACCCAGAATCATGAGCAACTCTGAAAGTGGAAAGGTGACCTCTGACTTCCACCTTTGACGTTCCTGCTGATGCAGACCAGTATTAGGTAAATGAAATTAGCTACTACAGCAAGTAGACCTCAAGTGGGTAGGAGGTCACCTCCTCCATGAGCACTGTTCAAATTAGATTTGGTCTCTGGCCCCTGCCCTCTGCAAGCTGTGATATGCCACTGGTCATCCAGTTATGGCTTGCTTCTCTTCAGTGTCCTGTCCTTTGTATACAATCACTTATACTCAAGTCCTGTCCCTTAAACCCAGTCACTTGTACTCAGAACACTGAATGAATGAGTGAATGGATGCATAAAGGAATGAATTCAAGGAGGGAATCTTGTCCACCAGTGTGAGGAGATAGGGTGCTTGTCTCAGCAGTAGGGAGCTATTGCAAGGTTTTGAGCAGGGGCGTCGTCTGCTTCCAGGTGGAAGATGGCTTGGAAAGGGTGGCAACTGGGAAGACCAGTTACACTGATGTCCAGATGGGGGCCAATGAGGCTGACAAGGGCCATGTCAGAGGAAGAACTGAGGGAGCTGGTGACAGATGATGGTCCTGGCAGGGAGGGAGGAAGAGGGCTGGTTTGGGGTTGAGGATGAGGCTGGCTTCTGGATGGGGTGGGTGGGGGCCAGTGCCTGGGAGACCTTGGCTGAGAGGACTTCGCAGATGGATGGAACCCCCACATGGCAGGAGAAGTGTGATGAGGAAATGGAAAATGAGGACTCATTCGCGTGTAGAGACTGGAAGGAAACATATGTCATTTTTTAAAAGATGCTGGTCCTTCCTCTGTCTACATTGAAGGGCAGCAGCAGGGCTTGGAGAAAAGTAGCTCTTGTCAGGAAAAACACTTAAAAGGCCCTTGATTTGATGAAGGAAAGGCCTTGGGTTGCCAGAAAGTAACTTCATAAGGAAAGGAATGATCTGTTTTTCCTGAAGCGGGGGTTGGGGAGGCCTAGGGGTGAAAACAAAACTGGGATCATCTTAGGTGACAAGCGGCAACCTTGAGAAGCTGTGATGTCTGATAGGCCTTTCCCGTCACACCAAGGATTGAACTCAGGGCCTCACTCAGCTGTATTCCCAGCTGTTTTTATATTTACTATAAGACATTTTATTCTGAAACAGCCACTATGGCTGGCCTGACAATCAGATTTATTTATTTATTTATTCTGTATTTGGTACAGGGTCTCACTATGCAGCTCATAAGCAGAAGACAAATAACCCAACTAAAAATGGACCGGGCATCCAAAGACGTACAGATGGCTGAGAGCACAAGGGAAGTGTCTCCATGTCATCAGCCACAGGGAAGTGCAAATAAAAACTACAGTGAGACATGCTTCACATCAGGGAGGATGGCTGGAATCAAAAAGGCAGAAGATGGCTGGGTCTGATGGCTGAGACTCATAATCCTAGCACTCTGGGAGGCTGAGGCAAGAGGACCATCATGAGCTCAAGAGCAGCCTAAACTACATAGTAAAACCCTACATAAAAACAAGAGGGGGCATGGTGGTACATGCTTGTAATCTCAGCAATTGGGGAGCTGAAGTAGGAGGATCACTTTGAGTTTGAGGCCATCCTGGACCACAAAGCAAGTTAAAGGTCAGCCTGAACTGCATAGAGATTCTGTCTCAAAAAAGAAAAAAGAAAGAAAGAAAGAAACCCAAAACAAGGGGGCCGGGGAGATGGCTCAGTGGAATAAGTGCTTCCCTGGCAAGCACAAGGGCCTGAATTCCACCCCCAGCTCCACCAAAACAAAGAAACAACCAACCAAAAAAAAAAAACAAAACAAAACAAACCCCCCCAAAATGAAATAGCACATTTTGCCATTTGAGTAAAGAAATAGATGTCAGGCCTGTGATATAGCTATGTGGCACAAGTGCCCGCCTGGTAAGTGCAAGGTCCTGAGTTTGAGTCCTGGTATCAAACAAACCAGACTTCAGTGTGTAGTACATTTATAATAATGTTCTAGATTTTAGATCTAAAGCGGTCCCACAGAGCACAATGGTATCGTAAGGTTACACATTACGCACATTCTTCTGATATCTGGCCAGCAGGCCATCTATTTTCAGGCATATGGGATCCCTGGCTGTCATAGCCTATACCCAGCAATATCAGAAAGATCTTTTTTCCTTGGACTGCAACCTGATTTACACTGTTATTTGATTAAAGCTCCTGAGGGAGTCCTGACACTTGAAATGACCTTCTAAAGGAAGCCCTTAGGGCCTAAGAGAAATGCCAATAAGCACATACATTACATTATGTAAATAAAACAACGATGACCAGCAGGGCATGGTGGCACATGCCTGTGATTCTACCACTTGTGAAACTGAGACAGGAAGATTGTCACAAGTTTGAGGCCATCTACAGTGAGTTCAAGGCCAGCGTAAACTACACAGCAGAAACCTTGTCTCAGAACAAAGAAACAATCAACTCCAATGATGATAATCATAGTTCCCTGAGCCCCAGGAGAGATTCATATTTAAGGTATTTAATCCCACTTTCAGGGCAGATGTCTTTGTGACACTCTTCACCCGAAAGCATAACTCTTTATCTACAATAAATTCTACCTGCACAATAGCTGCTTATGTGTTCTGACTGACTTCTTCCATGAAGGGCACAAGAACCAAGGACCAAGGAGGGAGGGGCTGGTTCCTAGAAGCTGCCTGTCATTGGCCACACAACACTGTGGATGTGTTAATAATCACAAAATTCACACTTTAAAAATACAATTTTAAATTAAAAAAATTAAATGGTGACTTTTATGTTATGCAAAGTTTACCTTGATTTTTTAATTTTTTATTTTAATTTTTTTTTTTTTGTGCTGAGAATGAAACCCAGGGCATAGCACATGTCAGGCAAGCGCTTTATCACAGTTACATCCTCAGCTCTCAAAGAAAAAAAAAATTCAGGTATGTATGTCCTCTGTATTTGACATTAAATTGTTCTATAAATGTAAAAGTGCTCTAATATTTATGTCTAATACAGTAAAAGAACAAAACAAAACATAAAGTGACCTGGTGGCGCCCCCTACAGGCAAAGAGCTTGGGTCTCGCCCCCCTCCTGCCATTCACCACCAGCCTGCGCCTGAGGGATACACTTGCTCTTGCTCCTTCTGAGGGACTACACTTCTCCTAGGGCCAGCAGAGGCCACTTTCCCAGGCTGAAGCAAAGGTACGTTGCCTTTAACCCTCAGGACAGCTGCATGGAGAAGCAGGGGTCCTGGCAGTGGGAATCCTTCTCCAGGTCTTCAGCAGCTGGGGGGTAGAGCTGTGTTGGACTCAGTGTGTCAGCCCCAGGGAACAGAGGGGGTACAGCTGTGAATTCAGCTCTCAAGGTTCCCTGGACAGCAATGCTGAGGCTACGAACACACACGAGCATTGTCCTGACACACAGATGCACTTAGTATGCATACAGACTCACGTCACCCACATCCCATCAGCCTTGAAACAAATATATTCAGGCACACACAAACATATGTATTGAAACATTCACACCCACTCGTATAGACATTGCAAAACAGGGCTGGGGAGATAGCTCAGCGGTCTAAGTGCCTGCCTGGCAAGTGCAAAGACCTGGGTTTGATCTCTGGTACTGTATGTTGTGCTGGCCCCACCCTAGGTGCCAAGCTCAGGCCGCTGAAACTGGGTGTTGTGGTGCATGCCTGTAATCCCAGCACTGGTACCAAATAAATAACTTTTTTTTTTTCAGAACTAGGGATTGAACTCAGGCCCTTGCGCTTGCCAGGGAAGTGCTTATTCCACTGAGCCATCTCCCCGGCCCCCATAAAGAAATAATTAAAAAAAAATAAAAACAGACTCACACTGACAACTGTGGAAAGGCACACACCCTGTAACGCACTCTGAGGCATACACACTAAAATACAGGTACATATAGAAAGTCACATACACTAAGGAGATGCACACACAGAGCATACTGAAAGAGTCATACGTTGAAGCACAGGCCCAAACCCCAACCCTTACACCCTCACACTCAGGGGCCGGACCCAATTGCTACAGTAAGTGTTGGTTACATAAATCCTGAGCTGACAGAGGGCACAGGGTAGCTTTGAGCTTCCTGCGACCAGTGGGTCACTTTGACCTGGCCCCACCTTCCCATGAGGTACTTGGCCATCTGGTGCCCACTTGGCCCTCTCCAGATGCCCCCCGAAGGTGGGTGGGGCCAGGCCTGGCATGAGTCAGAGGCCAGGGAGCAACTCTGGGACTTGGCAAAGACGCTTGGGGAGCTGCCCTCTTAGCTAACTCCCTTCCCATTCATGGGTCAGGTTTTTCTTTTCCTTTTGTTTTGTTTTTGTCATGCGAGGGACAGAAACCAAGTTTAGAGTGTAGCAGGCAAGTGCTCTCTGCCTTCTGAGCTGCACTCCAGCCTCCCTAGGACTGTCAGACTCACTGAGTAAAGGTGTGGACTTCCTATTGACTCCTGAGGGTCACAGCTACTGAGAACAGCAGATGGATAACTAACATTTGCCAAAATACTCTCCAGGCTAGGTGCTGCACCATGTGCGTCATCACCTTTGATTCCCTACAGGGGTCTATAAAATCAATACTATTATTGTACCATTATAAAATGGGGAAACAAAGATCTGCTGAAGTGAAATAACCTACCCAAGCCTGCACAGTTAGTAAGTGGTCACAGGATCCTAGGATAGATATCAGTGCATTGTGGCTTCATAACAAAGACCCAAGCCTCAGGGACTGACAGCAACATGTATTTACATTTATGGTCAGGGTCTATAGTTTGACATTGGTTGGCTCCCAGGCCTGCTGTGCTGGCCCCACCCCCTGGGGCATGCTGAGAGGGCAACTGAGACTGGGCATGGTGACGCGCCTGTAATCCCAGCTCTTGGGATGCTGTAAACAGGCAGATCACTATGAGTCTGATCTAGTAGTGTGAGATCCCGCACACCCTGTAGAGCCTTCCCTAAAATACAAAAGAAAAACAACAACAACAAAAACCCAACGCTCACAACACACTGTGTGAAGTTGGTGGGCTCATCTAGTTTGGGCTGGGCTGGGTGGCTCAGTGCTAACCATACCGCACTATACAAGCCCCTCCACGACTTCCACATACGTCTAGTTCATTCTCATTCCACTAGCCATGGCGAGGGAGATGGTCAGTGTGTGCTGTCCACAGCAAGAGGGAAAGAGTGTGGGCAAGAATCTAATTGCCCAGCTTTACCCCAGAAACTTGGGACACAGCCAGTACGGGGCCATGAACACACAGGTGAGCAAGGTGGGATGAGGGTCAGACTGGCTGGGGCTGGAGTGCTTCCTGGCTGCTGTAAAACAGATTGTTGGAAATTATAAATGGAATGATGTATATCAAATGCTTGATCTATCTATCTGTCTATCTATCTATCTATCTATCTATCTATCTATCTATCTATCTATCTGATGCTCTTTGCCCTATCTGTCTATGTTCAGTTTAGTGGCTTAGAGAGACCCTGTCTCAAAATAAAAATAATTTAAAAGGGCTGGGGATGGAGTGATTATTTTTTTTTAATCCTGCCTCAGGTTTATTGTACAAAGAGCAGGGGCCGGGGAGATGGCTCAGTGGAATAAGCGCTTTCCTGGCAAGCGCAAGGGCCTGAGTTCAATCCCTGGTTCCACCAAAAAAAAAAAAAAAAAAAAAAAAAAAATTATTTGTACAAAGAGCACAGGAGGACACTAGCACCCCACAGATGGCACCCCAGGAGTCATACTAGTCCTTCTGCTTTTATATCAGTAGATAAGAAGCTTTTACTGTGGAGCCTTCACAGGGCCTGAGCACCTTTGTGGGCCTGGGCTGCTGGAGCCTGGGCATTGGCTGGAGCCTGGGCCTTTGGCCGGCAAGGCCTGCGACCCTTGGCAATGTGTGCATGGATATGCTTACCAAGCTTGGGGTGGGCAATATAGGCAAGTTGAGTGAACCTGCGGTTTACTCAGATTGGAATGATCTTGGGCTTGACCTCCTTGGACTTGATGAGGGCCTCGATAGCCTCAGCGCATGCACTCATGGCCTTGGCATTGTTTGCTTGCATCTTCTTGAAGCTCTTCTTATGCTTCTTGGCAAAACGCATGTCCCTAAGGAACTTGGGATCTACCTACTTCAGAGATTCCTATCTTTGTGACTGAGGTTTCTTGATGCCATTTCTATGTCATTTTTGGGACTGGTTGTGTGGTGTGGTTCTTGGACTTGGCCATAATGGCACTGTAAACCGCAGCTGCCAGGCACCTGGAACCAGAAGAAAAGCTGAAGTGATTATAATTGCCTTCTTGTTTTCTAGCTTAACTCCAGTCTAAGAGAGTAAACCATGTGATTTCGGCCCTTGGCAATCTGTCCGGATCAGCTGTGTGCCCTGGTACAGGGTCTGCTCTAGCAAATGATCCACGTGGATGTGAAACAAGGTACACTCTGTGGTTGTGGGAGGGAGCTTGTAGGTGTCAGCAATGTTTTCAAGTTGCCTCCAAAATTATTGGCTTTTTCTATGTCTTCTCAGTTACCAGAAATAAAATATTAAAAGGTCACAAAATAACTGTCTTGTGACAAATATGTGTTTGTTTGGACTTACTGACAGACCCACAGGCATATAAGGTTTTTTTATTTTTTATTTTTGAGACAAGTTCTCACTGTGTAGTCTAGGCTGATCTTAAACTTACTATGTAATCCAGGCTGGCCTCAAATTTGTGGGAATCCTCCTGGCTCAGCCTCCCAAGGTCTGGGATTATAGGCATTTGCCACCATGGTTGGGATTTTTTTCTTTTGTATTTTTTTTAGGGAGGGGTCTACAGGGTGTTCAGGGTCTCACTACTAGATGGGACTCATAGTAATCTGCCTGTTTACAGCTTCCCAAAAGCTAGGATCACAGGCGTGCACCACCATGCCCAGTCTCAATTCACATCTCAGCGTGCCCTGGGGGCAAGGCTGGCACAGCAGACCCGGGGATCAAACCCCTAGCCCCCTCGCCTGCTCTTTTTTGGTATTAGGGGATTGAACCCAGGGGTGCTCTATCACATAGCTACATCCCCACCCTTTTTAAATTTTGATATAGAGTCTTGCTACATTGCCAAGGTGGTACTGGGCCTCCAAGAGTACTGGGATTACAGATGTTATTGTTTGTGTCTAGTTGTCCCCCCAAAGTCTCATGCAGTCATGGGGTGGGGACTTCTAGAGTTTGAGATTAACTCATGATCCACTGGAATTATGGGTCTTAGTACAGCTGGGACTATGGGTGCAAGTACTTCCCCCAGCCTGGGGTAGAGAGCCTGAATGCAATTGTCCCCCCAAAGCCTCATGGAGTCATGGGGCGGGGACTTCTAGCATTTGAGATTAACTCTTGAGCCACTGGGATTATGGGTTTTAGAACAGCTGGGATTATGGGTGTGAGTACTTCCCCCAGCCTGGGGTGGATAGCCTGAATGTAACATAAGAGAGACAGAGATACAGACTTCCTCCGTTGCCTTTGTTGTTCCTCCCTTGGCTCCTCCATGAACTGATTGATGCTCTCTGCCCTGTGCCACTCTTCCCTGGAGCCAGCTGAGTACGGACTGAAACCTCGAGTAACTGTGAGCTGAATAAACCTTTACTTCCTTCATTTTGGGTGTCAGGTATTTGTCCCAACAAGAGAAGAGTAACTGAGACAACAGGTAAGTGTCAGCATGACTGATACTATGATTATTTATGAAGGACAATTTCACTGAACTAAATTCAACTTTGAGCTCACTCATTCATTTGTTCAAGAACTATTGAATGAGTTCCAAATAGGTGTCTGCCAAGGACTCTGGTTAGCAGAGCAGATGAAAAGAGAGGAGAAGGGAGTCTCTGGCAGGGACAACCGGAGGTACAAAGAACTTGTGCGTGGAAGGAATAGAGCAGAGGCTTGTATGGCTGGAAGGAGGCTGGCTCAGCGAGCAAAAGCCTCTGAAAAAGCAGAGTGTGGCAAGGAATCATGTTTTGCCTCCATCATCAGAGAACTGGTCAGTTTTCTCAGGGATGGGGCTGTAATTTAATCTTGAGGGTGATGCAATGAAAGGAAGCAGAGAAGGGGTAGAAACAAGGTAGGTTCTGAGCACTGAAAGAGGGCTGGGCCTCTCACAGGTCACATGCAGTCCCGGGAAGGCAGGACTGAATCTCGGTGTCTCAGCCCTGCACTCCCTCCACTGTGAGGCTGGGCGAGTCCCTTCCTTCTCTAGGAGGCCAGAAGAGTAACACCGCACCGCTCTGAGGTTTGAAGAAAACAGACAACCTAGAAGTGGGGAGCTCAGGAGGGAGCCAGCAAAGGGAGCCTCAAACCAATTAGCTATTGTTTCATGGCTAGGATTTTCTCTTCTACTCTGAGAGTCAGAGAGGGTGAGTCATTTTCCCCAGATCATATAGCCAGGAAGTGGTGGGCCAGGCCTTTAACTGCAAGAAGTGGGTTTGAGCCAAGTATGGTGGTACACGCCTGTAATCCCAGCACTTGGAGAGCTGAAGTAGGAGTACTGCTGCAAGTTTAAGGTCAGCCTGGGCTACACAGTGAGACTCTTGACTAAAAAAAAAGCAAGCCTGATCTTTTATTTGGATGGCAGATTCCATTCTGCTTCCCATTCCACAGGTCAGGTCACTGAGGCCCAGTAAAATGACTTGCTCAAAGTCATCCAACTCTTGTTCATTGAGGCACTGACCCACATGGCCAGGACACCACATAGATAAAACTCCTGCACATAGATTTGCTAGATGGCAATGACAGTTGTCTAGAAAAATAAAGTTGGGAATGGGGGTGGAGGGTGGGTGGGGGGCGTCAGCAAGTTCAACGGGGTAAAAGGTGACACCAAGCAAGCAGAATGCCAAGGAGCTGAAGGAAAGAGCACGGAGAGCACGTAGGGAAGAGCATCCCAGGCAGAAGGGAGAGCACCTGCCACTGCCCTGTGGTGAGCGTGTGCCTGGCTGTTCCAGGAGCTGCACAGAGGCCAGCAGGAAGCAGGGGCTTGCACATGTGATGCTGAGGGGAGCCCTGTGGGTTCCCTGGGCTGGCTGGCACAGTGGAAAATGGGACTTAAGTGGCCCCATTTCTTATCCTGCTGTCAGCATGAAGGAAGTCACTGAACAGTGGGCTTCTTTCTAAGCCTATGGAAGCAGAGAACTGGGAGGGGACTCACCTCTGTCCTGCCCTGATCCCATCCTATCTCCTGATGACTCTGCCTGCTGGCTCCTGGGCAGCTACACCTGGGAGACATTAGGATGCCTATTTTATGGATGGAGGATAGATTCTGACTATGGAACACTACATTTTACTTTCAAATCACCCGATCAGCAAATATTGACGATAGCAATAAAAGCCCATTTTGGTGCCTACTGAGAGTACTGGCAGCTAGACTCAGTGCCCAGGGGCAGCATGGCAGTGAGGCAAACCACTAGTGGGAAAGGAGACATCAGGGTTGTTCCCTGAGAAATGGTTTTTTTTTCTGAAGAGCTATTGAGGGACAGAGAGATAACCCCAAAGGAAGAAAGGAGAGCTGTTTGTTAAAGCTTCAGGAAAGGGGACTATGTAAGTGGGCTTCAGGGATAAATATGATCCCCGTCCAAGAGCTGGGTGTGGTGATGCACAGCTGTAATCCCAGCGAGGCTGACCAAGATAGTCTGAGTTATATAGTGAGGTCAAGGTTAGCTTGAACTTTTAAAACCCTGACTCAAAAAAATCCAAAAGAAATTCCAGTCTTAAGAGCAGAGAAGGCCACTTCTGAGGTTGAAAGCCTCCCATTACTTGGGGTATGTAAACAGATGTGGTTTTTCCATTTGCCAGGGGGGCTAGGCCAGAAATAGTCCAGTGAGGGAGCCTGACCTGATTTCTCTGAAGCCCTTCAGAGGACTCAGCTGGGAGTGGTGGCCATGCCTGTAATTTCAGCACTCAGGAGACTGAAGCAGGAGAATTGCTGCAAGTGTGTGCCAGCTTGGGCTACACAGTGAGTTCAAGACCAGCCTAAAATACTGTATGGTGAGACCCTATCTTGTGGGGAAAAAAAATCCAAAAGGCCCAGGCAAGGACTTCTGCCTGAAAGCATTTATATCAGTTTTTTTTTTTTTTTTTTTTTCAGAACCGGGGATTGAACTTAGGCCCTTGCACTTGCCAGGGAAGTGCTTATTCTACTGAGCCATTTCCTTGGCCCCTACATGAGGTTTTTGATCTGAATAACTCCAACCACATTTTAAGCTGCAAGTCTGGCTTCCAAGCAAGGTGTTTGCTTTTACTGAGGGAGAGTGCTGGGGGTGGAGTGACATGGATTGCCTAAGTCCTGAAGTGACATCTCAATGGTTACCTTCCTTTATTCCCAGATAAGGCAAAGACACAGAAATTCTTTTTTATGGCTTCAAACAAACAATAATTTCCAGGTGGGTCAGGAGGCTGGGGCTTCAGTAGACATGTGAGAGGGGTGAGGGAGATGTCTGTCAGAAGCCTTGCTGCTAGAAGCTCCCCAGAAATGGCTTGCAGCCCAGCAGGCCTGCTTGAGATCCTCAGCAGGGCACAGTTCCTGATGTTCACAACTGGTCATTTAGAGAACCAGCCCTTGAGCCCTGTGTACCCAGCACTATGGGTGGACAGTGTTTTTTCTTTTTACAAAGTCTCTAATTTTTTTTTTTTTTGTGGAACCGGGGATTGAACTCAGATCCTTGCGCTTGCCAGGGAAGCGCTTATTCCACTGAGCCATCTCCCCGACCCAAAAGGTAGAAGGATTTTTTTTTTTTTGCTCCAAATGCCTTCAGGGCAGGTTTGGCTGGCTTGAGTTGTGGGGATCGAACCACAGCAACCTGAGCCTGGCTGCTTTGTTGAAGCAGCCACTTAAAGAACTGAGCTATGGGGCAGGCCCCCCAAAGTCTCTAATTTATTTGTGTACTTTTTTTTTTTTTTTTTTTGATGGAATCGGGGATTGAACTCAGGCCCTTGCACTTGCCAGGGAAGCACTTATTCCACTGAGCCATCTCCCCAGCCCCTATTGGTGTACTTTATGCATAATGTTCATATTCCTCATAGGGAGTGTACATGATATATCTTAATTTCTCCCTCCCCCATTCTCCCATCCCCTTCCCCCTCCTTATTTACAAAAGCTTTGTTTACCCCATGGGGCAGTTCCAGAGTGCCTGCCCCACCTAAGCCATGCTGGAAGGCTGTGACCATTTCTAAAGCAGTCAACACAGAGCTGAGCGCACAGTGGTTGTTCAGCGGATGTTCTGTGGGCCAAAGTGCTTGATCTTGGATCAAGTGGAATCAGGAAGACGTCTTGCCTGGTTCCCTGCTGGCTGGAGAACTGAGAAAATCTTGGAATCTCAGGGCCGGGGAGATGGCTCAGTAGAATAAGTGCTTCCCTGGCAAGCGCAAGGGCCTGAGTTTAATCCCCGGTTCTGCCAAAAAGAAAAAAAAAAAAATCTTGGAATCTCTATTTCACCATGTATCTCATATCTGGCTACAAAAGCAGTTCTCTAAGACTGGAGACAGGCATGGTTATGCAAGGACAGCTTAAATAGTTAGCTTATGAATGAATATGTGCCAAGTTTGGGGAAGGGCCTAAAATAGGTGGGTGATCAGCTACGTTAATAAGAAAAAAAATTTTTGAGACAGGGTCTCACTATGCAGTTTATTTATTTTTAAAAAAATTTTTATTTTTTTTTCCCATAATTTTATTGAGAAACAAATAGCAATGAGACAGTTTCAAATCAAATTGGTAGGTCAGTTTCAATAATTAACACATTGCATACTGTCTTCCTAGTGGTTATTGTACAAGATACAGACATGATATCCTATTTACAAACACTATTAGAACAAATCCCTCTATTCATTGAATTAAGAGATTGTAGCTATATATGTATCCTAACCATTTTGAATACACAGATACAAAACGGTCATTCATCTGTATCCCCTTTTTTTGTTTAGTTTTGTCATTTAAATATTATAGGTGTGTGAACTCAGCAAAATATTCCAAAGTAGTCCAGCAGTCCATAATAGTATTGGGTCTTCTGCTTGATTGGCAATGTCAGAAGTTGTTGACCTGAGTCCCCTACAGCTCAACATACCAACATGGCTTTACTTCTCATACTTCGTTTTTATACTTTTCTGCTGGATGGTTAAGACCAAGATAAAGCAAGACCTATGTAGTTTAAGCTGGGGTTTAACTCACTACGTAGTCCAGACTGGCTTCGAATTTGTGGTAATCGTCCTGCCTCAATCTCTCAAGGCACTGGGACTATAGGCGAGCACCACCAGGACCAGCTCACATAGAGAACAATAGGCAGTGGACCACAACTGAGCCTGGGGCTTGTAGTTCTCGTATCACCGAGAAGTCAGTCAAGATGGGAGCTGGAACTACATTTCCCAGAAGGCCCAAGGAATCGGGGCAACCGGCAAAGCTCCCCGGGTGGCAGCGCTTTCCCAGCGTGATGGGGCCGATTCCAGGGGTGAGTGGCTGTGCGAGGCTCCCCGCTTGGTCCCTCCTGCGGTGGCCCCCAGTGTGAAAGAACTGCGGGCTGGGAGCCAAGCATGAGTAACAGTGCATCTGAGCCCGACTGCTGTGGAGGACTGGGCAATATCAACTATAGAAAGGTACCGATCATCCTGAGCGACGCGGGACCTCTGAGAGGGGTGCGGAAGAGTGCCGCCAACGCCTAGTGGGCGGGGCCACCTTGTTACCAGACAACTGGGCGGGACGACCTATGCTAGGCTGCAGATGGTGTGCGCGTATGTGCGCGCGAGTGTTTGAGTGTATAAACCCTAGACTGGGCGTGTCAGAGGGTGGGCACTTTTGGGGGCTGTGTGTGTACATGTGTCTCTGAGATGAGTGGAGAATTGTGTGTGTCTGGGGAGACGTGAGTCACATTGTCTCTGAGATTGTGTTAATCTGAGATTGTGTGAATCTGGGATTTTGCATTTGAGTCTCTGGGATTCTGTGCATCTGGCATTTTGCACGTGAGATTTTGGCACTGTTGAGTTTCTAGGATCGTATGGTCAGCGTTGCTGTGAGAGTGCATACCTAGGAGTATGAGAGTGTGTGACTGGGTGTGTGCAGGTGTGAAGGAGGAGCATGCTGTATGGACCCTGAGAGCCTGTGCATATGTGGGAACCGGCAGGTGCCATGCTCCCATCGTATCTCTTCAGGCAGGGCAGATCCCTGGCTGCTGTACTCCTACCTTCAGGAGGCTGTCAGCCAACTCAGCCAACTCCTTCCTCCAGGTCAGAAACTGAATAGTGTTGGGCTGGGATGGCAGGATGAGTCTGGTATCTGGGAACATGGCTTGACCAACAGCAGAGTCATGGGCTGGAAAATGTACATTTCTCAGCATCTCCGTGGGCTCCCAATTCCTACATTCTCCCTTCTCCCATCTATCAAGGTTATTTCTTAGATTCTTAGGGATGAAGACTCTCCCTCTCCCTCCCCCTCCTCCTCCCCCTTGTGCTGGGATTATACCCATGAACCACCTCACCTGGCTGTCAGTTTTGCAGTATCACTGCTACAAGTAACCTCTAATGCAGTTCATTTGTTCTATTCTTTACTCATGGGTGTGTGGATTCATTTATTTATGGATATAGGCCCCTCCCCCCAGCTGGGGATTGAACTCAGGTCCTTGCACTTGCCAAGGAAGCAATTATTCTTCTGAGCCATTTCCTTGGCCCTCGATATAGCCCATCTTTCCCCCATAATTCTATTGATAAACAAATAGCAATGAGACAGTTTCAAATCAAATTGGTAGGACAGTTCCAATAATTAACACATTGTATGCTGTCTTCCTAGTAGTTATTTGCTGTACAAGATGCAGACATGTTATCCTATTTATAAGCACTATTAGAACAAATCCCTCTATTCATTAAGAGAATGTAACTATATATCTATCCTAACCATTTTGAATACACAGATACAAAGTGGACATTCATCTGTATCCCCTTTTTTGTTTAGTTCCATCATTTGAATATTATAGGTTTCTTTTTTTTTGTGGAACCTAGTATTGAACTCAGACACTTGCACTTGCCAGGGAGGCGCTTATTCTACTGAGCCATCTGTCCAGCCCTTATAGGTGTGTTAACTCAGCAAAATATTTTAAAAGAGTCCAGTAGTCCATAATAGTATGAGTCTTCCGCTTGACTGGTAATGTCATAAATTGTTGACCTGAGTCCCTTACAGATATAGCCATTTTTTTTTGTTAGGGGCTTTATGCTGGACAATTAAGGGCCTGCTGAGCTGACATTATTATGACAGTTTTGGGCTGGAAACAGGGAGCTCCCTGGAGTCAGCCCTATAATCCCAGTTTAGGGAGGCTGAGGAAGGAGGATGGCAAGTTGGAGCCCTGACTGAGAATTAATGAGAGTCTATCTCTAAGTAAGTGAATAGGGCTGAGTGTGAAGCTTAGTGTGAAACCCTGGGTTTAATCCTAGTACTGCATATGTGGAGTATCGGGTGGGAGGGTTTGACAGGGAAGTTCCTGAGATACAACAATGTGGGAAGATTTCCTGGTTGAAAGAAGCAGGTGGGCAGGCCTTGAGGGCATCAGGGCATGTAGAACAATTAGTGATGGTGGGTGGGTAGCAGAAAGCGGAGTAGGCTGGTTTTCTTATTTTCGTAAACTTTTCATTGAAGCATAGCATCTGTTCAGTTAGATGGCAGATCACGTGTATGCAGTGCCTATGCTTGCTGTGACCACCCACCACGAGACAGGTTATCGCCAGACGCCCCTGGAGGCACACTGCGGCCCTCTCCCAGGAGGATGTTCTATCCAGTGGAATCCTTGGAACCTTCCACCACTGATAGTAGTTAGAATCTGTAGACCCACAAGGTTAAGACAATGATTCTTGTTTTCTACTCCAGTACATCGAAGGTGGAAAGGGCCTTGGCTTAGACGTGGGTGCTTTGTGGAGGGTGGTGTGCCACGAACTTGTGAGGAGGAAGCTGTGGAACCTCAGGGCAGTGCCGCAACACAGACCTCCAGTAATGACGGGGGTCGCTGGCCTGCCCAAAGGTAATGGGAGCTAAGCCTGTGCTATCGGTCTGAACCAAGGGGTGAGATGTACAGCGTGTGGGTGGGAGGGTTTCCTGGTCATGGGTGGGGTGTTCCTGCCATTTCTCCTCCCCCTCCTGACCTGCCTGGACCGTACAGCTGACAAAAATTGGAGCATTTCAAGGACGGGTCAGGATGACCCTTGCTAACTAACAATCTTTTTTCTACTACTGCTCTGTTGGTACATTTCAGTTTCCTGTTTCCAAGGGATTTTTCTTTAACAATAACGTCAACATAGAGCTTCATATATTTCCTTGTGTGGTAGCTCTCCTTCTTGAGTCAAAATCTTTGCATTTAAGATGTATCATTCTTCAGCCTTAGAATGTTTTAAGATTTTCCTTTACCCTGTGGGTATCTGAGCTGCAGATTCCTGGTGCTGTCCTATGGCAATATTATGTGTCCCATCTATAATATAAAATTCTGGGCTATGGGTTTAGCTAGTACTATAGTACTTACCTAGCATGTATGAGGCCCTGAGTTCCATCTTCAGCATAGTGGGAAATAAAAGGAAAAATAAAACCTTTTAGTAGCCACAGAATGTAAAAAGAATGTAAAAGAAAAGAGAAGATAAAAAAGAAATGTAATTTTTTTTTTTTAACCAACATATAGTTGTTTGTATCTCCAGTTTCTGTATCTGCGTAGTTCACCAACCACAGACTGAAAAAAAAATTGCAACTGTACTCAACATCTGGGCCGGGGAGATGGCCTAGTAGGATAAACGCTTCTCTGGCAAGCACAAGGGTCTGAGTTCAATCCGGTTCCGCCAAAAAAAAAAAAAAAAAAAAAAAAAGAAGAAGAAAAAAGACAGTTGTACTCAACATGTGCGGACCCTTTCTTGTCCTGATTTGCTAAAAAATGTTGGATGATTATTTGCATAGCATTTACATTGTACTAGGCATTGTGAGTCCTCAGGACGTGATTTAAAACAGCAGTCCCCAAGCTTTTGTAATCAGAGATCAGTGTTGTGGAAGACAGTTTTTCCATGGACAGGGGTGGGATGTGGTTTCAAGTGATTCAAGCACAGTACATTTATTTTGTACTTTATTGGTATTATAATGAAAGGATTATAACCTCACCACAATGCAGAAGCAGTGGGAGCTCTGAGCTTATTTTCCTGCAACTAGATGGTCCCATCTGGAGGAGGTGGGGACAGTAACTCCTAAATGTCTTGCATATGTCCAGGCTACTGCATAATCTTGTTTTTGTTGCCATCACTGCAGAAAACTCTGCCTCACAAGAATAGGCTGTTGGAAATGGAAGCAGGATTTTCGGTGCTTTTTCACAAGCTTAGGATATTCCACCTTGTTTTTTTTTTTTTTGGAAGGGTCCACAGGGTGTTCAGGGTCTCACTACTAGATCAGACTCATAGTGATTCTTCTGTTTACAGCCTCCCAAGTGCTGGGATTACAGGCCTGCGCCACCACACCCAGTCTCAATTGATTTCAGCCCACCCCAAGGGCGGGGCCAGCACGTGGGGATCAAACCCCAGCCGCTGTGCTCTTCCTACACAGGCGCTTTAATCTGAGATAATTAATTTAGAAAGAGGGGCCAGGCTCTTGCCTCTAGTGGACAAAGGACCCAGAACATTTGGCTCACCGCACCTTTATTTACTCAGACATGGGAGCAAACAATTACAATAGCCAAGATTCATCTGTCTCCCTTTATCTATAGTACATGCTCAGGTAAACAACTGGATCTCAGCTGTGTTGACTTTTCCGTGGAACTTGCAGTGCACCAGTGTGGCTGCATGCCACCAGAGGAGCTCACTTGCCGCCTTCCTCCTTTAAGCTTGCAGAGAAGGTCAATTAGGTCTCTCTCCTCACTGTCTGGCCTTCTACATCTGCTAACATTGGAAATGTCAAAAGTCCCAACGTTCTATGGCTTCTCAGCCTTTTGGCTAAGATCAAGTGTGGTATCTGTTCTTATCAGTTTAGTATCTGATATGTCCTCTAGAAGAAAGCCGAAGAAAGGAAAAGCCGGAGGTGACAGACAGGGCCCTGGGAACAAAGCCGCTGGACCTCCCCTTAGCTGAGGGGGCAACATAGACAACTGTTTCAGAACTTGTTAGGGGGGAGGCAGAGGCCACTGCGGTGAAACCCGAGGAGTCACCTGCGGAGGCTACCTCATCTGTTGAACCCGAAAAGGATTCTGGCTCAGCGGCTGAGGCTCCTCGCTAGAGACTGAACTTGTCCAAATGTGACAGTGACAGTTCAGGAGTGTAGTGCTTGTGGTGTACAGACGCTGTATTACATTCGCTCCTGCTATATATCACAGCCCCGCAGTAGTTGGTGGGGCATTGTAAGCAATTTGATTGCTTCCCTTCTATTTTAAAATAGCTACAAAATAACAAAAAAATACTGAAATCTGAATAAATATTACCCCTTTTTGCTGTAACCTTTTTCAAGTTTTGACTTTAAAAAGTTTACAAATCTAATTTGAAGTGCTTCCTCTCTATTTTTTTTTTTTTTTTTTTAATTTAAGATAGGGTAACGGTGAAAGCTCCTCAAAACAATAGGGATGTTTTTAATAAACTATTTTTGTAAAAAAAAAAAAAACCCAATGTTCTCACCTCCATAATTTCAGTTTGGCTTTGAATGCAGCCATTTTCTTTGTTCACTTGAATGCAGTTGTCACTGTCCTCTGAGTTGACACATTAAGCTTGTTGGGTAGGTCGAATATGTCACAGAAGTATGCAGATTTTGCGATTCATGCTGCATCATTGAAATGTGATGCCAGTGGAAACTTTTTTTCTAAAAGAAATCTCTGGAGCAGCTCTTATAATTCTAAAACTCTGGCCAATGATCTACCTTTAGAAAGCCACCTGACTTCTGTGCATAAGAAAAGATTTATTAAAAAAAAATATATTGCTCTGTGCCCATTGCCTCAAAGAGCTGCATGAACAGACGTGAATTAAGGACATGTACATTTTTGTTTGTTTGTGATATATTTGTTTGGATTTTTGAGACAGGATCTGACTGTGTAGTTCAGGTAGGCCTTGAATTCTTGAGGGAACCCCCTGCCTCAGCCTCCTGAGTGCTGAGATTATAGGCGGGTGTCACCATACCTGGCTCTCTTTTACTTTTGTCCTCTGCTTGCTTTCTTCTTTCCCTAATTCCTTAGCATAACAGCTTATATTACTGATTTGAGACTTTTTCTTTGCTAATATGAGATTTTTTTCCTCTCAGCCAAGTGTTACCTGCAGTTTATAGTTTTTGATGTGCTGCAGTTTTTGTCTTCATTCATTGAAAATATTTGAAAATTTCCCTTGAAAGTTCGTTCCTGTTGGTCTCATGTGTATATTTGACAAATACCGTTTTTTGTTGCTGGCTTCTCACTTGATTCTGTTGTGGTTTGGGATATCCTTTGTATGTTTTCTATTCCTTTAAATGTGAAATTGCCTTATGCCTGAGAATGTAGGCTGTGTTGGGGGATGTCCTGCTCCACCAGGAGCAGGATGTGCAAACTGCTTTTCTCAGGTGCTTTGTGATTGTCAGGTCCAGGGCTGAAATCAGCTCTGCCCTTGCTGATTTTCTGTGTGTATTTATTATATCTATTACGAAGAGAGGAGGACTGCTTTGTCTGCTTCACCTGTTAACACTGTCCATTTTGTTTTTAATTTTCCAAATTGATTTTAGGGGACAGGGTCTTGGTATGTTTGTTGTCCAGGCTGACCTCCAAACCGCTCAGTATCCTCCTACAGGTACACCCGGCTTACTCTCTGGTTTTGCTTCATTTATTAGCTTAGCTTTTAATCTGAGAGGTGGGCAGACCACACTGAGTCGCCGTGTGGACTAACACTGAGGAGCTAGCTAGCCACCAGATGGTGACATCAACTGCGCTGTGTTGCCTACCGTTCCAGGTGCTATCTTGGCATCCGCTTCTATAATCCCTGACTGTCCATGAGGACCACAGTGGTGCCATGTCATTGCCATTCTCTAAGTAGGAAACCGATCAGGATGCTGCCTGTTGGTGTGCTTCTCTCATGACCATTCTGCCCTTCCCATCAGTGTCTCGTGCCAGAGCTTGGCACCTGACTAACTTTCCAGTGAAATTCGATGGCTTACTGATCTCACCATGTAATGTGCGGTTAGATAAATGTCCACAGTAGCCGGGCATGGTGGTGCACACCTGTAATCCCAGCACTTGGAAGGCTGAGGCAGAAGGATCACCACAATTTCAAGGTCAGCCTGGAGTACATAGTAAGTTGAAGACAGCCGGGACTACTGGACTACACAGTGAGGCCTTATCTCATCAGCTTAGCAGGTTCTGTCTTGGGCTCTAGAAGGTGTGTGAATGGAGGTAGGCCTGAAGTTCACAACGCAGCAGGGGGGTGAGAGTGGCCCTAAGGGGGAGGGACAGGTCCCACCATGGATCCCATACCAGGTGGCACCCCTGCTAAAGGAGAGAACAAACAAACCATCAGCACTGTGTTGCATCTGGCCAGGACACACCTTTGTTTATTTGAGACAGGACTTCACTGTGTAGCCCAGGCTGGCCTCCAACTCCTGGTAATCCTGCCTCAGCCTCCCGAGCGCTGGGATAACAGACGTGTGCTATCATGACTGGCTCACGGCATGCCTTTTGAGTAAAGAATGAGTGAATGAAGCCTTCCACCTTCCTACAAGGAGTTAGGGATTTGAGGGACTGGACTCAGCTGTGACAACTTGGTTTTTGTTTTTAAAATTTTATTTTTTTTTGGCAGTGCTCAGGCTAGAATCTAGGGCCTTGCGCATGCTAGGTGAGCACCTTACCACTGAGCTACCCTTGTAGGCCTACAACTTTTAAATTTATTTTAAAAATTTAAGATGGTGTTAAGGCTGCTTTACTTTATGTGCTATTATGGTTTGTGTTTAGATATCCCCCTAAAGCTTCATGCAGTTATAGGTGGGGCTTTTTCAGAGGTGGCTGGATCTAGAGTGTGTGGTGCTGGAGCTGATTCATGGTGCAATGCTAGCTAGGATCAAGAACACGAGGACTGGGGCATGAGTGCTGCCTGCCTGAGTAGCTCGGATAAGATATGAAGGCTAGAGAGAACCGTGGTGGTGCCTTGTTGTTTTGCTACCTTCTGCCTACCATGAACCATTTCTCCTCTGCAAACCCTATCTGCCAGGCCACCCTGCCTTGGAACGAGTTAATTATGGATTAAAACCTGTACAAACTGAGCTAAACAAACCTTTCCACCTTTAACCGAGGTGTTGGGTACTTTGTCTCAGCAATGAGAGAGAAGCCATTAAGACACGTAAGATTAGCAACACCTCTGAGCAATGACTCTGCTCAGGAACTGCGTGCAGCAGACCTGTACATTAGAGTTGCTGTGGCATTGTGACATTCTAGCAGTCTCCACTTCTGCTTTAAGGTGGTCCCTGATGTCCAGGGCTCGCTTGCTCTTGTATTGCAATATCGTGCTGACATAACTTGGGTTAGTGTCCCCTCCTCGCTGGCTCTTGCTCTAAGACATGTGTCTTCCTAGGAGGGCCCTCCAGAAAGAAGGTGAGACAGGTAAGGTTTCTGTCTGTGAATTAAGGCCTATGAATTAAACAGAGGAAAGGGATGGACTAGCCTTGACGCCAGTATGCCCTGCATTCCCACACTTGTTCACACCTCTGTCCAGAATGTGTCCGGGGTGGTCTCAGTGGAGGAAATCTGGGCTCAGGTTGGTTGTGGACAGCTTGCCCATGGTCACCTCCCCCCTCCTGCCCCCCCCCCCCGGTTGGGTGGAACTCCTGTCCTTGGCCTAGACAGTGGCTGCCAAAGCTGAGTCCTTCCTTGGAACCAGGTAGCCCTCAGTGTAGAAGAAAAAAGTAAAGGGATTGCCTTAATACAACACATCTTTCCTCCTGCCAGGGCATAAATGTAGAGGACAGAGACCCAGGCATAGTGCTGTGCAGCGTGTTTGCAGATGAACAAACGTTGCCTCCTGAGTGGGCAGTGCCCGAACCTGTGCAGCCCAGGAAAGGCTGAGGGCTGTGACCCTAGAGGCATAGTTGGCATGATAATGCGCCCTGCCCATGGACCCTCTGCTCGCTTTGGGCAGCCCTCATTCTTTTCATCCTGTCCTTTGATGCGCGTGTTAGTGCAACAATGGTCAGTCTATTGCATGGGATCGATGCGACTTTGACTCTCAGGCCCCTGTTGTTTGTTTGAATGTCACAATGTACCCAGGTGCTGTTGACCTGCTGCAAATCATTCCCTAACAAGAGGACATTGCTCTGAAGAGACTCCAGGGCCCTTGGTCAGGTGAAACTGCTATGAGCCTCATCTGCACCCACCCGTGGGGCTGTTGCTGTAGAGCTGTTGCTGAGCCCATTCATCAGTGACCCAGGTGACCTGAGTCATCCCGGGGCTCAGCTGACATTTCCTCCTGACTCTGGTAGGTGGCTCCTTCTGGTCATCCCTTCACTTTTCTGCAGCCTATGAGCTGGAGGGGGCGCCCATTCTTAGAGTTCCTGGGTGACAGAAAGCCAGGACTTCCCAATGTTTGTATGAGGTTAAGCTGGGGGCGGGGGTAGGGGCTACCCTCAGTTGAAGTACCCACAAGTATGCAGAGGTGACAGGATTCCACTGCCCTGCTCACTCTGACACAGGTCTGATACAGATTTTGTTCTACACATCCAGTTTCAAGATAGAGGCCTGTGCTTGGGAATGGGTCCCTATGACAATCAAGAAGGGACCTTCTTTTGTCCTTGGTGGAGGCTGGGGAGCCTGGAAAGCTCCCCTTTTGCACCTGGATTCTACTCTGAGCCATTAGTCATTTTTCCCTGTTAAACAGGCCTTTCTCTAGGCAACGAAAGTCCTCAAGGTGACCCAGGCTACCAGATAGATTTTTTCTTCCTGCCAGAGGCAAGGTGACCGGGGCATGGGGACCTGGGTGGAGGAGAGACAGTGGGGCCATATTCCAGTTTTGATCAGTTTGGCTGTACTGTAATTGAAAGACCTGGGTAAGTGTCAGTTAATTCTTGGTTCAGCTATGTTGGTTAATTTGTTTCTTGAGATAGGGTCTTGCTATGTAGTCCAGGCTGGCCTTGAACTCGCTATGAAGTCCTGGCTGGCTTTGAACTCAGTGTAATTCTCCTGCCTTAGCCCCAGTAGAGCGCTGGGACTGCAGACACATGCCACCATACCTAAGCATTGGTTAAGTTCTGAGTGCCTCAGCTTGCTTTCTTCACCTCTGCTTCCAGGTTCTGAAGGGAAATAATATTTTTTTCTTGTTTACTTCCTGTTTCTCTGGGAGTATTCAGGATAAACTTGTATTCTTATCCACTGGGATAGGGCCAGCTCCTCTCCTGGGCTCAGAGCCCCACATCTTGTGGGGCCTTCTGCTAGGACTCTGGATGCTTGGCTTGGCTAAAGCTGCCTCTGCCTTCGCTGGTTGGGTCTGAGGCTGCTTCAAGCCATTGACTCTCTTGTCTGCAGTGTGAATAGGACTGAAGGACAATAATACTTTTCTAAGGTGGTTGAGGATTGCAAGAAATAAAGCATGTGCTGACCTTGGCAACGAGTATTAGTGAAACCGTTGTCCTGGTCACTTTGGTCTTTGACCCCCATAGAATGCATCAGGCCTCCCTTCACAGAGTGCGCAACACTTGGTGGAAGGCTTTACCAACTCTCGTAATGATTTCAAGCAAGAGTGCTCTCCCCAGGGCCCATCAGGAAATAGGGGAGAGTGCCCATAGTGGGGTGTGGGGCCATGAATGGTTCTGGAAGATGCCTTGTTTCCCTCTCCTACCAAGTTTCCAACCTTGCCCCATTCCTCCGACCCCATTGGGCTCAAGCTTCCCAGAGCTGTGCCTGACCATGCCAGCACTCAGCCCTGAGTCTCCATACCTTTCTCCGTGTGCCCTTTCCCCTAGCTTGATGTGAGTGTATCCTGCAGCTTACACTCTTCCCTCCGTCCTCTTTGCCCTGGGTAAGTGTGTCCCAGTTCTGTGGTTTAGTGTCAGCCCCCACAAACCCCAGGGGCCCAGTGACTACGGCCCAGCCTGGCTGTGGGCCTGGGGGCAGTCCTGGAGCAGCTGGGCTGGTGGTCCCAGTGCAGGACGTACTTGTCAGCCCCTTGCCACCCACTGGCTTTGTAGATGCCTGAGAGGCTGCTGCACAGACAGTGCTGCGTGAGCACAGTGTATCAGCATCAGGAACAGGAGTGCCCTGAACATCCTCTGGGGAGGCCACACTGGTTGGACCCTGCAGTAACCCTTGGGCAGCTGCTCCCCTTCCTAAAATGAGGAGGAGGGAGGCAGCATCTGTCTCTTGTCTTTCTGCTCAGTGAGACGCTCCTGCAGCCCGCTGCAGACTCCTCCGCGTGGGGAGAAGTTTCCATCATGTTGACACTGGCACCTCGGGAGAGCAGAGGACCAGGGAATTCTAGCGTGGAAGCGTGGCAGCTCATGTGGGTGCTCTTTTAGGGGCATTCTGGTTAACAATAAATCCCCATCTGAGGAGTTGCTCTGTAAACCTCCTTTGAGGATTCCTTTTTTTTTTTCTTTGCTGTCCTGGATGGGACCTGTAGGTCGTGGTACATGCAAGGCATGCGCTCTACTTCTGAGCCACACCCCAGCCCCCCAGTTGTCCTTTATGGGGAGCTACGGGGCCCAGAACATGGGGAGTGCTAATGATAGACAGATAGGATTTGTGTGGCCTGCAGGGCTGAGTGGGAAGTGACGTTCAGTGCCTCAGCCCGAGCTGTGGCCCTGCATCCTTGGTGCCCTTCCCAGCATGCCTGGCTGCATACCTAGGGACACATGGGCCTCAGCCAGGGACTTTAGGCTGCCTGGACATCCTTCCAGCCCTGTGGTCTTGAAACCTTCACGAGAGCCAGGTACCTTTGTCCAGAGGACTCTGGTAGCTACCCCAGGCTGCCTGGCTGCCCACCTGCTTGCAGAATCCCCATGGAGATGTTCTGGCACATTGGAGGAGACCTCGGGTGGCTGCGCTGGAGAGCCGCTTAGAGACGAGCATTAGCCCTTGAGCTTCACTCAGCAAACATTTGCTCTGTGTTCACAGGGAAGTGGGTACTGGAGACCGATTAAAAAAAAGTCTCCAGCCAGAGGAGCTGCTATAGAAACAGGGATAATAATCAAGAAGTTGCAGTTGACATATAATAAGGACATAGTACCTTAGGTGGGAGGTAGTGGAATATTTCAACTGGGTTTTAAGGGATGAATAGGAGTTTGCTAGTGAGAGGCCTAGGGACCAAGGACATAACAGGCACGTGCACTGTAAAAGGGCCCATCTAAGTGATTAGTTGGGAGTTGAAAGACTGGCCAGGCTGTGGAAGTTCTGCCTGAAGGGATGTGACTCAGTACCAGTGTATACTGGGACTTGTGTTTCCTGTGGGGATCAGGAGAGTTCAAGTGAAGGTGGCAATGGGGGGGGGGGAGCCCTACAGGGACCCTTGCTGTGCCTGGGATTAGAACGCTAGAGATAGGCTAGATGGCTGCTTATGAGGTGGAAAGACAGATCAGGCAGTGGACAGAAGAATGAAGCAGGGTGGGGACACGGCAGAAGCAAGGTGAGGTTGAGGCTGGGGGCTGAGACGGTGATGGGGAGAAGGGGTGGGGAGGAGCCAGGGCTCCCCACTGGCTAAAGGTACGCTGTTCTCCTCACTCAAAGTCAGGACTGTGGTCCTCGGCCAGTGCCTCCCACCCTCATGGCTGTCCCGCTGTTCCCAGCCATCAGTGTGCAGGGCCGTGCGGTCAGAGGGTGCTTAGTGTTATCACGTCCCTCAGGCATGGTGTGTGCCCTGGCCATGGTGCTTCTGCCCCAGCCTGCATTGCTGAGGTGCCTTGGGGAAGCCCTGCTGTGCTAGCGCAGGGGCTAGGAGCTCTGGGGCCCTGCCTGGCCAGCTGGGTGCCCATGTGTGCCCAGTGCTATGGCGAGCCCTGGGCAAGGCTGTTTCTAGGGACCCACTCTGGTGCCACTTCCCGAGTGGTGCCGTGTGTTCCTGTGCATGTGGGCCTTGGGCCATTGCCTCATGGAAAAGCATAGACTGCTGTGTACTGGGTCTGGGCTTCCAATGTTAATTAATGCTCCTCCCTGGGCCCCATATTGAGGTGAAGAAGATTTGCCCAAGAAGTGAGGTTGATGAGGCAAGCAGGCCACAGTGGAAGATGGCTTCATGTTGACACCTAGCCCCTAGTGACTTTCTAGAATATTCCCATTGCCACTCGGCAGTGCTGTTTGAGTGACAGGCGGAGCTTTGCCAGGGAGCAGGCGCTTGGTGAAGCGAGAATTGGGGCGCAGGCTGCTGCTGGTCCCCCAGGGCTCCCAGCCCTGTGTGTGGGGTACTGGCTAGGTAGAGAGGCATTTCCTCCCCACCCTGACCTGAACAGTGGGAGATAAAAACACTTTTTGAAAGAACTTATTTTATATCCTGAAATGAAATAAAGCAAAACATCCCATTATAGCAGGCCTCCAAAGGGTCACCACAGTGATGGTTATAACCCTTGTCATACCTTTTACTGGGAGTTTTACTTTGAATTGTTTGTGGAGAGACAGCTGCTGTTTTCTTCCCGCACCCCCCCTTTTTGGTTGTATTAAGTCTTGAACCCAGGATCTTCACAGTCCTTTTAAAAGTCTTGAAAAGATTTTGATTTAAGGTCTCAGTTAGTTGCTAAATTGACCAGGCTGGACTCAGTTTCTATGATTACAGGCCTATGTCCAAGTGCCTGGCTTCAAGCCCTTTCTTTCTTTTTTAAAAAATAATTTATCTTCTTTTATGCTTTCATTTTTATTTTAAATCTTTATTTATTTGGTACAGGGCCTTTCTGTGTCATTCAGACTCATACTGATTCTCCTGTCTCAGCCTCCCCAGTGCTGGTATTACAGGGGTGCACCACAATGCCCAGTTTTGGGGCTGGCACAGTGTACTCAGGGGCAGGGCCGGTGTGGCATGTGGTGCCAGGGATTAAACTCAGGTCTTTGTGCTTGCCAAGGATTAAACTCAGGTCTTTGTGGTGCCAGGGATTAAGCTCAGGCGCTTGGTCCACTGAGCTATCTCCCCAGCCCTCTTTCTAAAACGAAAAAAGAAAAGTTTCAAGAAGAGTGCAAGAATTCATCACCCAAAAAGTTAGAGGTGGCTGAGTGTGGTAGTGCAGGCCTATAGTCCTCAGAAAGCTGAGGCAGGAGCATCTCTGCAAATCTGAAGCCAGCATAGGCAATATAATGAGTTCAAGGCCATCCTGAACTGCAGAGCAAGACCCTGTGTCAAAAAAAAAAAAAAA
>NW_004524698.1:7748530-7755706 GCF_000260255.1 Octodon degus
TGCTGGGGGCTTGAACTGTGGTCCCTGTGCTTTGCTAAGCTTGTTCTAAGTAGGTGCTTTAGACCACTGAGCCATCTCACCAGCCCTGAAATGGGTTTTGCTATGCATTTCAAATTGGCTTTGAACTTGCAATGATCATCCTGCCTTAGCTTCCGGAGTGCTGGGATTACAGGCATGCACCACCATGCCCAGCCCCAGGCTGGTCTTGAACTTGGCATCCTTTTGCCTCAGTCTCCTGAATAGCTAGGCTTGTAGACATTGCTGCCTCGCCTGGCCTCTCATCTGTTTTGAAGCACATACAGAGAAAGAATATTTAGATTCAGTACTCTGTTGTTTTATGTTTCTAAACTTCATGTCCGTGCCAAGTGCTGCAGTATATTATTTTAATTTGACTTTATGTTTTTGAGAACATTGTAGCAACCATGTGTGTTGTTCTTTTCTTCTTTCTTTCTTTTTTTTTTTTTTTTTTTTTTTTTGGTATTGGCAGTTAAACTCAGGACCTTGTGCTTGTCAGGCAGGTGCTGTGCCACTGAGCTATATCCCCAACTCTGGGTTTTCACATGTGGATCTAGCATTTGTTGAATGTCAGTTGTTAGTCCCTATCCACATCCTCAGCAACATTCCAGATAATCCCTTATTATGTTCTGGTGAGAAAAGGCGCATTACTATCGTAATTTGCCGTTACCCAATTGTTGGTGAGGCCAAGAATCTCTTCACATGTGTTTTGATCTGATTTTTCTCAGGGCCTCTGACACCCTTATCCTGCAGGGCCTTAGTCATACCAGGCCTGGCGTCACTTCCCTTTGAGGGAACAAGCTGCCCATCTTCAGAGTTGCTGAGTGCCTTGTCCAGTGCCATGCCTGCCTCTGCATCGGCCAGCCCAGCTGCCCTCCTGACAGGGCACGACACAGCTGACTGGGTTTGCTTTTTATCTCCATTTTGTGATTACGGCGTGGTAACCTTGGCCGAATGTGGAGGTTCTCGGCCTGTTCCTGGAGGGTAACTTTGTCTTCATGTGTGGGGCCCAGGTCCTGCCTGTCTCTGGGCGGTACTGGGCGGCCTCGGCTGACGCTGCTCCTCCTTGCAGGCAGACCTCTGCGTCATGACCTGGCTGCTGCACTACGTGGACCCTTTGGATCTCGGCTTCGTGGCAGCTGTCCTCACCATTGCTTTCAATCCGTTTTTCTGGAATGTGGTGAGTACTCGTGCACCTGACACAGCAGGTGAACCTGGCATGGGGGGGATTGCTGCTGTCCACACAGCCTGCCCTCTTTCATGCATCACCACCCTCTTCCTTGCTTCCCCAGCACTGCCTTCCTTGCTTCCGTGAAGTTCCTGCCTCACACCAGCAGCCCCGGGCTGATGTTGGGTGCTCTAGGCAGTGGGGTTGGCCCTGCAGGTGTCAGAGAAGCCTGAGAGGAAGGCTGCCCAGTGCTAAGGACTCCTAGTACCTAGCCCTCTCTTGGGTAGCCTTTTTGTTCATGAAGTCAATCACCTGGCTTGCAGGGGCTCTCTTTCTTGTCTGCCCTGTCACATAAGTCATTCTCTTGTGAAACCTCTCTCCTCAGGTGTATTGTTGTTTTTCTTCATGTGGCCTCCTTTATTTTATTCTATTTATTTATTTATTTATCTTTGGTGGAGCTGGGGCTTGAACTCAGGCCCTTGTGCTTGTCAGGGAAGCACTTATTCCACTGAGTCATCTCCTCAGCCCGTGTGGCCTCCTTTAAAGGAGCATGTACACTGCTGGGTGGCAAGGACAGACCCACAGGGTCTGAAATCCAAGGACAGACAGGCACCAGCTCAGACTGGACACAAGAGACATGTGTGGTGGGCAGGGGGCTTGGGCCCATGGAGAAGGTTTGGAGAAAGGCCTGGCCGTCAGCTCCTACACAGCCCTTCTCTGAGACACCCTCTTTCCCTGTCAGGATTTCAGGTGAAATACTTGGGTCTGTGGCCCCTCTCTGGTGGATGTCTGTGGAAGGTGGTCCTGGGCTGTTTGCCAGGGCCTTTGCTATGCCCATTGGAGTATAACCAAGCTGGTAGTCCCAGGGCGCAGTGCACTAGGGCTTGCTAACGCAGAGCCTCAGAACCCGGTGATTGCCCTTGAGGCTAATCTGCAGAAGGCCAAGATCTGTGTCAGCAACACACTGTTCCTGTCTGTTTTCATTTAACGTAAGCTCTTAGACCCAGAGCAGAACAGAACATGTTTTCATCTGGTTTATGACTTGGGTCTTTTCTCCATCTGGTGAGACGGGTAGGGGTGGTGAGGGTGGGGCAGCTCGCTCCGCAGCAGCCACGTCTTAAATGACCTGTCCTTGCTGAATGTGTGGACCTGCTTCTAGAGGTAGGACCCAGGCCAGTAAGTGGCCTCCCCTTGCTCCTGAGAGGCCTCAGCTAGAGATGGTCCTGATCTGACTCTGTCTCACCAGCCAGGGTGGGCAGCAGCGGTGCCTGACGCCCTCAGCCTTACCTCTGCTCACCTCACCCTTCCTGTGCAAGTGGAGCTGGCACCCCAAGGGGACACTGAGGGTGAAGATGCTGATGCCAGGCTCCAGCTCCTGTAACTGAGAGATTACATGTCTTGTCTATTGTTTTAGGCCACTAAGTTTATGATAATTTGTTACAACAGCCACAGGAAAAGAATGCAAGATGTTAGAATAGCTATTGAGCTAGGCATGGTAGCACATGCCTGTAATTCCAGCACTTGGGAGACTGAGATGGGACGATTGGTGCGAGTGAGAAGCTAGCCTAGGCTATATAGTGAGTTCAAGGCCCACCTGAACTACATAGTGATACCCTATCTCAAAAAAAAAAACAAAAAACAAACCACCCAAAAAGAAAGAAAGATCCTAGCTAACAGACCCCTGTAACTAGTGGCAGTACTGGGTGTGCATGCCCTTTCCTCACCCCAAGTTTTGCCCTGCATGGGGCTCCCACAGCTGGCTGGAATCTTTGTGCTCTAGCACCCTGCCGGCCTGGCCCAACAGTTCACGCACACACAGGTCTCTCAGGACCATGAGCAGTGCTGGCCCATGCACTGTGGCCCTGGGGACACTTTTATTCATGCACAAGCCCCCCTTGGTGGTTTCCTGATGGTGCTTCCGGCAGTGAATTTTTGCACACTGTGTGTTGAAGCTGCATCGTGGACTGTGATGATGTCCGGAACGCCTGAGGCTTTAGCTGCGCAGATGCAGTAAGGTTTGGAGGTCGGCGGCTCACATCTGTGTTTGGCATAGCAAGTTGGTTTTTTTTTTTTTTTCTTGGCCATAAGTTTTTGATTTCCTTCTTTTTGAGAAAAAGTATTCATTGGAACAGTTTGTGGTCATTAGTGGGAAAGAGAATGAGCCCTTCAAATCTTTTCAGACTGAAGAGAGGGACAAAACGTTGTGGTTCAGCGGGCTGCTTCCCTGGGGGAGCCACAGCAGCATGTGGAGGCTGGGGAGGCCAGGTGGGGCTTTAGCCCTGGCCCTGCCAAGTTCTGGGGAGGAGAAACCCTGCCACCAGCAGTAAATAGGCCACATCTGTAAAGGCACATAAAGACTAGTCATTAAATTTTAAGAACTGCCAATATTTGACTGGACTTACGTGGTTAACATTGTGCAGGGTGCATTTCATGCAGTATGTCAATAAGTCTCTACTATAACTGCTGTTATTATCCCCCTTGGAAAATGGGGCTTGAAGAGTATATTAGCCCATTTTGTGTTACTGTAACAAAATACCTAAGGCGTCCTTCCCAAAGTAAAGAGGTGCTTTTGGACTCAATTCCAGTAGCTGGGAGAACAGCCAGCAGTTGAGGCCTGGTGGTGGCTTGCACCAGAGTGGAGCCGAGGAAGTGGGAGGAGTGATCAGGGGGAATCTGGCAAGATTGGCCAACTCTAAGGTGGGGGCCTGAGTGGCCGGTGGGATGGCCTGGCCCTTAGGTGAAATGGACACTAAAAGAGGTGAAGGGTGTAGGGGACAAGGGCTCAACTTAGCTCATATAGACCAATGATGGCAGGGTCTCCAGGTGGAGTGATAGCTGTGTGTGGTTCTGGAAAAGTTCAGAGTGACTGGGACTAGAGAGTGACCACCCTGAACTGAGTCTGGCTGGGGACTAGGTCGCTGGCTCTGTGCACCCCTCTGGGGCTATTACTGGGAGAAAGGCTTCTACATTCTTGGGTGGGGTAGGTTGCCTACTCAGTTTGTTCAGTGCCCCACAGAATCCATGGTCCTGAGGCCTCAAGAGGCTCTTTCCAACCCCCTCTTGTGGGACCTTTGGGACTTCTTCATGGTGGCCCTGCTGTCCCTGACATTGGCCTCCCAGGGTCCCTGCTTCAGTCTGGCTCCTCCTCTGCTCCTGTGTACTTCTCTTCCACTGTCTGACACTCATGTATTAGCTATCAAGTCCTGCTGTGTGCCAGGCATTATTGGGCATATTCTTGGAAAGCCATTGAACAGTCTGACCTTGTAGGGCACATATATGTGTATAAAGGAAATGGGATAACAGTGGTAAGGAAAAAGTCAAGATGCTAGAGAAGCCATCAGGGACTTCACCCATCACCCTAGGTCTCCATCTGTGGCCCATAATGCTCTAAGTGTTCTAGGAGGTTGGGCCCAGCCCTGCAAGCAACTGCTGAGTGATGTCCTTCCCAGACCCCCAGAAGGAATGGAGACTTCTTGATGTGCTCTTTCCTGGCTCCATGGAAAGCCAGTGCCAGCGTCAGGCTGTGGCCCCGGTGTCTCAGTCTCTGCCCTGATAGGCTCCACCTGTCAGTAGGTCGGCACTTCTTGACTTCGGACCCTGGATCCATGGGCCAGGCCCGTGGTGCAGCAGTAGCAGCCAGGCTCCCTTCCTCTCCCTCCGCCCACCATGATATGCAGTGTTGCGTACCAGCACTAGCACTCAGACTGTGTCTGTGAGGAGGTGTCCTTCTTTGCCTGGCCAAGAAGCCCTTCTGGCAGGTGTCCTCTGGGTCCTAGCCCTTCCTGAGTGATCTGCACTTTTGGGCCAGGGCTTCCTGAAGGGCCTGCAGTAGCCCTTGTCAGATGTCACCTCCCCACCTCTTCCGTTCCCTGCTCTGCCTGCTCTCGGTCAGGGTTTCAGACACTGACTGGGGCTGCCCAACGTATTATAGGATGTCCAGCAGTGTTGCTGCCCTCCGTCTGTTAGGGGTCAGTAGCACCATTTCTAGACATGCCAGGTGTCGCACATGGGCCCTAGTGGACAGGTGGTCTGAGTAGCCACGTGTGTCTCATGCATCCCTTAGCACGGCTCCATGCCTAGTGCCCCCATTTGCTCTTTACGCTTTGCTCCAGCATCCCAAATTGCTATTGTGTTCTCCCTGGCATGTGCTGCACCCTGAGTAGCTGAGGGGGACTACTCAGCCTACCCTGGTACCAACACTCAGTGTGGTACCCAGGCACTGTGGGTTTCATGAACATGTATTGGGCTTTTAACTAGCTTCCTGTTCTGCATCCTGTGGCTGAGGTCCATTTCCATTTGGGACATTTTGGCATACATACCTGACTTTGTGGAAGAGAAGGCTGCTCTGGATAGCAGACATGGCAGTGTCTATAGCAGGCACAGCCGTTGCATCACCAGAGACGAGACAGGCCACCCTGTGTGGCTCTAGCCCCACTCCCCTCCTGGGCAAGAAGCTACAGAGCCAGCACCTGGATCAAATGTTGGCTGTGAGGGCTTCTGTTGTTTTTAAGAGTCAATGCTGCTTATGGTTTGCTGTCTCTATTACAATCAGAGACAGAATTTTTATAACCCACATCAAAGCAGACAGACATAGTGTGTGTAGAGACCATGGCTAACTGTGGCGTTCTGTCTAGGAAGGGTGGCCTAGTGTGTAATTATCTCCCATTTGGGACCCCGATAGAGGTGTGAAAGGGGTGTGTTGAGAGTCCTGCTGTGACAACAGAACTCTTACATGGGGACCGGATGTTTCCTGTAGGTGTGGGATGCTTTGGAGTGTGCTTGGCAATGTTCCTTTCAGCCCACTCACTACTGGAGGATCAGTCCCCCAGGATCAGCACAGTCTCTCCCTCCACAGCCCTTGTCACCTCCCAACTGAGGGGACATAGGGCAGAGGACTTTGCCAGAGTGACTTGGCTGTCCACAGTCTGGTCCTCACTCCCAGACCGGGACAGACTCCCTGGACTTGGTCCTGGAGCTGACGCCCTTGGCAGGGGTGGGCCCTGTCTCTGCATCAGGACAGCCATGCTGTTCTGCTCATTGACTGGAGTGTTCCTGGTTGTGGCCTTAGGGTCTTACATTCTGGAACCCTTGGTCCTAGGCAGATAGGACTTGTTGGCCTCTTCTGGAAGACTGCTTAGGGAAGGGGTGGTGGTGTTTCTCTTGGGAAGAGGGGAGGCACCGGTTGCTCTGAGCTGTGACTGGCAGGCTGGCAGGGTTTACAGAATGGGGTCCTGGCTCCCCTGGCACCGTTGGTCCCATTGGGCTGTCAGCAGCACCTTCTGAGGGAGCTTAAGGGCATGGATGGTAGGTGGCGCTGTGGGCAAGTGGAGGTAGGCCTTCCCCTCTGGAGGAGAAAGGAGGTGGCAGTGAGGGAGAGGACACCAACTAGGATGAAAGGCACACCCACCGCACCTCCAGTCTGCCCTGTCACCCCCTCACTCTGCCTGCTGCTTCCGCCTTGTCCATCACCTCTGCTGCCCCTGCCGCCTCAGTTTCTGGTTCAGATTGTAGCTCTCAATCTGCTACTTCCCTTCTGAGTACCTGAGGGGCTCCTACCAGATACCAGGGAGGCCGTGCCTGTGGATGCTGAAGGGTCAGCTCAGGACCCCTCTCATCTACACCTGCCTTCTGGGCCTTGCTTTCTCCATCTAAAGTGAGGCCCTTCACTGAGGTCCTGTCTAGTCTCAACTGCCTAATACTGAACCTGGGTGGCCTTGTGAGGGACATTACCCTGCCCTCCTGGAATGGGTGCTGGGTTAGCAGGCGAGACTGGATATCCAAAGAGAAATAGGAAAATTAGGGTTCAGGTGATGGTATAGCTCACTGCAAGAGTACAGGAGAGGAGATATCCAAGTGTTTCAGAGGGAGAATGCAAGATTTAAAGGCCAAGTGAGCTTTCTCCTCCCTTTCCTCTCCATTACCTCCTCCTTCTCTTCCTCCTCCATTCTCTCTCTCATTCTCTCTCTCTCTCTCTCTCTCTCTCTCTCTCTCTC
>NW_004524698.1:7756251-7783064 GCF_000260255.1 Octodon degus
ACCCACTGATCTCTGAGCCAGCATTTCTGGGCCAGAAGACATCCTCTCCTGCCAAGCTGGGCCTGTGCCTGCACTACAGGATTTCTGGCCATATGGTTAGTGTGGCCTGCTGTGGCAGGAGGGTTTCTCCCTGAGTGTAGCCAGCAGGCTTGCCTGGTCCAACTGTAACCTTGGCTCTGAGGACGCCAGGCTCTAGTCCGCCAGCTGCTTATCCCTTTGCACTGTCACATAAGGCACTGTGGCACTCTTAGCTCTCCCCTGTCCCCTGCTCTAGCTGGATTCCTCCAGAACAATTGATGCAGCCCCATGACTGGGGAGTGTGCTCTTGTCAGAGAGACCCCAGACTCCTCCACTTACCCTCTGATCTCTGATGTTAGCTTAAATGCAAAACATCCCAGGGCCTGTTAGGGTGTGCTCTTCTCAGCCAGGCAGGAGACACATGTTTATCTTGAGCCCTGTTCGCCACCCCAGGCCCCATCCAACTCTGAATAGAAAGCCATGCTGGGAATAACCAGAGCAGGGCTAACTTTAGAATCTTGTTGCCTGCCGGAGCCATGGGGTAGAAAAAAATGTATGAAGAGGTGCCTCGAACTGGGTCAGCTTACAGTCTTTTGCAGGATGTCTGGGAGTGACACAGTCAAGAACAAAAGGAAGGAAGCTAGAGAGCTGGGGAGAGTCCCCACTGAGCTGGTGTCATCCTCAATGCCCGCTTTACCCAGGTTCCAGACACTCCGACATGCACTTGCAGAGAGACCTTAGGCAGCCTGGGCTGATGAGGTCTGGGTGCATCTTTGCACTATGGTTAGTACTGTGGTACTGACTGTTTCTGGTTCTGACTGGTTCTGACTGTTAGTACTGTGCAGACCTTGCACATGTTGCGTGTATGGGTCATGTAACCAAGGGCCTGGACAGGGGCCTGGCCATGTGGTTTGTAGATGATGTACTGGGGTCCTTCCCAAAAGACAGGCGTAGCGAAAAGGCAGACTTTTATTACTTTACTTATACCTTGGTATTCCCAGTAGATTCTGCCTTGCTACTTTGACCTTTCTTTTTTCTTTTTAGTGAATTTAGGACAAGGTCTACAGGGTCTACAGGGTCTCACTATGTAAATCAGACTCATAGTGATTCTCCTGTTTTCAGCCTCCTAAGTGCTGAGATTAGAGGTGAATGCTACCAGGCCCAGTCTCAATTGCTGTCTCAGTGCACCCCAAGGGTGGGGCTGGCAAGGCATGCCAGGGATTGAACCTGGGCCACTGCTCTCTGCCTAAGCGGGCAGTTAGTCCACTGAGATATCTCATTTTCTTTTTATGTCCTTTTTTGTTTTCCTTTATTATTTTAGTTTCTGCAGTGCAGGGGATAGAACCCAGGGCCTCACAGATGGTAGGTAAACTGTCTACCACTGAGTCCTACCCTCAGCTTTGACCTGGTTGCCTTCAGTTAGGTGGCTTGAGAGGTGTTTTGATGCCATAGTCCCTCTCCCGTAGGACACATCTTTGGTTATCTCCTAGGCTGAGGCCACTTGACACTTCACTGTTCTCCTCTTCTGCCTCTGTTCCTTTGTACATTCTGTTCCTGCTTCCTAGAAGGGTTTCTTCCACTCGCCACCTGGCTGCCTCTGTCCCTCTTCAGGCTTCCCTGAGCTTTGACCCTAAGGGATACCACTGAGCTTTCTCTTACGCTTTCCTGCTCCTCTTCAGCACTGAGCCCTGGCTCTGGGAACTGTGCAGGGCAAATGTATGTTGTGCTTTCTGCAATCGAGAGCCTCTGGAAGCTAAGGGAAGACAGCGAGCTACCCGTGGGTGCCGGGACTTAGTGTGGTACCTGAAGAGATGCTTTCCTGGTGGGTAAGCCCAAGGTTGTTACCAACTCAGTGTTTTGTGTCTCAGTGAGTTCTTGCGCTATGAGAAGACTCAGGCAGAAGCACCTTGATGCAGGACAAAGGCTTTTATTCTTATGCTTGAGCACAAGGGGAAAGCTGAAAAGGGTAGGAATTCCAGGCTGACCCCCAAAGAACAAGGGTGTACTGCTCTTACGGCCTCTATGGGGTTGGCAGAGGCCTGGTCTCTTGATGTCAGGAGAGGAGTTTTACCTGCTCTTGCACTCTTTATCAGGATTTCATGGGATATGTATCTTACTACTGTCTCCGGTCTTCACCTCCAGTAGTGTGTGTGCATATGTGTGTGTGTGTGTGTGTGTGTGTGTGTGTGTGGTGTGCTGGGAACTGAACCACTGAACCCAGAGCCTTCACACAGAGCTACATCCCCAGCTCCTTTTCTTTTCCTGTCTTTCTTTGTCTACTTCTCTCTCTTTCATTCTTTCTCTCCTTTTCTTTCCCTTCTCTCTCCCTCCCACTCTTTCTCTCTCTTCCTCTTTCTCTCTCTTCTTTCTCACAGCCCCCAAGTACTGAGAGGTGAGGGGACTAGATACACACTACTGAGAGGTGAGGGGTCTAGGTACACAGAACCCCCCATCCAAGGGCCTGGATCTCTTGCCCACTCACCAGGCCAAGTCCCATCACTCTCTGAGATGAGCCTCAAAGCCCAGCCAGCTGTCCTCATTCTGAGGTGTCAGACCAGGAGCCACAGATGCCACATACCTGCGGCTTCCTTCTCTGCGAGTGGGAGTGTCTTCAGGGAAGGCGTGAGGGTGAGAAGTTGTGCACACATTTGACTCTCTTTTGTTCTTTGTCAGACAGACTTCACTGCTAACCTTTGACACTGGAGTCAAAGAATTTCCACTGCGGAGAAAGAGGCAGAGCAGCTACATGCATGAGGACAGGCAGTGCCTTCTCAGGTGCTCTGTGATGAGAGAGACTGCTGCTATGAACGTCCTGGTCATAAATGTCTTTATTATTGTAACTACTCATGCCACCATCACCCATGCCACTGCTATTATGTTTTTATCACCCCCTTAGCTGATGCAGGGCCTATGAGGGGTCAGCCCAGGTTTTACAGAAGCAGCCACTGAGTCTCAGAGAGGTTCTTGACCTGCCAGGGTTACACGGCTATGAGTACAGAGCTGGGCTTGGCAGTTGGCCCTTGCTCCATCCCTCCTCCTCCCCCCATTGCATATACATGCACACACGCTACAGGGGCCCAGGTGTGTTGAATTGGGGAAGGATTGAAATAGCCTTGAGTGGTAGCGTGGCCAGGCCCAGGTGGCAGGAAGAAGCCCTCCAAGCACCTGTTATCCATTGGTCCTGTTTCCTTCCCTCACGCGAGCCTTGCGGCCACAGGTGCTCCACACTGGCTCCTCAACAGTTTAATTTCTGGGCTTGTGTGTGCCCCACCTGTGTCAATATTTTGACCGCGTGTAGGACTTCCTGTGGCAGGTCTGCACGTGGGGTGGCCGCGTGAGGCAGTGGCATGAAAGGGAAGCCCAGTGTCCGCTACAGAATCCTTCCCCTGGCCATGCTCAGGGTCCGGAGAAGCTATGGTCCCAACCAAATCTCATGGGTTTCTGGGCACATGTCCTGCCACCGGTGTATGAGTCCATGTATGATTCTCTTCGGAGCTTTGGTTTTCTCCTCTACGTTGGCAGAGTGCAGTGCTTGGCAGGCTGAAAGGATGAGAAGGATCAAAATAATAATGCTCTGGAGCCACGTAGCTCTGATGCTTGGCTTTCTCCGCTTTGCCTCCAATGTCACTGTCTGCCTGGCTCTTTGGTGACTCTGGACTTCTGTTGGACCCAGCTGGTGGGTTTCTTCCTTATCCTCTGCCTTGCAAGGTGTGCTCAAGCAGGGAGGGCAGCTGGACCTGCCTGTTTGGTCCAGTTATGGCAGGTTACTCCCTGGCCCAAACTCAGGTCAGTGCCTTAGTTTCCTCATTTATGAAACAGTTTAGTTGCAGGCTTCTGCTGTGGGCTGTGGTGAGGTCAGAGAAGCCTCACGAGCCGCGCCTAGCACAGCGCAGAGCCCAGGCTTGGCAAGGCTGAGTATAAGCAGCTGTCGACTCTGGGGTCCTACTCCACTGTGCGCAATAAGTGCTTGGCACCAGGATCCTGCTGATCACACAGATGCCAGGTCCTGGGGGCAAATAGTATTTGATTGTGTGGTCCAGAGGAAGGGGCAGGAAAGACTATAGAGGGAGGAAAGAAGAAGGCAAGAAGAGGGTGCTATTGGGCTTCTCCCTGCCCTTCTAGATTTTGTCACTCACTATGCTGAGTTCCCGTAGTGCATCAGGCTGGCTTGGGATTCTGAGCCCAGGGAGATGGGCAGCTGAAGGGCAGTACACAGGTGAGGATGGTGTGGTGGAGTTGGGGGGCAAGGAGCCAATGGGAATGGCCACGCCTTGAGGCTTTGCGCATCCAGGAGCTGCACAGATGTGGCAGGAAGTGATCTGGACTTGCTGGCATGCTGGAGCCAGCAGTAGCCCATAGGTGGTGAGGGTAGGGGATCGTCACTGCCTGCGCCTGTGTCCCACCTAGACTCACTCAGCCCAGCCCCAGCCCCAGCCCCAAGCACATCTGCCCTGTGTATGTGCCTGTGTTGGTATCCTGAGGGGTTGAGAGAGGACTCAGAGACTTTTCTTGCACACACATCCCCAATGCTCACCCTGCTTCAGAGCCCCCAATCCTCCTGCCCCCATGCTTCCCTGAATTTGTCACCAGCCACCAGGACAGCTTTGTCTCCACCCCAATGGCCCTGGACCCCTCGAAGCACTGGGAGGCTCATTTCAAGGAGCCAGCAACTGAGCTGTTCCCTAACGAGGGGGGCTGCCATCCCTTCACATGCCTGATCCCTTCCCCTGAAGTGGGGACCAGCTTCAGTGCAGCTGCCTATGTTCATGCTCACTTCTGTTCAGTCTGAGCCTCAGTTTCCTACTCTGGAACAGGCACCATGGCCTGAGCTTGCTCCATGGCCAAAGCCTGAATGACAAGCCCTGTTTCAGGTGGTGAGGGTAAGTGACAGGCAGCTTTCCCCTGTCTCTGTGCCTCTTTCCTTTCTCCTTTCTCCTGAGGTTCCATTGCCAGAGGAGCTGTGAAGGGAGGATTTGGGTTGGCCTTGCACATCTTCTGCTGTGGAGTGGGGTTTGGGCCTTGTGAGAACTCTAAGGCTCAGTCTGCTTTTCTGTAAAAGTGGAGGGAGTAATACCTGCCCTGATGAGGCTGTGCTGGGACAGCAACAACAAGCTTATTTGGGCTTTATGAATATCTCTCAGAGTTGTAGAGGATGAATAGGCTTAAGATGCATTTTGGAAATAGCAAAGGGCCTGCTGACGTCCAGTTGGACACACTAGGAATGGATTCTGGTGCTCCCGGGGTCCAGGTGGGCTATGAGCATTGGGCACATGCCTGGGCTGTCTTTGCAGTGGTGGTTTCAGCTGTGGTGGTGCAGCCTTTAGAGGGGTAGCAGCAGGGAGAGCCCTTGTTAGATTGCACCCCAGCCGAAGGAAATGGGTGTGTCTGATGCTCAACTACTCCAGTGCCCTTCCCACAGCTTCAGTTGGTGTCCTCTCCAGCTCCTCTGATTGTCCTAAAGTAGGAAGCTACCATAGGTGCCATGCACTTGAGGCCCTGGTGCCCGGCCTGCTGAGCATGTTCTCTGTTGCTGGTGGCTGTGCTGGGTGATCCCAGCTGATCCCTTCCTGGCTGTCTACTTACAGTTAGCATTTCCCTCTGAGGCAGCCCTCGGGAGGGGCAGGACTGACTGTCAGCTCAGCTTGGCGCAGGCCCAGGAGCTGGCATTTCCCCAAAGACTGTGTCTTGCCCAGTTCCCTGGGGCTGCCGATCCTGGACCCTTGCCTCTGCCAGGAGTTCAGAGTGCAGCCTGTTGATGCCCTCAGTGTCACCCTCCATCTCCCTGGGCAGAGCCCCAGTCCTTCTAAGGTTTGCTATGACTGTTTGAGATGGGGTTTGGGGGTCTCTCATAATGTTGCCTAGGCTAGCCTGCAACTTCTAGGCTCAAGTCTGTGGAGTAGTTGGGTCTCTAGGTACACACCACTGTGCATGGATCTTTGTTTTGTTTTCACTTAGCAGCTACTTCCTGGGCATTTGTCCCATGGAAAGCATTGGTCTGGCTGGTGCCGTGGGGTGCTAGAGATGAATAGGAAGCTGGTTGTGGAGGCTGATGATTGAACCCAGGCTGCTACCACCTGCTTGAGCATCTGTGGCCACCTTGGTCCAAAGCATGCAAAAGCCTTGCAGGGATGTAGTGCTTTGGAGCAAACTCTCTTTCCTGCAAGACTTTATTTGTACACCAGAATCTTCAGAATGTATTTGTTTCTGTTTTGTTCACTCTACATTTTAAAAAATTATTTATTTATTTGATGCAAGATCTTGCTACACAGCTCAGAATTGTAGTGATCTTCCTGTCTCAGCCTCCACAGCGCTGGGATTACAGGTGTGCACCACCACACCTGGTTTGGGTGGCTGGCATGGTGTGCCTGGGGTTCTGGGGTTGGCATGACATGCAGTACAGGGATTGAACTTGGGTCCTTGCATTTGCCAGGCGGGCGCTTAGACTACTGAGCTATCTCCCCAGCCTCACACTGTGCGTTTTTATAAGCTCCTCATGATCTTTTCATGGTACTACATGAACCAAGAGACAAAGGCCCACAGAACCCAGTGCAGATGGGCATATGCTCAGACAAAACTGTCACTGATCTGGGAAGCCAAGGAAGGAGCGTGGCCCTTGCTGGGTGTGCCCACTGTGGGGAGGTGGCTGCCAAGAATGTGCAGGGCCCAAGAAGGGCTCTGGGGAAGCTGGGGACTGAGTGAGGTGGAAGAAGGGCTCAGGCATCAGAGGAAAATCATGCCCCCTCTAGTGCCTCTGGGGATCTGCCCAGACTGCATCTTCTGTACTTTCTTTAGCATCCTGCTCTGGTGTGAAGATGAGAACCTACTTTTCTACAGAACAGTACCTCCCCTTACAAGCACCACAGGGCCACTGCATGTGCAGGTGCATCTGATATCCTCATTAATAGCAGAGCTTCTGCCCCAGGGTCCTTTCCAGAAAACCAAGAGCTTTTAAACCTCCTTCTCCATTCCTGTTGCTTTGAGTGGCTCCCTTGGCCTCTGTGGAACGAGGGAGGTGCTTGAGAGCCGCTATGTGTATTTGGTAGCCCCTGGGACATGCTCCTTCACCTCCAACAGGAGGCTTTGATCTCCAGTGGCTCTGACCTAGGCTGTTGTCAGATGTGCCTGGTACCTGGGCCAGGCCTTTCTACAGGCAGTGGGACCCCTGGCAGCACCAAACCCTCAGTGCTCCCGGTGGCCTACTATGAAATTTTAAAGAGGTTACATTAAGCAGAGCCTGGCACTGCTATTGGGAGCTTACAGCCTGGGTGGGAGCCTCTACTGCGTGAAAGTCCTTGGTCATTTTCTTTATCTTGGGGCTGAGGATGGATGCCAGGCTGTCTCAGTAGAATGCTGGCTCCTGTACATGTGTTCTTTCTGTGTAGCAGCTGTGTTTTGCTCATGACTAAGTCCCGGTGCCTGGTATTTTGAGGCCTCAAGAAGTCTTTTCTTAAAGCCACATGGTGTGGGTATTCTTTTCATCACATTATGAAATAGCTGAGGGTGGATAACTTTATAAGGAAATGAGATTTACTGAAGTTCACAGTTATGGAGATTCAAGAGCATCAGCTTCACCGTGGTGAGGGCCCCATGGCAGTTGGTAGACGATGGAGGAGCATGTTTAGGAGCGAGTGTGTGGCCAGAGAGCGGTCAGGTGCTTATTACAGTAGCTATCTGTAGAACTCAGAGGTTCCACAAGACCCTCCTTAATCCCATGCCCTCATGACTTAAGGAACCCCTATTAGGTTCACTTGTTTGACAATCTACCACGTCTTATAGTGTCCCAGAGGCCTTGCCAACCTCCAAGCACTGATAAAACAGATGTTCATCCTGCATGGCCAAAGTCAAGTTTGTTTTGCTGCCTCTTGGCCTCTGACACTGGGCCCCTGGGCAGTGTCGAACAGTGCCCACTGGAAAGCTGTGGAGGTGGCTGAAAGGTCTTGTCTTCCTTTCAGCTCTCATTCAGCCATGGAAAAGTTAGGGTCAGAGGTCACAGTCTCCACAGATGATGTGTACTATGGTGTGTCACCAAGAGTTCACAAGCTGGAGGCTTGGGTACTAATGTGAGAGATGGTAGGTCGTCAAGTGATGGGGTGTGAGTCTGTGTAGGCAAGCCAAAGGGTCTGTGTTGGAAGGCTGAAGAGTCTGCACTAGAAGCCTGAAGGAATTAGAGACAAATGCTTAAAGACAATGGCAATGCCTCTGAAGAAGCAGAAGAGACAACTTCTTTTTCTTTTTTTGTATATTAGTACAGGGTCTACAGGGTCTCACTACGTAGATCAGACTGGTAGTGATCTGCAGCAATCTGCCTGTGTTTAGCCTCCCACAAACTGGGATTACAGGCTGTCACCACCACGCCCAGTCTCAATCACTGTCTCAGTGCACCCCAGGGGTGGGGCCAGCACTGAAGGCCTGGGATCCAACCCCAGCCCCTGTGTCTGCCTAAACAGGTGCTTTAATCTGTTGAGCTGTTTGGCCGGCCCTCCTCCTCCTCCTCCTCCTCCTTTCTTTTTTTTTTTTTTGGCAGAGCCAGGGATTGAACTCAGGCCCTTGCGCTTGCCAGAGAAGCACTTATTCCACTGAGCCATCTCTCTGGCCCCTTCCTTTTTCTTATTCCATCTAAGATACAAGTCTAGTGATTGGTGCCACCTACATCCAGGATGTCTTCCTTCTTTAGTTTGTAGCTTACATGTCAATCACATAGATACCCCCAGAACTGTCCTCTACCATTCAGCTAGGCATTTCTTAATCTATTCAAGTTGATATCACAATGAACTATCATACCCTGTATAGGAAGAAAGAAAGAAAGAAAGAAAGAAAGAAAGAAAGAAAGAAAGAAGTCAGAAAGTCAGAGTGAAGGCACTAGCTTTAATCCCTAGTACCACAGAAGAGAGAAAGAAAAGAATTTGTGTCCTGGTGGAGGGCACTCACTTGTCTGAGGTCTCACAGCCAGTGACAAGTGAGATCCCAGGTATCCTCATTGGTGCCAGGGTGCTCTGGTATTTGGGGAGGTCAGCTTGAGGCTGGTGAGAATTGGGCTCCTGCTTCCTTAATGCTCTGGGGGTGGGAGAAAGCATGCACCACTGTCCCCAGAAGCCCATATGTCCCTGAGACTTCCGTGTCCTGCTCAGAGAGTCCCTTTCCTACTGGGAGAAGTGAGTGGAGAGTGCAGGCTGTGTAGAGCCCACTGCTTTATGTGCGGGTGACTTCGGGAAGCCCCTTCACAGCTCCTGGTTCTTTCCCTGGGGAATGAACACCACGAAGATCAAGAGCAAGGATGCTACTTGATTTGAGGGGTCACTGAGATGAAGGTGTTTCTGGTACCACCAGGAGACATTGTGGTCTTTGGCAAAGGTTTTCTTGTGTGAGAATACATTTAGTCCCAGCATTTTACTCCAGCAAACCCTTCCACCATGCCTCCCTGCCTTGGAGATGACCAACTATGGACTAGAAATGTGAGCCAAAATGAAGCTGTCCTCCTTTAAGTTGTGGGTATAAGGTGTTGTGCCTTGGCGAGGAGGAAAGAGATTAAGGAAGGCAACGGGGATCATTATGGGTTGGTGAAAAAATGGAATCCAGAGTGTGCAGGAACCTGCATTTCCACAGCCAAGCTCAGGTGACCTGGGACACCTCCCTCCCCCACTGCCAGGGCACAGGAGAGAGCGCGCAAGTGGCTGGGTCTCCCTTCCTGGGTGTAACATGCAAGTCTGAGGGCTGCTGGAACTCCAGCCTTGGCCTCCTTCTTTGACCCTGCATCTGATTTTGTGGCCTGGGTTCTCAGAGGGAGTTAGTAACTTTAACTCATTCCTGGCCAGTGGCACAAGGTCTGCAAAGAACACAGTGTGTGGGGACATCAGAGCCTCTCTAAATCCCTGCCTGCCTCCTGGCGCCTTCACACCTCAGTGGAAGTCTATGTGCATGGGGTTCCCGTGAAGGACAGGCTGCAGCTAGGGCTTCTGGGAGGTGGTGGGGAGCTGGGAGATCAAACTTGGAGACCTCTGGCACCTCCCCAGGCCCACCACTGTAGGTGGCCCTCAGCCAAGTCTTCTGGCTGTGGTGGGGAGGGGACAGGTGAGGGAGCAACATGTCCAGAAGACAGTGTCCCAGAGTGTGGATTTGCACCTCTCTCCCAGGGAGCTTGGGAAGTTCATGTGAGATCCAGTGGCCTAATTTTAGACCTTGGGTCTCCATGTTAAAATGGCAGTAGAATAATTAAAGAGAAGAGGAGGAAGGCATTGTGGCCTGACCCCTTGTTAATTGTGGGTCAAGCAAGTCTCCACGGGAAAAGGAACATGGGTAGGCAAGGCTTTCTTGGCTGCATTTCTGCCCCTCAGAGGCTTTGTGGCCACCTTGGGCTGGCCAACGGCCTGAGGAGCAAGGTCCATTCCCAGGAACTGTGTCTCCATGGGAGCAGAGTGTAGGCACATGGGGGTGGGAAGGGATGGCAGTAGCCCCTTGGGGCCCTGTCCTCATTGCATCAGAGAACTTTCTAGCTCTTAGCAAACCTTTCAGTGCTCAAGTTATTTTTGTTCTGGTTTTTCTTCTGGTTGACAGTCTTTCTGAATCACATATAGCTTCCCTGCCTTCTTTGATCCAAAGTTCGCAGTGACACAGGATCACCAGGAGCTCCTTGCTACCCAGAGCTCCCTCAGCAGCCATCACTTAGGCCTCTGTGCCCAGTGCTGTGGCCCTGACCTGTGCTTCTTGAGGATCCTGTGTGTCCAGTGTTCTGTCTCCTCCATCGCCCTCACCCCTCACTGCTTTGCAGTCAGTGTTGGGCATCTCTGTGATCAGGTTTGTTAAGCCTGAGATAGAAGCATTTGTTCTTCTTTTTGCCCTTTGTATGGGTGGGGGTGTGGAGGCTGTCACAACCAAGTGACCATCCTCAGCTTGCTGGGCCTCAGAGACAGATGGTCACTTCTCACATACTACCTGTTACTATCTACACCCTCTACTCCTGGGGACATTTAGTTTATTGTTTTAGTTATCTCTACAGTAACTTACATTAAAAATTTTTAAAGTAGTGTACTTGTGTGATAAAAGTCCCAATAGTACGAAGAGTACAGTAAAAATGTCTCCTTCATTCACATCATTCCTGTGTGCCCCTCCCCATTTCCTAAGGACCTTTGCCGAAGTGTCCCCGGTGTGAGGCAGCTCTGTGCATGGAGACACCATGAGACCATGTTCTAATGCACCCCAATGGCTCTCAGGGGCTTTTGTTCTTTGTTGCCTTCAAGCACCTCCAGATCCACTTGGTTCTCCTTTCGTGGCTATGCAGTATTCAGCCACACGGTAGCCTACAGCTTGCGCACTTATTCATCCATTTGATTTGTTTCAACTTTATTACTATAAACAGGGCTCAAGTGAAACTCTTACTACTTCCTTTCCCACGTGGGCAAACACATGCAGAGTCTTCGTCTCGATCTGGTAGTCCTGTGGATATGGCAGCGACAGTTGCAAAGAGGGACTGTGTTTGTGGAGGACTCAGACCCATGTCCCGAAGCAGACTGCCTTGGTGTGGCTTGAGCACCTAGTTCCTGAGTGCTGGGGGCCACTGGGGACTCCAAATTCTGTCCCAGCTCTGTGTCTGCAAAGCCAAAGTGGGGCTCTTGTTTAAAATGCGACTTGAGTACTGGCAGAGAAAGATTGTATAAGGTTGTCCCCGGAGAATCTGAGCTGTGACAGCCCCTGGAACAGGCAAAGATCATGCTGTTCTGTCTCGTTGCTCCGCCGCAGTGACAGAGAACGGTGACTGTCACTGTCCTCTGGGGGTCACAGGAAATATTCTTCACGCAAGGTGAGGGTGGGGTGATAATTAGCACAGAACACAGTATTTTTAACCCAGCTATATGTTTGTACCCAAGCAGGAGAGAGAGTACTGTGCCCAGTTGTGCTGTCCCTTTGTTGTCAGACACTGTTTGCAGAACACTCGCACCTCTGTGCAAAGGAGGGTAGGAGGATCAGGTTTCTGTGAGCAGGCTGTCTTTTCTGTTCCTTTCGGCTGTGGAGCAGGGTGTATGCGTCTCTTTGTACTCTTGCTGCCGCTCTCCCAGCCTGCGCAGTGTCTGGGAGGGAACACACAGGCACGGTGAGGATGTGCAAGTCCCCAGTGGGCAGGTGGGCAGAGTGCAGCTGCACCTTCTGTCGCTGGCAAGAAAGCCAAGGAACCCTTAGGCCTAACAAAGAGGCCCCAATTTTGTCCTCAGGATGAGCAGATCTTCACTGGCATGGTTCTGTGAGGCATCAGCCCTCGGGAGCCAGTGGAGACCTATGGCGTTGCCCTGTACCCTGTGCCATCTCTCCATCTTTTCTAGAAATCTCCAAGTATCCCAAGATGAAAAGTTGTTTTTGAAAAAATTTCACACCTGCTTGTTTTTGCAGAGGGTTGGCCTGGTGGCCTGGCAGGGCCCTGCTGCAGGGGCATGGGTCTGGGCAGCGTTGCTCTGTCCACATGCTTGGGGTTTGGGTATCCTAGGGCCTAGGTAGCTCTTTGCCTGCAGGTCCCAGAGTCCCTCCTCTTGCTCTTCAGGCTTGCACCCCCAGAAAACCTTTGGATGCTCTGGTGCATTGTGCCAACCTCCCTGCGGGCCCAGGGACTGCAGATCTTGTGTGGCTTGGAGCTGCCACAACCTCTTCTCGCCCCAGAACTCTCTGAAATGCCAGGCTACATACGCTGTGCCCTTTCTCCCAGAGACAGCCAGCCTCTGGGGCAGTGTAGCAAGTCCCCTGTCCTGGTGTGCCTGGATTCAGCCAGAGCCAGGGTGGACTTCAATCTTCCATATCTGCCTTGAAGTATTTATATGTGGATTGGGGGTGTTCTGTCCTCTGAGAGAGAGGGGGAGCTGTGGTTATCTTAGATATCTTAGCAGATTTGGGCAAAATCACCTCCTACTGTCCTTTGGGCTGCCTTTGGGTTCTTTTGCTGAGTTCCTGTGTTGGTTCTGAGCTGACAATGCTCCTTGTAGTTTCTAATTTTGTCCTTTCTCTAGCTCCTGCCTTCTCCACCCCACGCGTCCTGTTTCCCTTTGTCATGCTATCTGGAGCTGCAGTTATGAGCCACATAATGATGTCTTGGTGACATATGCAATGAGGTCCTGTATGATTATCATGGAGCTGAAAACATCCTATTTGTTTCCTGTTATTTTCACGTGGCTTTTCGGTGTTTACAGTGCTTGGTGCTATAGGGTGCTATCACCTAGGGGTGTGGGCTCTGTGTGTAGCTGAGGTGTATTGCAGGCCACCTTCTAGGGCGTGTAAGTTCACTGTGGTGTCCCCAGGGTGATGTACCTCTCCGAACTTACGTCCTCTGTTAAGTGACGAGTGAATTTTCCCCAGAATTCAGTTATAGACTTTAATGTGACTCAGATTCTCCCTGGTAACTGGCTTCTGTCATGGGAGGACATGTCTGAGATGCTCGTTCAGTTCCCTTCTAGCCACAGCTCAGACGCTAGGGAATACCTGGCGACCCTGGCACATGAGCTCTTGCTTTCAGAGCATGAGGTAAGAAGCTCACTGGGCAAGGCTCCATATCCCCTGGAGAGCGGAGGGCATGAGGGAGCCTGCCTAACACAGACCCATTGGTGGGGCTGGGGGCACCACACAGGAGGCCAGGTGACACCAGGACTCTTACCATGATGTTGTTGTGCCTTGAAGGCCTTTCTATGTTCTGTGTGGTTCTCCTTATCATACCTCAGACTGCAGTGACAGTCACCTTCCCTGACTGCCTCCACCCTAGCTATTCTTCCTCTAAGCACCCCAATCTTGGGTAAGCACCTTGATGGCTTCATAAGTCTTTACTCGCAGATAGGAGGCTTCCCAAGGCCAGAGGCTGTCTCTGGCTTATTTTCCCCAGTGTCTGGATGCTTGGCATGTGGCAGGTGCTCCCTAGCTGCTGAGGAGCAGGTCTAGGTGAAGGGCTGCTGTGCGGGAGGCCTGCGTCCCCACAGGCTTGTAGGCCTGGGAAGCCTTGAAAACATGGTCCTGTACCTTGGAAGGTGTGAAGCTGCACATTGGAGCTGCTCTCATGTGGAATTGCTTCCCATTAATTTAATTAATTCACATTAATGGTAGAGCTGCTAATAGGGAACATTAGATGGCTCAGGAGGAGCTGTGCTGTGCTTGAGAGCTTGTTTGGAACACAGAAGGTGGAGGCAGCTTCAAAAGATGTGGCCTTAGCTAGTGGCAGCTTTGTCCTGCAGCTACTTGGACTCATGCAGAGCCCAGCCATGGCCATTTCTTTCTTTTCTGTCCTGTAAAATGACAGAAAACCTAATCAGCAGTGAGCAGGAGCTTGGGTCAGTGCTCAGCAAGTGCAGTAGTCCCTGTGTCACTGAGGCTGTAGCTGTGAGGACAGTGAGGCAGCGTTTGTCAGCACTGGTGGCTTAGCAGCTATTGGGGGCTCATGGGCAGTTCGTGGCTTGCCTCCACATATTGCCACGGAGCTCCCAATGACCCACTCTGTCCCCAGGTTCTCCTTGGCCATGCATTTGAAGGGTGGGAGGCCAGGTCAGCCCCAGAGCAGACAGCAGGGCTCCCTGGGGTTGGGCATGGGCTGGTAACTATGAGTGGGAAGACAGTGGCTGGGTGGGTGGTCATGTCAACCACCTTTCTTTTTTTTTTAAATTTAATTTAATTTTTAGTATATATTTGCAGTACATAATCTTTAAATTCCTTGTGTGGGGTTGATGCACTTACATAACACATCTAAGTTCATTCTCATCCCCTTTCCTTCCTTCTCTGCCCCCTCCTGACACCTCTTTTTTAAAATGTATTTAGTACAGGATCTACAGGGTCTCATTACACAGATTAAACTTGTAGTGATCCTCCTCTTTTGAGTCTCCCAAGCACTGGGATAACAGGCATGCACCACCACATCCAGTCTCAATTGCCATCTTTATGCACCTTTGAGGGGTGGGGCTGGCATGGCACACCAGGGATTGAACCCTGGTTCCTGTTTCTGCCTAAGCAGGTGCTTTAATCCACTGAGCTCTCTGACCAGCCCTCAACAACCACCTTTCTCAGTGCTTTGTACCAGTGTGTGGAGCCCTGCAGGGGCCATCTCCTTGACTTGTGATTTTCTTCTCACAGCCCTGGTGGCTGTAGCAGATATCAGAAGCTCTGACGTTCTGTCATGCTTCACCACACTCTGGAGAGGTCACACGAAGCGGGTCTCGTTTGAAGGCTGTTCTTTGAAAATTAAGTGAAGAGGCCCTTAGCATCTGTGAGAAGTGGAGCTAGAGAAGTTTGGGCATTCCCAGGACATGCGGAAGAGGTGGTTCCAGCAAGCTAGGTGGCATTATCAGGCCTTGCTGAGCACATGCTCTTTGACCCTGGTGCCATCAGCCAGTTTCATTCTTTTCCCATTAGTGATGGCTTTGGTGTCCTTGGATGACACCTACCTCTCATTCAGGCCACTCCCACATGAAAGTGTCATTGGCTGTGAGCACCTCACTCGTTAGGGATTTAGCTAGCTCCTGTGTCTGTGCAGAGTCTCAGGGAGGTTATGGGAAGTCTGGCTCCTCCTGTGAGGTTATAGGCTTGAGGAGGTAAGATGGCTACAGAGGAGGCCTCAGAGCTCACAAGATGCTGTGTTGTGAGGGCCGGGCAAAGTATCTCAAGGTCTTAGATACTGAGAGGGAGAGAGGTGGGCACCTGAGAGAGGGGAAGGTTTTAGCAGGAAAGAACAAGCAGAGAATGGATAGGAGCTGAAGATTCTGTTTTAATTGACACATTTTGAGTACACAGAAGAGTGGGGAGAATGAACATCTAAGCACTGTCACGAAGATTCCAGAACATCTTGTATTTGCTGACGTCATGGATGTCCAGGCCCGTCCTCCTTCAACACTTCATTGTAGCATTTCTAAAACTAAGGACATTTCCTACTTCACACAACTTCATTATTAGCAAAAGAGAACATTCTGAGCAAAAGTTTAGAAGCAGGCAAGAGTAGAGTTTGTTCTGGAATGGAATGAATGAATGAGTCATGGATGTACCAGCCCCTTAGAAGGATGAGAGGAGTCAGGCTAGGCCTGTTGTCAGGAGGCTGTAAGTCTGTAAGTCTGGAGGAGGAAATGAGTCCTGGACTCGGGCCTAAGACAAACAGCCAAGTCCGGGGCTTGTCTTACAGTTGCCTCAGGGCATTGTCCAGTCATGCAGTGGATGGGAGGAAGCTCTTTTTCTTTCTCTCTTTTTTTTTTTTTTTTTTAGATAGGGTCTCACTATGCAGTTCAGGGTCTCACTATGCAGTTCAGACTGGCCTTGAACTCACTATATGGCACAGGCTGACCTTGAACTTGCTTGGATCCTGATCCTCCTGCCTCTGCCTCCCAAGTGTGGGGATTACAGGCATGTGGCACCATACCCAGCCTGCAAACATCTTTAGGGTGGCCTGACAGCACAGTGCGATGGAGGCAGGCTAAAGATAGGGAACAGATACCTTTTAAGTGGGATATACTGGGAACCACAGAGCGCTTGGCTCTTGGTACACGCAAGGACAAACCTGAGCAAGAGGTGAGCTGGGCCCCTGCATGGCAAGAAAAGGGAAATCTGTTTGCTCTGTGCTCTACACACATGGCCACATAGGTGGGGGTCCTCAGAGTGCTCTAGAACGGCCTAGCTCTGTGACCTGCACTGTGATGAGAGGCTGGCTCCATATCCGAGGTCCTGGCCAGTTGTGCCTGCCAGGCTGCAACTCCTGAACCTGCTCTGGAGAGGTCAGACTTTAGAAGGTACAGTGGTTTGAATGCGTGTCCCCCAAGGCTCATGCATTAACATCCCACTGGTGTTGTTGGATAGTGGTGGAACCTTTAAGGGGTGGGGCCTTGTGGGATGTCTTCAGGTCACTGAGGTGTGTTCTTGAAGGGGATGCTGGGACCCCAGTCCCTCCCTCTTCCTCTTTCATTTCTTGGCAGTTTTATTTAGCCTAATGCTCCTGCCATGATGTGTTGCCAAAGGCCCAAAGCAATGGCACTGAGTGAACACGGCGCCACCAAAACTGTGAGCCAAGATAATCTGTTTGTAAGTTGATTATACTTGGTGTTTGTTGTTATGGTGGGAGATTAATGTAGTGGGTACAGCCTGGCAAGAGCACAGGGGACATAGGCCAGGCAGCCCCACAGTGGGCACCTGTGCAGAAACAAGGTGCTCAGGAACCATAAATGCCCAGCCTGAGGGCCTGAGGCCCACCTTGGTCTCCCTCAAGAGAAGTGCAGCCCCAGAAATTCACCTTGTGCCACTAGGACACATGCTTCTCCTTCCCAGAAGCCCATCTTTAGGTCACATGGTGGTGCTGGGTCTTGGAGTATGGTGGCTGAAATGCCTGTTTCTGTCTCAGTTCAATGTGTGGGTGGCCAGAAAGTGGAGGAAGCAACTCTATTTTCTTTCTTTCTTTCTTTCTTTTTTTAATTTATTTATTTGTGTGTGTGTGTGTGTGTGTGTGTGTGCGCGTGTGTGGCCAGCTCAGCCCACCAGGGGGTGGGGCTGGCTGGCATGTGGTGCTGGGGGATTGAACCGTGGTCCCTGTGCTTTGCTAAGCCCACTCCAAGCAGGCGCTTTAGACCACTGAGCCATCTCACCAGCCCCGCAACTCTATTTTCCTTTGGCTTAGAAAAATGTCTTTTCCATCCAGGGAAATATAGGCAGACAGAGCTGATTCTAATGAGGGAGCATCTATGCAGTCCCTTGCCCTTTTTTTTTTTTTTTTGAAATATCAGTATTTATTTCATGATCATTTAAAGACTTTCCAGAAAAAGGAGTTCAGAGCAATAGGCCATGGGTCCCCATTCCAAGTGGAATTTCAGGGGGGACTATGACAGCTACAAAATTACCAGGCTAAGGTATGTGTGTGGCTGCTGCAAATACCTGAAGTCAGTGTTGTAAGCATGGCTTCCAGAGCTGAGGGAAAGAGAGAGGGAAGGAGAGAGAGGGAGAGGGAGAGGGAGAGGGAGAGGGAGAGAGAGAGAATGAGCTGTCTCCCATGTACCTAGAAATGAATATTCTTTGAACTAAACTTCTAGTCCTCCTCCCCGTCCCTACCTTTTTCTCTGTCTCGAATCTCAGTAAATGGAGCGGCCCTCCATCACTAGGCCTGAGAGCTGGGGGTCATTTTGATTGCTGCCTTTCCTTGTGTCCAACTCGCCCTCTAGCCTACCACCTACACGCTTGTCATCCCTGCCCATGCATCCCCATCCGGGGCCTCTTCCATTTGGTTTGCTGCTCTCTGCCCTCACCCTTGACCTCCAGGACCACCGTTCCTCACCTGTTCTGAGGGTATTCTGTAATCTCGGGCCTGATGGTGCCATTCCGCCCTTTGCCTGAAGCTTGCCACGGCTTCTCGGCTTCTCGCTGACTTCAGCTTGGCCCCGAATTCTTTGTGCGGCTGCCCTAGTGGCGGCTACACTGGAAGCCTCAATTGGAGCCTCCCTCTCTGCGCGGGTGGGAACTGGTGGCTCCCCGCTTCTCAAGAGCGACAGTGTTCTCGTGCCTCCAGCTTGGCTTTCACCCAAACATCTCTCTTGAACCTGTATGTTGGCTGGGACTTAATTTATATTGAACACTGAACCATTACACAATAACAGATTCAAGTAAAGGAACGCCCTGGTTGGTGGCTTTTGAGAAAGACTTTTTCCTGACCAAGAGTATGGGAACCAGGTTCCAAGGAGCCTGTAATTAGAGTTCATTCTCTCTGACAGGTGTGTTTCAAATTTTCTTGCTTATAGCTTGATTAGGCCTCATTGTTGTTCCCTTGCCCTTTTTACATGAGGACTCCAGAATTGTGATCTGTCTGGGCACGCAGGTGCCAGCTGGAAGGTGAGCAGGCCCAGGGTCTTAGTGGATAGAGAGGAAAGCCTGGCTTTCCCTTGTCCCAGCAGCCATGGCTTTTGGCAAGTTACTCAGCTTCTCGATGCCTCTGTGTCCTTCTATGAAGTTCCTTTTTTATAGGTAGTTGGGAAGATTCTATGGCATAGGTTCCGTGACATGCTGTGTACACACTGGGTGGTCAGCTCCCCAGAGCCCTGTCCAGTTGCTCCCTAACTGTTTCCATGAGAGGCATGGAGGCTTCCCTAGCAAGCTCAGAATGGGAACTCAGTTTGTTTGTTTGTTTTAGTTTTTTTTTGAGATAGGGTCCTAATTCAGGCAGCCCTTAAGCTCACTAAGGAGCCCAGGCTGGCCTCAAATGCATGGCGACCCTCCTGTCTCAGCCAGCCTGAGTGCTGGGCTTATAAGCAGGCACCACCCTCCTGGTGGGAGCTCAGCCTTGAAGTTCTCTGGTGGTACAGTTTTACCTTGTCTTGAGTAAGTCAAAGTTACTAGGATTACATTTTGCAAATCCTGTGCATGTGCAGAGACTGTTTTAGGCTAAAGAAATATGTGGGGCCAATTTCTCACCTTTGGGAATGTTATTGCTGCTAAACTGAGCAGGGCCTTGCTTCTAGGACCTGTGGTGCCTCAAGGATCCCCTGGAGAGCCCCTGTCTGAGTGTTCTCTCTCTCTAGAGCCAAGGCAGTTTCCCGGCCTGGGCCTGGTAGAGCCACTGTACTGTGGTAAAGGGGTAGATGGGTCTTGGTACTGACCCTGTTGTTGTGGCTTGTGGTGAGCCCCATTTGCAACTTAGAAACACAGCAACCACCTTGCTAAGCAAATCAAAGTAGGGAGTAGTAGCAGGGAGACCAGAGAAATGCCATAGGACTTCTTTCAGAGAAGTTTCTGGCCAGAGACAGGCTTTTTAGGATTGAGTCAGTCCTGTAATACGCCTGAGAGACCTGTGGAATGTGACAGAGGCTCAGCTTTTCTGCAGCCCCTGGGTGCCTCAGACAGCAGGTTCTCATTCAGCAGTCTGGGTGCCGCTTAAGAGTCTGCATCTTAACCTACGCTGCAGTGATGCTGGCCTGAACAACATGGGGTTTGAGGATAGGAGACCTGCCTCTGAGCGAAGCAGTGGGGAAGAGCAGAGTTATGCCGCAGACCCTTCCAGTGTCAGGATACTCAAGACTCTGGCCTCTCAGGGACTGAAGCACCACACCTGTCAGCTTATACCCCAACTGAGGGAACACCTATCTTATGGACCTGCGTTGGCTTCTCAGGGAGATAAGGGCTATATACTCTGAGTCCTGCCACCTCTCACAGCCCTGGAGAAGATCAGACAGATTTGTACATTTAAAAAGCCCCATAACCTGCGAGGTGATAAAAATGCCAGGACTGTGGTCACTTGTTTTTGAAAGCATAAATCATTTTTATCTTTTCTTCCACAAAAGACAATCTCGCTCAAACACCCAAAGCCTGTGCTCTGGGTCTATTTGTGTCCTTCCTGAGGCTTAGCTTATTCAGCTTACTCTTGGTGGTAAGCTACGGATTGAGGATCAGCCCAGAGACAGGCCTCTCCTCTCCCTGGGGACACCACTGGGTTGGTAGAGGTGGCCCTGAGGTGAGGCTGCAAGGTAATCAGGAGTCCGCGGTGATCTGAGGGCACCTGACATGCTCACCTGAACTTACCTGAGGTGAGACTCACAGTCCCACCCCAGTGTCCTCCTGGTATCAGCCCACAATCACTGCCTCAGCCCTGTATCTGGATTAACTATGAGGGAGCTCAATTAGGCAAACCACTTTCTTTACTTGCCTTGTAGAATAACAAGATTAACTGTGCCCTTCTCAGACTCAGGGAGCTCCACTGGCCCCAGAGGACCTTCTTGGAAGCAGTGCTGAGCAGTTAGCACTTGGGTGTTGACCCAGGTAACCATGGCCTGTGTGGACGGCCTTGGAGCCAGGCCCAGCAACTTGTTCCTCTTTGAACAGGGGCTCAAAAATTTTCTGCACTGGCAGACCAAGCTGGCCACCCTAGGCATAGCCAGACTGCCCAGCACTCTGGGCAGAGTGCCTTCCCTGTCTCAGGGGCTGTGTGTTCCTGGGTAGATGGCTTCATCTTTGAAAATGGACATCACATATACCTCTGGAGGCCTGGAGGAGTGCTGCTTGCTGCTGCACAGCCCTGGTCCAGCTGATTCCACATTCAGAGAGTAGTCTCCCCTTGTTCTAGGTAGTTGGGCCCTGGGAGATGAAGGCCCACAGCATCTAAGTCTGCCCACACACCCGCTGCTGTGGCTTGTGATCCATGGGCCTCCTGTGAGCCTCCTGTGTGGAAGCTTGGCTTACCTTATCTGCCTGTGGAGATGAGTGCTTCCCCATGGCCACATTCCCCCCTCACCCTAGTTGAGCTGCCCCTCAGGCATGAGTAGCCTCGGTTATGGGGACCATGGAACTAGAAGAGAAAGGAGTCTGAGCTGTGGACCAGAAGCCTCATCTGACTCAAGGTGACTTCTGGGAGGTGGAACCGAGCCTACTGCCTGTCCCCACAGAGCACTCTATGCAGAGCAAGGTTGAGCATAACCCTCTTGACATCAGAAGCCATACTTTGGGTAGGCCTGACCAGTCAGGTACACCTGCAGTCTAGATTCCCCCTGTTTGATCTGTACCCCTTCCAGCGAGCATTGAACCCTGAGCCCTTAGTGTCAGGATTTATGAGCTCAGTAGATGCTAACACTGACACCAGCAACTATGGTTGGAAAGAGGGAAGAGAACAGATAAGTGTAAGGCAGTGAACTCACGTCCTGCCCACTGTATCTTTATAATCGGTGAACTTTCATTGAGTACCTGCTCTTATGATATCAGGTGCTCAGAGAATGTTCGAGGAGACCCATGCAGATAGCCAGTGCTGCTCATGCTGTGTGCCAGCCGAGTCCACTCGGGTTGCCCTCCTTCTCCCACGTTATCCCCTGCTGCCTGATTGTGAGGAGGAAGTGGTTGTCGCTGCCTCCTCCTCCCCCAGGAGCCCTCAGGGTTCTTGCTAGCCTCCCGCACCACCCCCACAATCCTGCTGTGCGCTTCCCTGCTCTGACCCTTCCTGGGTGCTTCCACCACTGGCCAAGTTCTGGCCCCTTCCCTTTGCTGGTTGCTTCCAGTTTCTGCTCAGGTTTCCATGAAGCAGGCTCTGCCCCTTAGCATTCAGCCTGGTCTCTCACTATTCCATGTGGCACCACTCACTGCTCCTGGGCTGCCAGCATGTCAGAGGCCTTGGCAGTCTCCTCTATAGCAGCCCAGGACCCCTCGTGCCTGCCTTCTGGGACAGCAGTGGGTGAGTAGGATGCAGGGACTCCAGCAGAGAGACACCGTGGGACATAGGCTGTAGAGTCTCCGGCAGGTTCCCCCAGCTTAGCAAAAGGCCAGGCCCAGGGCCCGGAGCCCAGAATGGAGATGACAGGTCCACTGCTCCGCGTGACTTGAGCAGCTCAAACCTTACAGCAACCTAGTCAGATAGCTGAACAGAGATAGCAGACGTGGGGGTGCTGCGTGTCTGTGAATGTTTGCCACAGCGCTGTTCAGCATGGCACTCAGTGACTTTCTACCCTACTTGGGGACACAGTTCTACCAGATGTGGGGCAGGCACACTGTGGAACCTGCAGACCCCTGAGGTCCTGGCTGTGGTTGATGGGACATGTTGCCACATTGGCAGTGATTGCATTTCTGGGGCATTCTCAAAAAGGCAAATCACAAAAGGTAGAGCACAGGCAGGCCTGGGCGCGGAGAACAGACATGGCTGCTCTGGGGACAGACATGTTCCTATACCTTTAAAAGGGTATGTTTTCAGTCTATGAATTTTGCCTCAGTAAATCTGACCTGCATCATTTGAAAGTCTCTCCTTTTCAATCTAATCATTTTTAGGAAAAAAAAATCCAAACAAAACCAAAACCTAAGCTGGCTGACAGTAGGCATTGCTAGCATCACAATGCTGAAGATGTTGAATGCTGCTGTCTACACCCACCTGTGATGCCCGGGAAAGGCCTGCCTGGAAACTTGGCTCCGCGCTGTGGGCAGCCCACGTATCCAGACAACCACTCTGCTGTTCACTACATACTTTCAAATTTCCTTTCCAAGGCAGGCTGAAGTCCATGTAAATATTGACCAAAGAAGGTGGGCCAAGGTGGCACTATATTTGGTTAATAGTTGAAGAGTCACCTATTTTTCCAGTAGCTTTGAACAGGTGGACCTTGTTTTATTAAAAGAAAAAGAAAAATCTAAAAGCTATGCATACATGAAGCAGGATAAACATAGTAGAAAAGCCCACAGATTTAAATGAATCTCAGAGTGAACCTTTTGATAAAGCAGTTAGTGCTCCTTTCTCCTTTATTGTGCTTATTAAGGAAATTAAAAAATATATGTATTTGATTTGCTTCAGCGAGTCCTGCAGCCTCAACAGTGTGCAGCTCTGGCTTGGCCTGGCCTGGGGCTCTCTGGGCACATGGGCAGGGGATATCTTTTCTAGGGGTTCACAGTGCATGGAGTGATCAGGTCTCTAGACAGCTTTCTGTCAGGGCAGGGACAGGGATCCATCTTTGAGCAGAAACCAGGCCCTGGCCTGGTGTTCTACTGCACTCAGGAAGCAGGAGACTAGGGTGGAAGTCAGGATGGGTTGCCCATTGGGCTCTGGCTGCCAAATTAGCCTCTCTTGTTTGCTGGCTGAGTACTCCCTAGCTCTTTCTGCTCAGATCTTCCTTAGAGATGGCAGGTTAGACACAATGAGGTCCCACCCTAGTTACAGCACTGTGGTCATCTTCTACATCAATAAACACCCCCTGAGTCACCTAGAAGGCTGAGTGGCACAAGGATACTTGCTGGTCTTATACCCAGTGCCAGGTCCTATGCACATCTTACACAGCCCTCACTGAGCCCAAGGCTCAGCAAGAGTAAGTGACTCATCTGAGGCTACCAGATAGGAAGTGGGATGAGGTTGGGACCGAGTGGCCTGTGTTGCCCACCCTTCCTATTCCAGGGTTAGGTGCCTGGGTTGAGCCTCCTGGATGCTTCAACTTGTCTGCCTTGCCAAACTCCAGGCTTTCTTTTTCTTTTTTCTCATTAACGTTATTGAAAAACCAATAATTATATAGTATATTAAAAATTATAGACAAATATTGAAATGTGAAAGACATGAGATGTACACTGTGAATTTTAGGGAAATATTTCTGGAATAAATACATAGCATGAGATTAATAATAGATTGCACATTGTAAATAAATTATTTACAAACAAATGAATAGAACAATCAAAAATTGTCTAAAATAAAAATGAAGAGTTTACAGATCAGTCATATAATAGTTCACTCTGTGCCAAAATCAAACTTATATTCATTTTTTCCATAATTTTGTTGAGAAACAAATAGCAATGAGATAGTTTCCAATAAGAAACTTATATTCATATAATTAGAATTCTCAAAGTAGAAAGGGGTAGGCAATAAATATTTAAAGATTTAAAATTTCTGAATTTAGTTGAAATTATAGCACCACATTTCCAAGAAAAATAAACCTTTTGCACAAGAAATATGAATAAAATCATACCAAGATACACAAAAATGAAATTGTCCAAAACTAATTGTAAAGAAAAAAATTATTAAAGCATATACATAAAAAATTAGCTATGAAAAAACAAAATTAAATAGCATCTTATTCCATATTAGAAAAAAAAAGAGCAAGTGGGTAAGAAACTAGACTAATTAATTCAAAGGACCAAAAAAACAAAACAAAAAAAAAGATTTGTCCTCATTGAATTTTATACTTAGTAAACATACCTTTGAAAACTAAAAGTAAAATATTTTCCAGTTATACAACTTGAACTATTCTAATACCTCCAGACAGAGCATATAGAAAATAACAAAGAGCATAATTCAGAAGGCAAGAGAAGTTGCTGTATTTTTTTATCCAGGACCCTGGAAAAAGAATAAAGAGCTCTCAAAATGGTAGTTATGTAGGACTATATAAAATATAATTATATTAGAGGAACCCATTTAAAAGGTCATTGAAGATTTCCACAAAACAGTATCAATCTTATGTCAGGTTATATGCATATTTTTTATTTTCTTTTATTTTTTATTTTTTTATGCTTTTTTTTCATTCGTGTGTGTGTGTGTGTGTGTGTGTGTGTAAAACACAAGGAAGAAGTAACATAAAGTCAATGGAAAATGGAAATATACTTTTTAATGTTTCTAATACTAGGAGAAAATATCATATCAATTCAGAGTAATCATTGTATTTGAATAGGTTAATATATAAGAAAATATCAACTGAGAAAATGTTTTCATGTTAGTAAAGAATTACTAAGAATAAAATATAACATAAATACTGGAATGGCAAATATATGACCAGCACTTCTAACAGTTGGGGGATAGAATATCACACAAAATTCTCGTGTGTCGTGGACATGGACAGTGTCCATGACACTTACTAGTGGCCAGGTGTCACTTGTGGGGCTGAGCTACTGCTATCTCCTTGATATCCACCCTGTAGACCTGGAAAGAATTATGACCCCTTCAGTGTAGAAGTCCATTTGTAGAGTACGCTGATGGAAATATTTTGCTGCTGTATACGAAAGAATAATTGAGAGACGGATGTTGTATACCTCTTATTCTCCTGTGTTTAATTGTTTGCCCGATTAGGTGGGTTCTTTCCATTCTCATTCATAGAGTTGTGGTCATTTTGATCCCTCTGTAGAATATCATTTAGTAGTCTGTATAGGGTTGGCTTTGTTATCATGAAATTCTTTAGTTGTTCTTTGTCATGGAAGCATTTCACTTCTCCATTATACCTGAAAGAGAGTTTTGCAGGGTATATCAGTCTGGAATTCCTTTCCTTGCAAGACTTGTAGTACTGGGCCAGGAGATAGCTCAGTAGAATAAGTGCTTGCCTGGCAAGCACAGGGTCCTGAGTTCAATCCCCGATACTGAAAAACAACAACAACAACCACAAAAAATAAAACCAGACTTGTAGTACTTTGCTCCATGCTCTTCTTGACTTGATGATTTGTAAAGAGAAATCTGCTGTTATTCTGATGGATTTTCCTTTAACTGTGATCTGCTTCTTTTCTCTAGCGACTTTTAGTATACTGTTCCTATGATGAATTTCTGGGATCTTGATTATTATATGTCTGGGTGTGATTTCCATTGGGTTGTTGTTTTTTGGAGTTCTATATGCTTCAGTTACTTATTGTCAAATTGTTTCCCCATATTTGGGAAGTTTTCTGCTATTACTTCTGTCCATATTTTTATATCATATGTATTGACTCCTTTCTCATTGATGCGTATTAGTCTTATATTGTTCATCTTTGCATCATCTTGCAGATGTTGAATTACTTTTCCCTGCATCCTAGTTGTTTTTAAGAGATCTTTCGTTACCTTTTCACTAGCTGCAATGGTGTCTTCAAGGTCCGAAAGTCTGTTTCAACTTTCATTCAAATGGTTTTGCTAGCTTATGATTGAGGTTTTAATTTTCTGTATAGCACTTACTTTTTTTGTTTTGGTTGGGTTTTTTTGTTCGTTTGTTTTTTGGCGGAACCAGGGATTGAACTCAGGCCCTTGCGCTTGCCAGGCAAGTTCTTATTCTACTGAGGCATCTCCCTGGACCTCCGTTTTTAGCACTTTGAATCAGCTTCATGCGTTCTGTGTCCTATATTGCTCATTCAAGGGCTCCATCATTTTTTATATTCTGCTCTATTTTTTTTTTATCAGTGTCTTCTTTAGAAGCACTTAGTATTTCTTTGATTATAGTTGACATTTCTTTGTTTACTTCAGAAATTATTTCTGGGGCTGGCCAAATAGCTCAGTGGATTAAAGTGCCAGCAAGCAGGTGCAAGGACCAGGGGTTCGATCCCCAGGCCTGCCATGCTGGCCCTGCTCCCCGCCCCCCGGGTGTGCTGAGATGGCAATTGAGACTGGGCCTGGTGGCCCACGCCTGGAATCCCAGCTCTTGGGAGGCTGTAAA
>NW_004524698.1:7783251-7829214 GCF_000260255.1 Octodon degus
TGATTTCTTCTATACCTTTCTGCAGTTGTTTCTTTACTTTGGACGCTGTTATTTTAGAGGTTTCAGGTGTGTGATTGCCACTTTGTTCTATGCTATTTATGCTATTGTCTCCTGCATTTGATCTGGGTGGGCTCGGGATCTGAGAATGTATTTTGCTCCTTCTCTTTGTCATTTTGTATATCTCCTGACCTTTGGTGTCGAGCTTTGGTACAGTTATTATCTTAGCACCAGGTCCGGATCTACCAAGTTCAAGCTCATCCAGGTGGGTGTGGCTTGGGGCTGCCTGCTGTGCTCTACTTCTTCCTGCTGCAGCCCTTGGATGTGAACCAACTGTGCCTCTCTGGCAAGATGTTCTGCTCCTGGATCAGCTGGGTGGGTCTTGCCTCTAATCTCTCTTCAGGGAATTCTGCTCCAGGGTTCCACTCACATGCGGGGCCTGTGCTCTGGGTCTGATGAGGATAGAGCGACTCGGGGCAGTCTCACTCACATGCCAGGCCTGGGTTGAATGAGGTTCTGAAGGGTCCCAGGTGGTCCCACTCACATGCCAGGCCTGAGTTGAATGAGCGGTCTCACACACATGCTGGGCCTGGGCTCTGAGTCGAATGAGGATCCAGAGTGCCCCAAAGTCCCACATGGTGGGCCTGGGTCAAATTTTTTTTTTTTTTTTTAATGTATTTAGTACAAGGTCTGTTGGGTGTCACTACACCAATCAGACTCATAGTGATTCTCCTCTTTTTCTTTCTTTCACCCTATCTTATCTTTCTGTTTTCTCTCAAAAGACAAATGTCAGGGACAGAAGAGGTAGCCGTGCTGTTGAGTGTGACTGATGGACAGGTGTGAGTCCACTAGTGATCCTGCCTGCAGAAAGGCAGAACTGCAAGCTGCTGGTCTGGTGTGGATTTGGGCCAGACACACTTGTGTCGGGTGGAGCTACAGCTCTCTATGACCAAGTGGCTCCTGTCACTCCTGGCTATGGCTAGGAAGGAGTTACAGCAGCAATATTTGCCTGTGTTGGAGGTGGGGGTCCTAGCAGCAGGGCAAGGGAAAGGCAAGGGATCTAGGACCAGGCCAGAGTCCTCATCATGGGAACAGAGCAGGGGATATGGGGCTCTGCATCAGAGTTGGTCTCTAAGGATGCCATTCCCTTCTTTCCAGGCAGGCTTAGCCCAAAATTTGGGATATAACATCTTTTTTTCTTTTGGTATGGGAATCGAACTCAAATTTGTAGATAGGATATCATGTCCGCATCTGGTACAGCAATTAACCACTGGGAGGAATGTATGCAATGTGTTAATTATTGAAACTGTCCTACCAATTTGATTTGAAACTGTCTCATTGCTATTTGTTTATCAATAAAATTATGGGAAAAAAGAAAGAATTCACACTCCAGTTCAAAGAAACATTTTGCCACCTTAAAGCTGGCTCCTGTGCGCTTGAGGAGCCTAGCCCAAAATTTGGGATATAACATCTTTTTTTCTTTTGGTATGGGAATTGAACTCTTGATCTTGTGCTTGCCAGGCAGGTGCTATGCCACTGACCTGTATCCCCAGCCAGTGACATAACATCTTTACAAGCAAAGGCCCAGGGACACTTGGAAGGACACAGGGAAAGGAGCATTGCACTGTCATTACCCTCAGTCTTCCTACGTAGCAGATACTGTACTGTTCCACATCCTACCTAAGTTGTGAAGCACATGAAGTGGGGCTGACCTAAAGAATGGGACCACACCTCGCTGGACTGCCTGGGCCTGGCTCTAGGCCCAGCTCTGGGTGCATTTCCTAGGGATCAGGGGTGGGCCCATGCCTTCTACTCAGGCCAGGACATGTGAGAATTGCTCCAAGCAGGGCTGCCAGCCACATTGGTTGCGTGGGGCAGTCAGCCATGCCAGCTAGCGTGGGAGCTTGCAAGTGTAACAGTCCCTTATGAAAGGAATGTGGAAGAAAGTGACCCCAGTGCTTTTCCTGCCTGGTGAGGGAAGACAGCTCTGAGCCCCGCTCCTCTGCTCAAGCGCACAGGAGCCTCCTTTAAGGTGGCGAAATGTTGCTTTGAACTTCCCTGTATGGATCTCTTCTCAGCAGGGTGTGCTGATGGAGTGTGAATTCTTTTTTTCTTTCCATAATTTTATTGATAAACAAATAGCAATGAGACAGTTTCAAATCAAATTGGTAGGACAGTTTCAATAATTAACACACATTGCATACATTCTTCCTAGTGGTTAATTGCTGTACAAGATGCAGACATGATATCCTATCTACAAACACCATTAGAACAAATCCCTCTATTCATTAAGAGAATCTAACTATATATCTATCCTAACCACTTTGCATACACAGATACAAAATGGACATTCATCTGTATACCCTTTTTTTGTTAAGTTCCGTTATTTGAGTGTTATAGGTGTGTTAACTCAGCAAAATAATCTAAAAGAGTTCAGTAGTCCATAATAGTATTGGGTCTTCCGCCTGACTGGCAATGTCAGAAATTGTTGACCTGAGTCCCCCACAGCTCAACATAACAGCATGGCTTTACTTCTTATATGAGTGTGAGTTCTTAATGGAGGTGACAATGTTCCTAGGTTTCCAGGCCCAGGAGGATCTACTGTGGACTAGCTTGCTGGAGAACCCAGGACAGGTATAGGAGACTTTTGAATTTGGCCTGTGAAGCCAAGGATAGACCCTTGGAGTCTGATAAGAGAAGTCGTGCTCATGGGTTCATTGGCCTTGCTCAATGCCACTTTCCAGCCAGCTGGATTCTGTTAGAATTTGAGGACACGTGGCACTGCCCAAGTACATCTGTGTGACATCGCTATAGGTGAAGAGACGTCAAAGTGGTGGTTAGGGGCAATGGCAAGATGGAAGACAGCAGGCTTCCAGGGGGTAGAGAGGTTGTTGTAGAGCCTCTCTGTCAAAGCTAGGGTCTCTGGGGATATCTTGGGCATTCCCATAACTGACTGTACCTGGAGCCTGGGTTTTAATCCTTTCCCCTCACTGTATCCTGGGCAAGTCCTTCTGTAAAATGTCCCATTGCCCCTCATGGCACTGTCATGTGGACTCTTGGCAGGGTGTATATATGACAGTGTAAGTGCTGTGACATCTGCATGGTGGTTGTTTTTGTCTTATCTGTGTTTTCCCTCCCCAGAAAAGGTGTGTTCGAGAGTCTGAGGTCAAAGAAGAGAGCCAGAGTTAGAGGGAGCACTGCCATCTTGGCTCTGTGGCTGGGTAGACACTGGACAGGTGTACTCACCAAACCTGAGGGAAGGGAAGGGCTCTTTCTGGCTCCCTGAGGACCCTGACCCTGAGGGAATATGGGGACCTGTGCAAGCTCATGCTTTTCACTTCTTATTATGAAAAATGCATAATGAACTTGGACAATGTAATGACTCCTCTACCCCTGTGCCCATTATTCGGTGGTGTAGTCACCTTCCCACAGCTGGAACAAGTACTTGACACCCACAAATTAAGGAGAAATTTATTTTGGCTCATGGTTCAGAGTGTGTAGTCCATGGCTATCTGGTCTGAAGGCAGGAACAGTATGGCAGAAGGGGGTGGTAGAGCGCTTAATGCATGGGTAGATAGATAGGTGGTGGGATGGGTGGAACGGTAGCTAGGTGGTGGGTGGGTAGTGGACAGGTGGGTGGATGGATGGATGAGTAAATGAATGGGTGATGTGGAAGAGTTTCTCACAGCTAGAGTGATGTAGTGCTTGGGATGCAGTGATGGACACACTATTGGAAATCTTAGGAGTGTGAGTTTGCCGTACTGTACCTGCTGCAGGGTGTATTGGAGTCTCGCATGTGTGGACAAGCCCTGCATGGTTCTTTGACAGGCCTCCCATGTGACCTTTCACAGAAGCCTGCAGAACTCTAGCAGCTCACATAAATGAGGTCTCAGTCCACATAAATGAGTGTGTCCAACACTGCTAATCTACCAAATACCCGAGATAATCAACAGACAAAGAAAAAAAGGTCTGTTTACTCAGTTTTGTAACTTTTAGTCCATGGTCTGGTGGCCCTTTGGCTTTGGGTTGACGGTGGCATACCTCAGCACAAGTGTGTGGTGGAGCAAAGTCACTCATTTTATGGCAGGAAAGTGAAAAAGAGGACAGATGGCTGGGGTCCCACAACCCCCTTTTGGGGTACACCTTAAAGACCTGAAGATGTCACAGTAGGCCTCACTTCCTAGAAGTTCTACTACTCCCAGTGGTGCCAAGATGAAGATCAAGCCTTTAACATGTATTTTTTGGGGGGCATCAGGTCCAAACTATAGTAAGAAGTGAAGTCCAAAGGACAGAGAGGCTGTTCTTATCCCATCTGCAAGGGATGACAACCAGATTTCGCCACCAATGGTTAGACAGGATGACAGGCCCACTGGTATATCTTTTTTTTTAATGTACCTGCTTGTTGCAGGGTCTCACTATGCAGCTCCGAGTTGCAGTGATCCTCCTGTTTTCAGCCTCCCTAGCACTGGGATTACAGGCATGTGCCACTACACTCAGACTCTGTGGCCGGCTCAGCCCACCCTGGGGCAGGGTTGGCAGGCATGTGGTATTGGGGAATAGAACCTCAGTCTGCACTTGCCTAAGCTTGCTTAAGCAGGGACTTTAGTCCATTGAGCTATCCCACTGGCCCCCGGTATATCATTATAAAGATGTTTCACCACAAACTGGAAGTCTAGGGTGTTTTTTTTTTTTTTTTTTTTTTTTTTTGGTGGTACTGGCATCGAACTTGGGACCTTGTGCTTGATAGGCAGGCACTTAAATGGCTGAGCTATGTCCCCAGCCCCAAGCCTAGGTTTTAATATGAAAATACACAATGTTTTGATTCTTGGGCTATTTATTTTTGTGGGGCTGAAAATCAAACCCAGGGCTTCAGTTATCCTAGACAGACTACCACTGAGCAGCATCCCCAGCCACAAATATGTTTTAGAATCCTTTGAGTTTGATTAAAACACCTTTTGAACTACCTCTTGTGACCCTGTCAGAGACCAAAAATCTAGCCCCTGGGGTTGCCCAGATTAGAGCCCTAGAAACTGCCAGGAAGAAGCAGACCTGTCTCCTTAGAGGCCAAGCTGGCATTGGCCTGAGGGAGACAGTCCTTATTCTTGGAGCTTCGGCCCCAAAGAAGCCAAGAGGCATTCATACCCTTGGGCCTGATGCCACTCGTCACCTGCCCTGACCCCTGGGAGAGAATGAGGACCTGTGTTTTGTATTTTCCAGCTGGCTCAGTTGTAGGAGGGGCAATTGAGTGATCTGCCTGCAAGCATTCAGCTGATTATGGCAGTCATCTCTAGGATGTGCCCCTGGAGTTCTATCCCTTCCAGTTTCCTCATGTTCTGCCGGCCTCTGTCTTTACTCTTCTGCCCTGGAATAGAGTCTGCAAGAGATCTGAAAAATAACAAGAAAATGGATCAGGGAAATATGGCCTAGCATAGCTGAGTTAAGCTGGTGACCCTCGGTAAAGGGTGCCCTCTCTCCAGACGAGGCTGCTGGGACAAATACAAGCCCAGAGCCCTAAGGAAATATGCTTTCAGGCAAACAGCAAGTCTTTTTTTATAGTCCCACATGACAGCTGGAATAACTAAGCTTTAATGTTATGCCATCTCTCTGCCATTTCAGTTTACCTGGGCATTCTATATTTGCTCGGTGGTTTGGATAGAAGATGGGATTCTGGAAATCTGAAAGATGAGCAAAACCAGAAGCAGTGACAGCAGAGTCCAGTCATCCTGCCTCCCACTGCACTGAGGGCACTTGCGTCACCCGTGCCTGGCCCCTTGCAGCCACCCTGGCATTGCACTTGCAACCAGCTTCCGGCTGCTTAATTGGACGAAGTGTGCAGCCGGGTGCCCGCAGAGGACAGTGGAACTGTCAGGCAGGGAGGGAAATTACCCTCAGATTCAGGGTGTTGAGCTGGCTGCTGGTTTATTGATTGCCTTGAAATAACAGTGGTTGAATTACAGCCAGGCAGGGTCAGAGTGGCCAGGGATTATACTGCGTTACGATGCATGCATTTTAAATGTATAGTTGTTCACTCTTGAGAGATGTCTGCGTCTTTGTCGCCCTGACCCCAACCAAGACTTTGAATATCTCCATCCTCTACAAGTCCTCCCCAGCCTTTCCTTCCCCCTCAACCTCAGCCCCCAAATGCAGGTGAACAATGCTTGGTTTTCTGTTCCTCTCAGCAGGTACTCAGCTTCTTTGTTTTGGGGCCTGGGATTGAATCCAAGGCCTTTTACATGCTAGGCAAATGCACACCCTGAGGCACACGCCTGGTCTTTGTGCTGGGTTTCTGAACAGATGAAGTCATATTCCAGGAGATGGAATGTGAGCATCTCAGACCGCAAGCCCTGCATTCCTCACTCTGCAGATGGGAAATGGTCCTGAGGATAAATTGGGCAGAGGGGGGGCCCCAGGCCCTGACTTCACTCTGACGTTGCCTGCTAGGAAGGAGGGTCAGCACCCCTCAGGTACAGGTATTTTCATTGTCCTGAAAGTATTACTTCATCAGCTGGAAGGGAAACCTTAGTGGACTCTGAAGGTCAAGCATGATCACAGGAGGTTCTCTCTGCTGCTTGGGAGGGCAGTTTTGTCTCCCAGGGCTCTCCAGCAGGAACCCCACAAGCCACTCTGACACCACTCCTGGGCAGAGCCAGTCTGCCTGGCTGCCTGTGCTGCATTTTCAGAGTCTCAGCAGCCCTCGGCAGTGATGGCAGCACACCTTAGTAGGCACTAGGACAAGCTTGGTTGATTCGGGTTGAATCTTAAAGTGGCATGTAAAAATAAAAAGCTTGGGCCAGCCTGATTAGCTCAGCAGACCAAAGCACCTGCTTGGGCAGAGCTCAGCAGCCCAGGTTCAATCCCTGGCGTGCTGGGCTGGCCTCACCCATGGGGCACGCTGAGATGGCGATTGAGAGTGGGCGTGGTAGCACACGCCTGTGATCCCAGTGCTTGGGAGGCTGAAAACAGGAGGATCACTATGAGTCCATTCTACGTCGTGAGACCCTGTACACCCTGTGGACCCTGTCTTAAATACAGAAAAAATAAAATAAAAAATAAAAAGCTTTTGCATCAAAGAGAAAAATGCATAGAATGATAGAACATGATTATAAATCGTGTATCTTATAAACTTGAATACCTAGAATACATGAAGAATGTGATTTAACAATAAGAAGATAATAAACCTGGTTTTTAAATGAGCACAGGACATTTCCTTCTCCAAAGGTATTTCTCCAAAGAAAGGATATAAGTGGCAATGAGCACATGAAAATATCCTTAACCTCATTAGGTAATGGAGAAAGGCAAATGAAAGCCATAAGTGCCACTTAAGATTTTAAAAAGTGGAAAATAGGTGTGAGAGAGCGTGTGGAGAAACCAGACTCCTTGTGCCTTGTCAAATGGCATAGCTACTGTGGAAAACCTTTGGCAGTTTCTCAGTAAATTAAAAACATTTAGCCTATGACCTAGCAATTCCATTCCTATGTATATACTCAGGAGACACAAAAACACATGTCTGCACAAAACTTGCACATGAGGGTTCACAGCAGCATTACCCATACTAGCCAGAAAGTATAAACACAAATGTCCCTTGGCAGCTGATTGGAACAAAATGTGATATCTTTATATAATAGAATCATAATCAGCCACGAAAAGGAATATGAAGTACATTTATGCTATTACATGGATGAATTTTTTTTTTTTTTTTCCTGAACCGGGGATTGAACTCAGACCCTTGCGCTTGCCAGGGAAGCGCTTATTCTACTGAGCCATCTCCCCGGCCCCTACATGGATGAATCTTGAAAACATAATACAAAGGGCAGGAAGCCAGATACAAAGACCACATATTGTATGATTTTGTTTATGAAACATTCCAGAATAGCAAATCCATAGGAACAGCCTACTGGGGGTTGCCAGAGGCGGGGAGTAGAAATGGGATGTGGCTACTGATGAGAACAGTGTTCTCTTTGGGGTGAGAGAAATATATATTCTGGGATGAGGTCATGGTCATAGTCACACAACTAAAAATCATTTTGAGTTTTAGCTGGGCGTGGTGGCGCATGCCTGTAAGACCAGCACTTTGGAGGCTGAGGCAAGAGGATCCTCATTTTCGAATTCAAAGCCAGCCTGCTTACGTAGTGAGTTCACGTCCAGCATGAACTGCATAGTGAGTCCCTGTCTCAAAAAGAAAAAAAAAATCATTTTGAGTTAAATGTTAAAAAGTTTTGAAAGGGGGCCTGCCCCTTAGCTCAGTTCTTTAAGTGGCTGCTTCAACAAAGCCATCAGGCTCAGGTTGCTGTGGTTCGATCCCCACAACTCAAGCCAGCCAGTCATGCCTTGAAGGCATTCAGAGCAAAAAAAAAAAGAAAAAAAAAGTTTTAAAAGTATGAAATGACCCTTAGTAGTATGATGTCTATGGCCCTGGGCCTGATGGTGCCCCTTGTAGGCTGGACTGTGTGGACCCCTGCCTAACCTTCAGCATCCTGCACCTTCCTGGCTCTTCCAGCTCTTCTCTTTCTTCTGCTGAGAAAAGATGAGCTTCCCACTTGGCCCACAGTCCACGGAGGCCACCTGCCCGAAGAGGTCAAAGAGCTGTTTACTTTCCAGGAGAGCTGGCAGCTGTGCCAACAGCTGGCTGAGGAAAAGGCCCACGAAGGAGTTCCTCCCTTGCCCTCTTTTCTATAGCACCCCTGACTCACCCTTCCCTTAGTGCCACTTCCCAGAAATGCTGAGGACAGGCTGAGGTGGGCACTGGGACTTGTTCAGTGGCTGCTTCCTGGGAGATAAAGTCAGTGGCCTTGGGCCAGAGCTTCTGTGGGTCCTGGAACCAGTGATTACTCGGTAGTTGTTAACCTCTGGGAAAGGCAGGTCCATCAGGGAAACAGGGTTGGGTTCCACATAGAGCACTGGGGATTGGGATAGTGACAAATGGCCCCTCTGGCCCTGATGTTCCCAGGACTCTTGTCTCAGCACTTGCAGAAGCCTTCATGATTCTTCCTAACAGATGCTCCTCTAATACAAAGGAGGCACACCCTAATAAACACATTGTAAATTGAAAATACTGTAAGTCCGTGCATTTAATACCGTTGATCTACTGACATCACAGCCCAACCTTGCCTGCCTTAAACATGCTTGTGTCTTTCATCTTTGCCCACAGTCGGGCAGACTCATCCAACAAAGCATCATCAAATGTTGAACAGTTCATGTACTGAATACTAGTGTCTACAAAAGTCTGGCCATGTAGTCCAGTGCAGAGGCTCAGCGTTTGCCCTTGTGATCTCAGGGCTGACCCAGGGCTGTGGCCTGCACCCAGCATCATGAGAGAGGTGTGTGCTCCATAACTCTGGCCCAGGAAAAGGCCAACTTCAAAATCGAAAGTACAAATACTGAAAACATATTTCTTTTGTACTATCAGAAAGTTGGGGATTTTTAAGTCAAAGCACACTGTAAGTGGGGGACCATCTCCATATGCACACACCCGTAGATACAAATTCATTTTCAGAGCTGACAAAGTGACCTGCTCATGTCATTAGAACCCCAGACTGCCTTTGCCATTCTGCACCCCTTTGGCCTGGCCTCCATCTCCTTTCTTTGGCCTATGCATCCATTTGTGCACTGGGATAGGTATCATAGTGGAGCCCCCAGGGGCCAGGGAGCTACTGGAGAGGCCTGAGGGCCCCCTGCCTGCTCCTCTCCACTGCTAGCTTCTGGATAGGAAAGTCACAACATGATTAAAAATAAAAGGCTGTGTCTAAAAGTTACATATTTTGGAAGTTTGTGCCTTGGAGAAGGGCTTAGAGGGGCACTGGTGGGGTTGACCGGCTTTCCTTCTTTAGTTTTGGCCCTGGTTTGGACACTGGCTCTCCCCAGTGGTGGCAGGAGCAGGTCTGGACCTGGCTGCACTTGTGAAGCCAGCCATGCCCCCGGCCTTCCTTTGTGCTCCTCACTTCCTGCTTCGTGGCTGCTGGGCCTTTTTGTGTGAAGGGACCTTTTTAACTTCTGGAATGACTTCGTGTATTGTTGTAGCACGGGAGTGATGAACCTGTAGCACGTGTACTGCTTTGAGCACACAGCCCTCTCTGCAAGGATGTCACAAAATTTGTGAGGTTTTTTTTTTTTTGTTTTTTTTTTAATATAAACTAAAAGCACAGAACTCAGGTTTATTTATTTATTTTTATGTATTTGGTAAGGGTCTCAGTATACAGCTCAGACTCCTAGCGATCCTCCTGTTTTCAGCCTCCCCAGCACTGAAACTACAGATGTGCCTGCCTGGACCCTGTGGCCAGCTCAGTATGCCCGGGATGAAGCTGGCACAGTAATGGGGATCGAATCCTGGTCCTTGTGCTTGCCTAACCAGGCGCTTAGTCCACTCAACTATCTCTCTGGCCCTGCTGAACTCAGTTTAATTGCAGTGTTTAATTTGGGATTGCAGTTTGGGCACTTGGTGTCTAAAAGGTTCACCATCGCTGACTTAGAACCATCCTCCTCCAAGAGCTTGTGGTTATTTGGTTGGCACTTACTTCCCACAGGCCCTGGTCCATCCAAACTGGACTAGGAGATGTGGAAGTCCCTACAAATCCTTGGAAGTGAATCTGGCTGCTGCTGGTGACACAGCAGGTGTCCCATGTGGTTTGTCCTTGTCACTGGGGCTTGATCCTGGGGACAGAGTGGCTCCCCTCACGCTGCCTTGACTCTCCCACATGCCTAACATCTCACTATCTTCTCTGTTCTGGGTGCAGGTTGCAAGATGGGAGCATAGAACCCGCAAACTGAGCCACGCCTTCAGATCCCCGCACCTCGCCTGCTACTCTCTGGGTGGTGTCATCTTGCTGCTGAATGTCCTACGCTCACACTGGTAAGCCCCCAGACTGGCCTGCTCAGGCAGGCTGTTGTCACTGTGAGAATGCACAGCTTGGACACAAATGGCTGTGTTGGGTCCATTAGAATGTCGGGAGCACAGTGTCTCGATGCACGGTGAACTCTGTTCTCAGAGCCCTCCTACCATAGCAAGACCCCTGACTCCTGTGTCAGCAGTGGAGTCCTAGTGACCTCAGAAAGGGAACAATGAATGTGACGGTTCTATTGGACAAGGGGTGGGGGATGGAGGAGCAGAGGAGACATTACCTCAGTAGCCCTTGTTCTCACATACCCAGAGTCTTCTCTAAGAAGTGCCAGGACAGGGGGCAGATGTCGTGGTTGGGAGTTCTTCATAGCCGTGGACTCCCCAAGCCGAGGTCTAGGGGCTCAAGCTTGGACCAGTGTCTAAAAATCAGTTTGTCCTTCTGTGGTCTTGGTACTGTTACCTTCCTGCCAGCAATGAAAAAGATCAGAGTGATGACTGGATCTGTTGATAAAGGCCAGGCCAGGCCAGACCAGGCTCTGCATCCCTGCTGCTGCACAGGGAAGATAGTGACATGGAGTTGTCAGACATTGGTGGAGCTCACTGTGGCTCTGGCTCTCTCTGCACCTCAGGTCCTTGTCACTGTTCCAGTCTCTCCCTAATCCCAATTCTGTTTAAGCTACTGTGATAGCTCATAGGCTGAATGTGATCCAAATGAAGAAGTGGCCAGATATAGGATGCATACCCGTAATCCCAGAACTCTTGTGAGACTGAAGCAGGAGGAAGTCAAGTTCAAGCCCAACATGGACAACTTAGCAAGACCCTGTTTCAAAATAAAAAATAAAAAGGGTTGGGGATCTAGTTCAGTGCAAAATCCCTGAGTTCTACTTTCAGTGTTGCAAAACCACAAAAACATAAGGAAGTGGCCCAGCGAATCCTATATAGGTAGTTTAGAGTCTCTGGTGGCCCTGTGCACTCTCCAGGGAGCTGGACACTGGGGGCTGTTTTGCAGCTGCTGCCTTGGATAAGGCCTGTGTGGGTGGTGTGGCCCTCCCCACTGTTCTCAGCCTACCTGGTTCAGCAGGTCTAGGATGCACATCTGAAGTGACCTTGATGCTCAGTGCCCAGTACCTGGTGGGGGGAAGCTGGTAGGGGTTGAGGGACAGGGGTGACAGGCAAAACTCACTCAGATGAAGTGAGGACATGGCTCAGGCTTCTCTTCCACAACCAGGGCATTCTCTCTGTCATCAGCATCTGCACTTGTCCCTTCTCAGAGCAAAATGTGTGGTGGGGTAGGAGAAGGGCTCTATGTGGTCAGCCTCACTGCTGGACCTTGGCTTGTGGTCTGTGCCTCTTTGCCTCTTGGCCTGGGGTTGCATGCCGTCTCCAAGCCAGGAAGGTGTCTCAAGGGTCTTGGTCCTCAGAGGCAGCAGTCTCTTGGCACCTGGCCTGCACCTGGCCTGAGCTGGAACACAAAGACTCTTGCCCAGAGGTGTCATTCATCCTAGGACAGGCAAGGACATGGCTCTCAGTGCCTCATGGTCATCACCAGAGCTGTTGGACTGCCCAGCCTTGGGAGCATTCTCACATATGTCCCATTGTGTAGATGAAGAAAGTAAGGCTTGGTAGGAAGCACTGATATGTCCAGGATGTCATAGCACTCTGAGGAAAGACCTGATCGTTTTAGGCTGGAGGATTGGGGCAGTGCCAGTGGCACCTGGCTAGACTCTTGAGTAGGAGAGGGGTATGGGCCTTTTCTAGCCATGCCAGCTGGGAGGCCACCTGTCAACTATCCCTATAGAGGTGGGATATCAGGCTGTTCCAAATAGAGGCATGGGTCCTCTAGACCCTCAGCAGCTGAGGAGGCTGGGGCTGGGGCTGGGGCTGCTGGCAAATTGGGAACTCACAGAAGCAGTGTTGGTGAGAGATGCAGAGAGCTGGAGAGGATGAGAGACCCATTTCTGGGCTGAGCATGCCTCAAGAGAAATGGGTAGAGTGCCACAGCTTCATGGCACTGCTTAGCTGGGCCAGATCAGGAGACTATGTGGAAACACTGGCCTGCTCCCCAGATACTCGTGCCCCACTGCAAGCCTCCCTGCCCCCCTTCTCTCTGGACTACACAGCTCTGTCCTCATTGGCCATCTAGTTCAGACCTCCAAACTAGTCCAGGCCTTTCACATGCCATGTGGCCCCACCCACCTGCTGCCACAGATTGCTGCCACCACTGTGCTGGGCATACTGGGATCTCACTGGGGCCCAGTAATGCCAGCAGCTTCCCCAAGGGAACACTTGAGCCCAGTTCATCAGTTGAGGAGAGGGGGCTTTGCTAGATAGCTCAGTTGTTTAAAGCCTGCTTGGTCAAATGCAGTCAGGTGCAGGGGACTGAGGTTTGATTCCCCAGCTCCACAAGCTGCACCAGACCTGCCCTTAAGGCAGCCTGAACTAGCAAAAAAAAAAAAAAAAAAGAAAAGAAAATCCTCCTCCAAAATCCCTCATCAGTTGAGGAGTCCGAGGCTGTAATAAAGCAAGGCCAGCTCTTGTGACCTGAGCCCTCCTGCAGGCTCTGTGGGTCCTGTCCCTGGGAATTGCTTTGTGGCTCAGCTCAGCTCTGACTGTCTGCCCAGCCTTGTCTTAGGAAGGGAACTTGCTCGAGCTGGAAGCCAAGGAATCATCCTGGATGGTTTTCAACATCTTCATGATCAGTCTGCCAGCACAGGCTGGATCTGCCCAGGACCAGCTCCCCGGATACTCGCGCCCCACTGCAAGCTTCCTCCCACCCCTCTCTCTGGACTGCACAGCTCTGTGCTCATTGGCCTGCTAGTCCAGGCCTCTACAGTCACAAGAGTGACTGCCATTTGCTCTGAAGAAGCAGCAATGATTTCAGTTAAAGCAGATTAATAGTTGTATCTCTTTATGGGATTTGTTACTAAAATACCTTTCTAACATTTGTGTCCTTTATGTAAATATTTTAATAATTGCTATATATTTTAAGTAAATAATAAAATAAAGACCAACAACAACAAAAACAACAACAAAAGAAACTGCCTTTCACATGCCACGTGGCCCCACCCACCTGCTGCTGCAGTTCCCGGTCACCTCTACCCTGCTCTCACCACAGGGCTTCTGCAGGTTCTGCTGCCCACTTGCCTTTGGCCTGGCTTTTCCTCTTGCGTTACCTTGTGGCATCTGCAGCACTGCAGAGAGCAGCCAGCCTGGGCTCCTGCTCAGCCCCACAGCTCCTGGGTGCCTCTCTGTTCCTTTATAGGTTTTCTTACCTAATGGAGACCACCTCTGCTGAGGGACCTTAAGGATATGAATCTGTCTTGCTGGCAGGATGTGCTCAGGGCCGCTGATAATTATAAGTTTTTGAGACTAAATGCAGAATGGATGAACCTGAGCTAGGAGTTCAGAAGCCCATTTCCAGCCTAGACTACCAACTTCTTGGAGTTCCAATCCTCTCAGATACCTCCAGTTGTGGCTGGTGATGTAGCTCAGCAGTTCAGCGCCTGCCTGGCAAGCATGAGGCCCTAATTTCGAGGTACCATTAAAAACAAAAACAAACAAAACCCAAATAAACAAAAAGCCTCCTGCTGTACTCAAATTGCCTGGCTGCTTGGGCCCTGCTTCTCTAAGGGCCTTGTTTGATTGTGTTCATGGTACTGGCCTGCAGATGGGTCTAGATACCAGGTGCAGTGGTGCATGCCTATAATCCCAGTACCCAGAATATTGAGGCAAGAGGATCACTGCAAGTTTGAGGCTAACTTTGAGTACATAGTAAGTCCAAGACCAACCTGAACTACAGGATGAGACCTTGTTTCCAAAAACAGATGGGTCCAGCTTTGTTTCCCATGACACAGAAGCCACAGGAAGAACCTGGCTAGAGCCTAAAGAAAGGCATGAGCCAGCCTCAGATAGGCTGTGTCCATCCTGTCTTCCTGGCTGCTACAACCCTGAGCCACCCAGCAGGAGACTCCCCTCCCCAGCAAAATCTAGGAGCCTCCGACAATAAGCACCTGGCCTGCACATGATGGTGCTTAGCACCGTCCTTGCTTCCCAGCCTGATGTTGCCCAGAGTGCCGCATACTTAGCACCTGCAGCCCTTTGGGAACGCTCCCTGGGACCTGCTCAGAGTTGTAAAGCCAGTGACTAGAGGAAGAGGATGCAGGTTAGAAGTGCAGAATGCACAGCACAGAGCGGCCTGCAGGGTCTCCTGCTCCCTGTGGCTAGTCCTCAGATGTTCCTGATGACACTGTCTTGGTCACACAGCAGTCAGGTGTTTAAACAAGTGCATGCATCTGGCATGTGGCACTTCTGTGACAGTGTATGTTGGGCCCTCTTGGGCTTCCTCACTACCATGTGGAGCTCCACTGTGGAGCTCTCCAAGACAAAGACACACCTCATTTTCTCTTCCCTAGGCCACTTGAGTTGTTCCAGCCCTGTGCTATGTTCAGTGCTGCTCTAGGGCAAACATTCTCTGGAAGTCGCCAGCCGGATCAGTGTGTGACCTGCCCATTCCTGTAAACTGGCCAAAAGTCTGCTTCTGTCCCTTTTGCATACAACCCCAGTAAATCTTAGATGACCTTGGTCTGGACTGGGTAAAGATAGCTGCAGGTAAGGTGGTTGTGGTGGGAAATAGGGAGCCACGGAAGGGTTTAGAGCAGGGGAGTGAATTAATGACCCCATCCTATTTTTTATTTGGGAAGGCTTCTTTGCCTACCTGAGCCAACCTCACCTGTACTGTCCAGTGGAGAGTTCCTCCTTCTAGAAGGAGGCCTTGCCGGGGCAAGGAGGTAACATCCTGAGAACTGAGCAGTGGGAGGCATATTCCTGCCCCTGAGCAGGGAGCACCTAGGTCGCTCCCTCAGAGGCCAACCTCCAGGCAGACACCTTTTGACCCCACACTGGCTGCGAGGGAGGTTTAGTTGTTTGGGTTGCAGATGGACCATCCTCCCCTGGGGGCCCTGGCTTGCTGGAAACTCAGCTGTGGGGAGATGTCATAGCCTCCTTTCTCTCCTTCCCTGCCAGCCCAGGAAGCCAGCCTGACTGGGCAGCTCAAGTCCTGGGAATTGCTCTGTGGCAGGAGAATTTTGTCTTTTCTTCCATTCTCCATGGGTGGGGCATGCAGACACTCAGGCCCTTCTGGGGGGAGTGGAAAGAGGCCAGGACCCCAGGACTAAGAAGCCCTGCCAGCTACTGAGACTGTCACTTCAGGCTACAGGAAGTAACAGATGATTCAGAGTCCTGGACTTCCAAGGTCTTGGCTCCCTGAGTTCAAATGAGGGCTTAAAGGTTGGCAAATTGTACCCCAAAAGTCACTGCACCAGTTCTGCTTTTGGCTCAACAACCAAGAATGGTTTTATATGGATACACTTTTAAAATTGTAAAATACACATATATAAATTTTATCACTTGGGTGTAGCTCAGTGACATCAAATACTTTTTTGATGTTTCATATCCATCACTACTTTTCATCTCTAGAACCTTTTTTTTTTATCTTGTAAAGTTAAAACTCAATATCTGTTAAGCACCTAATTACCCATGCCCTTGCCTCCAGCCCAGGGCAACTCCAATCTGCTTTCTTTCTGTGAATTTGACTGCTTTAGGGACCTCATATTAGTAGAATCAGGCATTAGTTATCTTTTTGGGATGGGCTTGTTTCACTTAGCATTGTGTCCTCAGGTCCATCCATGTTGGAGCATATGCCAGTGTTTCCTCCTTTTAAGGCTGACTAATAACCGCTTCATGGATAAGCCGCATGGTGTACCCGCTCACTCGCAAGTGGACACCTGGGGTGTTTCTACATTTTGGCTGCTGTGAATAATGCTTCTGTGGACATGGGGATACAAGTGTCTTTGGGAGACCCTACTTTCAGTTCTTTGGGGATGTCTTAGTTACTTTCTCATTGCTGAGAAAAATACCCAACACCCACAAGTTAAAGGAAGAAAGGCTCCTTTTAGCACAGTTCAGAGAGGTTTTAGTCCCTAGTCAGCAGAATGGCATTGCAGAGTGGCGTGGAGAAACAATCTCTGGCATGGCAGGTAGCAAACAGTGAGCCTCTCTTCTTTCCCTTTTTATTCCCTCCATGCTACGAGCCTATCGGTGGGATCCACCCACACCCAGGGTGGGTCTTTCTTCTTCAGTAAATCCATCATATATACCCAGAATTATGCTAAGCCCATTAGTGGACTAATCTAGTAGTGGGCATCCGTGATACAGTCACTTTCTAAAAGCCCCTCATAAGAGTGTATGAGGTTTGGGGGGGATCTAAATATGAGCTATAGCAAAAAGTATATTGTGGGTCTGGCCCCTCAGCTCAGTTCTTTAAGTGGCTGCTTCAACAAAGCAGTCAGGCTCAGGTTGCTGTGGTTCGATCCCCACAACTCAAGCCAGCCAAACCTGCCCTGAAGGCATTCGGAGAAAAAGAAAAAGTATATTCCTAGAAGTGGAATTGGTGGGGGTATATATATATATATATATATATATATATATATTTTTTTTTTTTTTTTTTTTTTGAGGATCTGCCAGACTGTTGCGCATCGCAGCTGCATCATTTTATGTTAATATTGTACCAGCAATTCACTAGCCTTCCGTTTTCCTCATACCCCTACCAACCCTGTTATTTTCTGCCTCTTTACTAGTGGTCGTCCTAATAGGTAGGGAGATGGCATCTCTGTGGTTTGATTCATACTTCCCTGATGGACGTCCTCTGAGTGTCCCTGAGTTAGGGCTATAGTGGCCTCTCCATTTTGATCAGAGAAGCCTGGGGAAGGGCAGGTCCATCTCTTCCCTTCATATGCGGGTTGGCCCTCAATAGGCTGCTCCTTCTCTCTGAGCTTTTGATTTCCTGCCTGTAAAATGGAGCAATAGTCACTTTCGTGAGGGATCCAAATGGAAAAGTAGGAGTTGATGTGGGCTGTGAGAAGGTACATTATTGTCCCCCACTTGCCAGGTTCTCAGGAGTGTGTGCTACACCCCATGGGACTTCAGTGAGGGTGCGTGGAGTGAGAGAGCTTTCCTGAGGATGTGGCCTTGGAGCCCTGTGCAGGCTGAGCTGAGTTAGGCTGCTGAGGAAGGCTCATTGGGGACCCAGAACGAGTGTATGGTAGAGTATCCAGCCCCTGGGGAGGGGGTCAAGGGATGGTGCACTGAGCAAGGCAGGATGGCCTATGTGTATAGTCCTAGCTAGTGGGATAGCTTGAGCCTGGGAATTTTGGACTATGAAGGCAGAACAGGAAGACTCTGTTTCTTACAGAAAGAAGAAGGAAGGAAGAAAAGAGAGAAAGAAAACCTATCATGGTACAGTGGCTTCCCCCTGTACAGTCCCTAGAGAGCCTGCGGGCGTGATGAGGGAGCCTCTGAGCCTGGACCTGGCCTGCTCTCTAGTACTGATGCTTTCAGAGGGCTGGGTGGGATACTGCTGCTGGTCTTTGGTCCCTGGCTGGGGTCCCCTTCCTCCAGTACCCACACCAGTGCTGTATGTACCTTGCGGAGCAAGAGGCCAGGTCCTTCCAGGTCATTAAGGGATCCCAGTAGGGTCAGCATGGACTGTCTGCCTGCCTGCCCTTGGACCGTGCGCTCAGGACCCTGCGTCCAGCTTCTTGCAGACCACGGTCTTTCTCCCCAGACCTCTCCATCTCAGCATTGGCCGGACTGCCGTGTGCACAGCCAGCAGGCCCAGGGCTAGTTTCTCTTCAGACCTTTGAAATCAAAAGGCAGCGATCCGCATCCGCTTTTGTTCCTCCCCTGCACCCCCACCCATCCAACTGCTGCAGATCCTGATCCTACCTTGCTCAGGGCCCACACTCCTCGTCCTTCCTGCCCTGCCCCACATCTCTCTGCATTACTGATGTACAGCTCTTCACTGTGCACACTGGCAGGTGAGTTCACAAGGGCACAGGTGTGAGAGTGGGGAGTGGTGCGGGGAGGGGCTCAGAAGGAATCCCCTGGGGCCAGCAGCTGCTGGAGCCTCCCTCTCCTAGCACCCAGCACCCTCCCCTTCAGTCCATACGCACAGGCATGTATACTGTGTGTGTCAAAGTACACATAATAAAAACCACCATTTTTAGGTACACCAATGTGTAACACTTAGTCATTCCAAACATTATACAACCACCTTTTGTCTAGTTCTAGAATTTTTCCTCTACCCTGAATGATAGACTCAGCCCATGAGGCAGGCATCACCACCCCCGCCCAGCTCCTGGCAAATGCTTACCTGCTTTCTGTCACCATGAGTTTGCTTTTCTGGGCATTTTGGGTAACTGTTGTTTGACCCTTGGTCCTGGGGATCCAACCCAGACCTCATACAGGCTAGGTAAGCATTTTATGACTGAGCTATACCTCCAGCCCTTGTTCTGGACAATTGGGTGCATCTTCCCATCTCTGGGAAGGCATAGCTGCAGGAGGCAGGGGCTGTGTGCTCAGCAGGTGGGGCAGTGGGCAGAGAGTATACACATACACTTGAATTGAGTCTGGGTCCTGGCCAGGGTGTCCATAAGTGGCCACTTGGCAGTCAGCCTGCCTGGCCACCATGAGGCCAGGGCCTGAAATTCCTGGTGGGTCCCAAGATCCAGCTGGCCTGCATCAGCTGGTGGTGTGGGAGGACCAGACAAGATGAGGCACTTGTTATCCGGAGATGACAGCACTAAGCCCAGGCCTGAGTGGGCAGTTAGTGCAGTCCTGTTTGTTCTGGATGTGGAGTGTGATGGGGAGATATCTAGTACGGCCTCTTCCCCTCAACTCCTCACTGCCCAGCCAGCCTCTGCTGGACCTGGATGGCCTAGAGCTGTTTCTCTCTAGTGAGCCTACAGGGCTGTTTGGAGAAAGGCCTTGGGGAAAGGCATGTGGTTGCCCTGGTGAGAGCTGGCCTTGAAGGGCAGCCCTGGGCCTAGGCTGTCTTCCACCTGGGCAGTTGATAGCCATGGGAGGAGGCTTGCCTAGGTGGTCAGGGAGCCTCTGCATCTTTCATCACTCAGGCTGTGGAAGTCCATGCATGCATGCAGGCTGCTGGAGAACTGGAAAGGCAATGTGGTCAGGTCTCAGGGATCTTGGGGAAGTGAGGAGGGAGGAGGGTACAGTTCCACCAGGGTGAGGCCAGGGGCCAGGGGCCAGCAGCCTGCCACACCACTGAAGGCTGCTTTTTCACCCCAGAGTCTGAAGAGGTGGTTCAGGCTAGGATTCCCAGACGTGTGTGTCACTGGTCCCTTACAGGAAGGCAGGAGCCCCTCTTTTCAAAGCCCTGAGGAAACAGAAGCCTGTACCATCCTGTGCTCCTCTTCTACCCACCCCAACCTCTCTGTTTCCTTATTTGTAACATGGAGCACAATCTCTGTTGTTAGTGGGTTTTGGAGATACTTTGAAAAGGGGGGATAGCTTTCTTATTGTTCTTTTAGTACTTGTTCATTTTAATTGTATTAGGAGAATAAACCCCTCAAATGCCCAACTTCACAAATGGCTAGAGCTGGTCTCAAGATTGAAATAGGAAGAGCAAATTCATCTATGTAAGAAATAAAGGGGAGATAGGAAATGGGTGGCAGCTTGTCTTGAAGGGCTGAAGTCAGGGAAGTGCATGCTGTGGGCACCGGTTGCCCATGTGTCCCAGGCTCACGGTATCATCTACCTCCTGCCTCCCCATCAGGTATCTGGGATCTCAGTGGAGTGGGGGACAGGCAGCGTCAGGTCACATTGGTGACTGAAAGCTCAATCCAAGTTATAAAAATAGAAGCCGAGGCACACGCATGAGTCTCCACCCTCACCCCCGCCACCAGCGCAGAATATAGCCAAAGGAAATTGCTTCTCTTACCTCATTGTGCTGTGCAGTGCTTGGCAGTAGAGCCTTTTGTCCCTTCACTAATTCCCTGAGTGGAATGGCCTGTGCTTTCCTGGCTCACTGCAGGAGCTGGACGCTTGCTGCCTAATTGGGCATTGATTCCCGTAAGCCAGCCACTTGTGTCACAGAGCATTTGTGTCTGGTGGCTCAGGTTGGACCGCCAGGAAGAAGCCCCTGTGGACTTTTTGCAGACTCGTGGAGTAAATGACCTTCTATGCATTGTAGGGAGCCCAGCCTCACCCCTGCTGTTTGGAAGGAGCTCTCGCTCCTCTTTGCCAGCTAGCCTGGGCTGCAGCCGCAGGCCAGGAATTATTTGCAGGCCCTGGCCGACTGGGGCAGCCAAACACCTGTTTGGGGGTTCTTCTGCCCTTTACCTGGCCCCACACCTGCCCGTCCTCATCTTTCCAAGCTGAGCCAGGAAGTGGGCTGAGAGCCTCAGGTATAGCCATGTCCTCTGTTGCCTGGTGTGCACTACAGGTGAATTCTCTGTCAGAGGAAATTGCAGGTGATCCAGTGCAGAGTGTGAAACTGAGGCCTAGCAGCCCTGGTCCAGGATGAGGTCAGTCGTACCAGGTCTCCCTCCAGTGTGATCTTCTGGCCTCCTGGTCCCTGGCCTGGCCCCAGTACTCTTCCTTCATCTACACAACCCAACTGGCCTCCCTGTTCTGTGCTCCCACCATGTGTACAGAGTCCATTCCACACTCTACCATTCTGTCCTCTGCCACAGCCTCAAGGGAGACAGCCTTAGCAGAAGACTTTTCTGGAATGGTCTTTTCCCTCTCTCAGATCACTGAGGCCTCCACTGCAGCCCCCATGCTTCCTCCCTGAGCTTCTCCCAGTGTCTGCCTTGATTTCCTACCTTCTGTACTGTCTACAAGGCCTAGAGCTGTGGAATGCCCAGTATGTGCAGTCACTCAGCAACACACCCTTGTGCAAGGAGGTAGGGGAGAGCTCACCATCATATCTCAGAGGGGAAGACAGGCTGGGAACTCAGGTCTGTTGGCAGTTCCATTCCACTCTTTCTCCAAGAACTTGCACTTCTTTTGCAGCTGCTAGTGACCTGGAGAACTCATAGCAAGTGGCCTAGGCCAACAGGTGAGTCAGTGTCCTGGCCCGTAAGAGTACCACCTCTCAACACAGCCCCCACACACATTCTGTTACCTGAGTACCAGCTCTGCTTTGCCTGCACTTGCCTCTGCAGCTCCCTCCAACACTCTGCTGCTGTACACAGGGGAATGGGAGAGGATACCCAGGCTGGGAGTACCAAGCTTGATGTCCTCATTGGCTGAGTCTACAGTCTTAGGGCTGCCTAAAAGGCATGGTATGTGTGTGGCCACCTCTCACAACACAGGGTGCCCATGATGCCTGCCTGGCTCTGTGGCAGCATGGCCCTGAATCAAAGCTGGAAGCTCCATCTGGAGTGTAGGGTGACCCTGAGCCAGGCAGCAGGGGTGAGGAGGATGGTGGTGGGTGGAAAGCTGGGGGTGTGGGCAGCATGACCAGCAGCTGAGTCTGCCCCGACACACATGCACCACTGGTGAAAGGTCATCGACAGGCTTCTGCCACAGTGCTTCTTTCCAGGCCTCTCCTTTCCTCTCTGGCCCATCTGCTGGCCTGTGCCGTGTGCCTGGGAAATAGACCAAGCAGGAACAGCCTGGTTTCCATGAACAGAAAGTCTAGTTGGAAGGAAGAGTTCTGGGAGGCAGTTTAGTGCCATGTGAGGATTATGTTACCACAACTTGTACCAGGCTGTTAGCAGGTAGTTCCTTTAGAAATGGCTCACCAATCAAAAGCATTCCAGGTCCTACTTGCCTCAGACAAAGAATTAGGTGAGATGAGCCAAAAATAGTGCCAAAAGTTTATTTGAAAAGTGAGTAGTGAATGAGTATGAGAGAAACCAGCTCTGCGGAGTGAACTTGGGCAGAACAAGAGAAAGAAAAGATAAAAGCAAAAATAAAAGTATGCATTGCATATCTGCTGTATGGGCTCTCCATGGGAAGTCACAAAAGTGAGCTCCCTGTGGCATTTGGTCTTCTTTTATGCTGTCCACATCTTGTGGGAGCCTGCGAGAAGTTCCACGTACAAGATCCTGAGAATTATTTGGCACTGTTCTGGGATCTTGTTTGTAGTTGACAAATCCTGCTCATTTCCCCAGCCACCTTTGCCACACCTTATCTCCTGTGTCATGGCCAGGGAGAGAATGAAAGTGGTGGAGTCATTCTAGGAAGAGACTGGCAAATGAATATACCCTGCTGGATGGATGAATGTGCAGATGGGTAGATTGTGGATGGGTAGACAGATCGATGGTGTATGCATGGATGCATTGAAAGGTAGCTGTGTAGATTGGTGGGTAGGTGGATGGATAGGTAGATGGACAGGTGGGTAGATAGATTGGTGAATGAATAGGGTGGATGGAGAAGTGGATGAGGAGGTGGGTAGAAGGGTGGATGGGGGTGAATGGGTGGGTAGATGGATAGATGAATAAACATGCGGGTGAGTGGATGCATGCATAAATGTGTGAATGAGTGGCTGGCTTATTGGATGGTAGATGAGTAGATGCATTGATGTGTGTGGGTAAGTGGACTGATGGATATGAGTGGGTGGATAGACAGAGGGATGGAGGAAGTAGATGAATGGATATATAGATGGGTAAGTGGATGGGTAGATGAGTGAGTGATTGAGTGGCTGCATATGGGTAGCCCATGAGCTGCTTGTGCTGATACGGAGGAAGAGTTGTTGCTCATTGTGAGCAGCAGACCTCCATGTCTCCTGCAAGTGCCCTGATGGTGGAGAGAACCAGAAGTGTGTATTTGGTACATACACAAAGGATGTCCCCACACACATCATTTCCCTTAGATGTGTCCACTGCCTTCCTCTCAGCAGTGCTCACTTCCTCCTGATGTGGCTCAGACCCCTTACAAGCCTGTTCACCTGCATTCTTCCTGCAGGTAGGCACTGGAGCGGTTTCCACCTCTTCTTACTGATGAGTCCCGTGGTCACACCTTCTGGTCAGCCTACCACCCCAGAGCAAGGCTTTTAATTTGTTGGTCCCAAAAGGAGCCTAATGGGGGGACTTGTTGGATAAAGGAGACCATGGAATGGCCCTTAAAACTTAGGTCGACTGCTCAAGTGTGACCAAGACTATGTAGGGACCATGGGGGCCAATCAGTAGTGCAGACTGCCCCCTGCCACAGCCCTCAGGCTCTAAATCTTCTGGGATAATGGGATGTTCAAATTCATGTATGGTAAGCCACAGGTGCAGGGTACTGGGTGCGAAGACTTGCTGCACAACCTGCTGTGCATGTGCACATTCTCCAAGCCTCACTTTCCTCTGTAAAAATTGCTCATGGGACAGGATCAGAGTTCCTACACTGGTGATCCTTCCTACACTGCACCCAGCCTGCTAATGTGTAGTGAAAATGGTCTACGTGATTGGCCTCACATGTAGGATATTCCATAGACAGGTCAGGATTTCCAATCTGTCTGTGTCTGTCTGTCTGTCTCTCCCCTCTCTTTCTCTCTTTTTTAGTACTAGGTACTGATGAATGTACTAGGTAGTACTAGTACTGAGTTATATCCCCAGACCTTTTTTTGCGACAGGGTCTCACTGCATTGCCCAGGCTGGGCTTGAGTATCCTTCTCCTCGCAGAGTGCTGGGGTTGACAGGTGTGCACCACCATGGATTTCTGACTTTTCTTAAAAACCGACTCTGACATGTCTGGGGCCCTGTTCCTGTCCCCAGTGAGTACTGGACAGTGCCTTCCTGGTTGTCCAGGCTCCACCTAGAGCTGCTTCAGTGGGCTTTGAGTATGTGAGTTCTGGGCTCATTGCAGTCTTGGGTACTTGCCCATGTGTGGTGATGTGGTGAATCTCCTTGTCCCCTGCTTGCAGCTTCACACAGGCCATGCTGAGCCAGCCCAAGATGGAGGGCCTGGATAACCTCACGACCTACTGCCTGGGCCTTGCACTCCTGGGTGTGGGCACCGTGTTTGTGCTTTCCAGTTTCTTCGCACTGGGGTTCACTGGAACCTTCCTAGGTAAGAAAGTCCAGAGAGGAGTGGGGCATGGTGGCCACCACGGCAATCTGTGATGTCCTTGGAGAACAAAGGAGACCCAGCCATCTCCCCATTCCATGCAGGGCACAGCAGGGTATGGAGGGACCTTGTCCCTTGTCCCTTCTCCCTTCCCATAGCCCATGGCTCTGGTTCTTTTGGGCTGGGAGTCCAGTGCTGGCCTGGTCAGATGTTGCCTCCTGCATGTGAGCTGCAGCTTCCAGGCCTTGGGAGTTTGGAGGGAAAGCAGCTGAGGGGGACATCAGCAATAGAGCTGAAGGGCAAGGGGTGCTTGGGAACAGGGACTTAAAGTGGCAGCCTGGTCCCTAAGAGATCCTGCCCCAGAGTGCAGGCTGCACCCAGGAGTTAGCATAGCTGCCAAGGTGCCCAGCAGGGGATGGAAAGTCTGTCCTCCCTTCCCTGCCAGCTCCCAGACACAAAGAGATTTGACGAGACTCCAGGCCTCACACTCCTCCAGGGCCCAGTGGAACTGGTAGAGTCTGGCCAGTTTATGCAGTGTCCCAGTGTATGGAGGGCCTGGGCTCTCAGCACGAGACTGCTCTCCAGGATTATATGCTCAGGACATACCCTGAGGGAGCACGTGACCTTTGAGTTTGGTACGCTGGATCACCTATGGTGAGTCTGTGGCGGGGCCTGCCTGGACCATGCCGCCTGCAGCACTGAGGTGTTAGTGTAGGTCGCAGCTTCTTGCTTAGGCAGAGGCTGCAGGAAGTCATCCTGGAAGAGGGGCCTGGGAAGAGCAGGGTGAAGTCCCGGAGCTGGCAGGTGCATACAGGGAGGAGGGAGGCCTGCAAAGGAGGGTGGCAGTGACCCTGGCTGCATGGGGGTGTGGTAGGGTAGGGTTGGAGGTCAGGAAGAAGCCCTGAAGGCTCATGCGGCTGAGGCTCCCTTCCCAGAGAGGTGGGAGTCATGGAAGGGGTCCCAGTAATGAACAGCAGGGACCAGTAGGGCTTGCTGGGCCATTTGGTCCTCCTTGCAGAGCTGCAAGACAAGGAATGACAGGAGGGGACTCCTCCAGGACCTGTGGGCAAGGCAAGGCTGGGCTGCCTGGGGAGGGGACATAGTACTGCCTTCTGGAAGAGCGGAGGGGCCAGCCCTTGATGGGCAGGGCGTGGGTGTGGACACGGAGGGCTGGTGCAGCTTGAATGGAGTTGAGAACAGCTCTGAGTGCTATGCTCGGCCAGGGCTGGGTCAGGCAGGTGCGGGTAGCCGCAGCCCTGGGCTGTCCTCCCAGTGGACACAGTCTAGAAGCACTCAAGGAGCCAGGAGGCTTTGGATGTAGGGCAAGGCAGTCACTTCCCTGTGAGTCAGCCTGAAGCAGGTTTCTATGCCACCGCCTCCAGGCTCCACTACCCCATTTCCTGCTTCCTTGGAAGAAAGAGCCTCTCAGGGCAGCTCCACAGGCCTTCTGGCCCCAACAATGGGCAATACATTGCCTACCATTGCCTGCCAGTGGCTTCCCAGTGACATGCTGGCTGCCCTACTTTCTGCCCAAGATGAAGCTGCATTGTCCTCAGGCATGATGGGAGACAAAGGAGGAGGGATGCCTGGGGAGAGGAGCCCAGAAGGGTGCAGCGGCGTCTTTACTGAGCAGCTACTCTTGGCCCAGCAGTGACAGTCACTGGTCAGGGGCCTCCACTAGGCCATTTGTATCTTTGATTCCACTGTTGCTTCTTCTTGCTTAGAGTGGCTGTGAGGAAAACCTGTTCCTGGGTGACAGGTGGCCAGGTGGCTAGATGACTGATGGTCCACTGTGGCAGCTCCAACAGACTGACGCCCCCTCCCCTGAGACAGGGGAGGCACGTGGTGGGCAGGCCTGGGGCCACAGCCCAGCATCCCAGGGCAGGGCTGGGCAGCTAGCCAGGGTGAAGAGAAGGGAGGGACGGGACATACTGCTTCTGGAGAGGGAGCTCACACAGGGTTCCAAAGGAAAAGGAGTGAGCAGAGGGAGAGGAACTGACCCAGGCAAGGCAGCAGCATGTGTAGAGGCATAGAGGTAGGAACAATGGGAAGGCCAGGGTGGTTGGACGCAGAGCCGGAAAAGCGGAGCAGGTGGTTGGGCTCAGCAGCTTGTGGTGGCCCTTGGACCTATGTGCTGTTCAGCTGGCTCCTTGAGGGTTAGCAGCCTCCTATAGGTCAGGGACTCTCTTGCCTGCAGCCCTACAAAAGCCCATTCCAGGGTCCTCCCTGGTTACAGATGACGAGGACAACAAATGGCCGAGTGACCTCCCCTCTGCCCTTCCCTGTCTGTAGGTGATTACTTCGGGATCCTCAAGGAGGCCAGAGTGACCACATTTCCCTTCAGCATAGTGGACAACCCCATGTACTGGGGAAGCACAGCCAACTACCTGGGCTGGGCCCTCATGTGAGTACCGGGTGCCATGCCCAACCTGATGGGCGCCACAAGGGCGGGGCTAGCCCAGAGGGCTAGGGGGGCTGAGCCTGTGAAAAGATAGTATGGTTTTTATGGGGACCTTTATTGCCCACAAGTTTCTTATCTGTGATAACAGAACCACCTCCCAGCTTTCTCTTAAAGGGCCAGAGTTGAGGCTTGAGTTTCCCAACAGGTCATAGCTATTCAGCTGTGCTCAGTACAGAGCCTTAGAAGTGGATGGTAAGGTCTGGGCTATATTTATGAGCACTGGTATTAGAACTCCATATGATTTTCATGTGTCTTGAAATATTCTTTGTTTGGATGATTTCTGAGACAAAGTATCAGTGTATAACTCAGGGTGACCTGGAACTTACTACGTAGCCCAGGCTGACCTTGAACTCTCAGTGATCCTCTGGCCTTAGCCTTCTGAGTGCTAGGTTTTCAATTTTAACTATTTAAAAATGTAAAAAGTGTTCTGCATCTGTGGGCTGGACTTCGGTGAGCCTTCAGCTGGTGCAGTATTAGGGCTGGGAAAGCCCTGGGGGTCTGCTGGTCCCATACACCAAGAAGCCCAAGGGGGCCTGGCCCACCATAGCCCCTGAGCCACCAAGTATCCTGAGGGAAACTGGTCTGTGCACTGGAGGCCAGATGCCTTCCTCTGGCAAGAGCAAGCTATTCCCCTGATTCCCCAGTGGCCCTTCCCCTAACTGCAGAGACCACTCACCATGAGTGAGCTGCTGAGGTTTGAATGACAGTGAAGTGGAGGGGGCTTAGAGTCTGGGACTTGTCCCGGCCCCACCCAATGTTCACACCAGATAGTCCCTGACCCTGCAGCTTTAGCTCTGACCATGCCTTCCACTACCTGTAGCCCAGCCACTCTTTCCTGGACCTGGCAGTGGACCCGTGAGGGGCAGACTATCTGTCCACAGAGAGCATCTCTACTTGGGACCCCCAGGATGAGTCTAAAGTGAAACACCCCTCCTCCAGCTAGGCCCTCCCTGCAGCCTCCTGGTTCCCCAACATGCCCAGCCCTTTTCTGTGTTGGTGCACATATGTGTATGTGTATGCCTGCACACACACGCACCCAGTGCCTTCCGTCTAGAGCCCTCCTATTTTGTGGGTCCTTCTGACCCCTGGGTGCCTCCTCTGTGTTCCAGGCCCCTGTGCTGGAGTCAGCAGTTGGTGGCTTATGAGCTGTGCGGGGGCAGAGCTCACAGGAGTCTCCCCTGGGGCCTGAAATGGAATGATGGAATAAAGTCGCCCTGGGCTAAGGCTGGCTAGGCCAGGGTTCTTGGAAACCTGGTTCTCTGAGGGGTGTGTGTGTGTGTGTGTGTGTGTGTGTGTGTGTGTGTGTTGGGGGAGCAGTCACTGGGAGGCCGGCTGTACAGGGGGATGGGGCCCATGGTCTGAAGGCTCATTAGAGATGAGCCATTACCCGGCAGCCCGACGCTGACTCAGCAGGGCCATGACAGCCTCCCACAGCCCACGTTTCTCAGCTGGTGGATGCGGCTTCCCACTGCCCAGCATCCAGCTGTGTGGAACTGTAATAGGCTGGGCCAGGGGTTCCTGAGGAATGTAGAGCTGGGTCCATATTCTTTCCAGGCCTCTACTTCCCAACCCTCCAGCGAAGCGGGAGCACTCTGAGATTAGTTTCCTTACCTGGGAGTAGGACCATCACCGCACACTGGGTTGTCAGGGGGACATGCTGGACCAAGGGTGACAGCAGATAGGAGTTTCAAGGAGACAGAAAGGAGAATCTCAACGTGTATACTCTTCCCCCTTGGGCTATCCTGTTATAGCCTCCTCCACACTCATGGAAGGCCTCTGGGCTAGCTTAGACCCCACAGCCTGGGGCTTCAAGATCTCTGCCCCTGGGGGAAGCAGTCACATGCTTGGTGCTCTTGGCTGAAATCTGAGAGGGGCTGGGAGGGGGTGAGCCGGACCCTGGGGGTTCTGTGGCCCTCTTCCCCGTCTTGGCTCAGGGCAAGGGAAGGACCATACTGGTGCCTGTCTTTTAAGTGCTAGAGGTCTGTTTCATTTTGCACGTGTGGAAGAAAGTCCAGTCCTTCCATGAAAGGTGGGAAAACTGAGACCTAGGGCTCTCCCAGACCACACTGCCATTGGGAGAGAGACAGACTTGCTTCCCAGGTTCCCCGGCTCCCCAGTCACAGGCTGAGGGCGTTGTTTTGCTCTTTTCTGTGGTTGATGTTTTCAGGAACAGGAAATGGATCATGGGGTCAGGTGGGCCCCTCTGTGGTGAAGGCACAGTCTCACAGTCAGCTCAGGGGCCAGGGTGCTTCTCCACAGGGAGGAGCCAAGAACAAGTGAGACCCCACGGTTCTGTCACCAGGCTTGCTGCAGGTGAGATGGCTGTCCCCTTGCATCAATCAAGGAGGGCCCCCTCTGGGCTTCCTTTCTCCAGCTGGCCCTCCCTCCAAGGTCTCTGTGTGATTAGGGCCACGCTGGGCCACACTTTTCTCCTTGAGTCCTTGCTGGGGACAGTGTGCCTCTTTAGCGAGGAAAGAGAAGTGAGTGTCATCATCAGACCCTCTTGGCTAGGACCCCTTTCTCACAGGCCAAGATACAGACGGTGAGAGCCATGTCTGCCGAGATGGAGGGCTGAGCCCCACTCTCCAGTTTCTTCGGCTGTTCCAAGTTCAAGGACAGCGAGGACAGGGAGTCTAGAACCCTGTGACCTACTTCCCTGGAGAGGCCCAAACTGAGCTTGGAAAGAGTTTAGCTTGGTCTTGCCCCTCACAGAACCTGCACAGGCCGTATCTCTCCCTGGCCACAGTGGCTCCCAGATAGCTTTCCATGTTAGCAGGGAAGCACCAGTCCTGTGGTAGGAATAGGCAGCTTGGTGCAGAGCCTGTGATGGGGGTGGCCAAGGGAACAGAGTCTCCTCTGGCCCTGGGGCCTGGCCCCTGCTGCCCACTGTGTCCCAGAGACTCCCCCTCTCTCCTGCTTGCTGATCAGGGACCAGAGGTAGCTATAGAAATAGATGGGTGCACAGTAGCTATTTCTGGAATCCTGAGGCAGATGTGCTCAGGCTCCTTGGTGTTGTCTCTAATGAGCTCTCAGTGCTCATCAGCACAGCAAGGTCAGAGACTGGTCAGCAGCAGAGAGCTCGTGACAGATACCCTGTCCAGCACTGGGCCCACAGAACACTCTGTCTGGCCTTCCTGTCATTTGGGTGGGGCTTCCAGGATGTGCCTGGAGTCTACAACGTGTAGGTGGCTGTGCAGACCTGGCTGTGACACTGCTGTCATCCTCCCAACCCCAGACCCTCAGCCAGAGCTTCCCAGGGTGGTGGCTGTGGAGACTGCCCTGTGAGCAGGGGTCAGGACTCAAGTGGCAGAACCTCCTCCCTCCTGCCCTTCCTCTTTTCTTCTCTCCTTTGTTCCCTTTTTCCTTCCCAATTTCCTCCTGAGTTCAGGTTGGGGGCTGAGATGAGGAACGCGGGAGCAGCGCCATCCTGGGCAAACCTAGAAAGGTGGTGGGCAGACCAGGAGACAGGGACCCTGGCCCTTGCTAGAAATCTGGACTCTGGAAGGGGGACAGCCAGCCTAGCCCATTCTATCCAGTGTCACCCCACCCACCCACCCATGGTGACAACAGGAAGGGCTGGGCCCCATTGACTTGGGCTTGTCTCTCCAGGCACGCCAGTCCCACAGGCCTGCTGCTGACAGTGGTGGTGGCCCTCGTCTACGTGGTGGCCATCCTGTATGAGGAGTGAGTAGGGGCTGTACTGGGGGACATCTGCGTGACAGCCAAGCTGGTTGTGCCTTTCCTCAAGAGCCTTTCCCTAAAGTCAGGCTGCTGCTGGCTGGGCCACAGTGGGTGGGCCATAGGTCAGGAGGCTCAGAGTGGGCACATCCGGGGCCTGCAAGACATGGCAGATAGGCAGGTGATGCTGGCCCCTTCTCTCTGAAGGCTTCAAGCAGCTTTGGGGGACAGTAGGGGTTGGGGGGGGTGACATCCACTCTGGGTAAGGACAATCAGTACTCATATGGGCAGGATCCGAGCAGGGCTCTGGTGCCAGGGTGGGGGTTGGCACCCCAACCAGCTACCTGAACCACCCTCCCAATCCTGCAGGCCCTTTACCGCAGAGATCTACCGTCAAAAACCCGGCAAGTCCCACCGAAGAAGATGACAGAGCTGCAGTGCCTCTGCAGGGGACCTAGCTGGCCCGGTCCATCCCAAGGACTCAGCCCCGCTCTGGGGAGAGCAGCACCGGGCCATTGCTCCTCGCTTGTGCCTGCGTGGGCCACTCCAGTGCCTTGAAAACTACTGCCTTGGGGTCCTGGACATGCTGCTGTGTGGCCACTGAGACCACTGTGCCCCGCAGGCCCACCTGTGCCCACTCACCAATAAAGGCACTCTGACCCCAGCGCCCCTTCTGTTCTTTCCATCCTTGTCCTTGTCCTCATGGAGAAGCAAGCTCAGGACTCCGGGAGGACAGAGCCAGGGCAGGGCAGGGCTTCAGTGGCAGAGCCTCTCCCACACCTCTTCCTTTTTATCTTGCTCCTCTCTTAGCACCCTTCATGGCTGGATTCCAGGGTGGCCCCCCAGTGCCAGGAGGCAACTCTACTCCAGGGCTCAAGGAAAAGGGGTCCAATCAGAAGTCAAGTGACTTAAAAAAGAAGTCCCATGACTGTCTGGGCTGTGGCCACAGTTTGACTCCCAGGAAATTTGGCATCCATGTCAGTTCCCTCAGCACCCACCCAGGACTCCGAGAACACGCTAGGCTGCCTCTTATTTAGAGTGAGCCCTTCTCCCATTCCCTCTTGGTAGACAGGATGCTGAGATCACTGAGCCAAGCTGTCGCTCACCTGTGTCCTCCTCATCCCAGGTGCCCTGCAGGCAGCCTCACGGTCTGCACCATCCCAGCCTGTGCCAGGGCAGCAACAGACCTTTGCCAGTACCGAAACCCTCTCTGGGTCTCCTTCCCTGCTCCCCAGGGGGGATGTTTGGTACCAAGAGGTATCCAAAAAGATTCAGCCCCTAGTGGCCTCTGTGTTCTGGGGCCTGCTCCCCCGTCTCCCTGTCAGGCCCAGCACCCTCCATGACTGGCTTTATTTTTAGTCCCCACTAGCTAGCCCCGCATCACACTGTGCGGGAACAGGAGGAGGAAGCCAGGACTCCCACAACTAGCAGTCCCAGCCCGGCAGGCCCAGCTCCTGCACTCTCCTGCCAACCTCGCCCCTGTGGGGGGTCACCCCAAGATGTCACCACCTGCACACTGTTCAGGACACCCTAGCCACCTCATTGCTCTTGGGATAGTCTCAGCCTGTTAACCTGCGGGGGAGCAGGCATCAGTGAGATGGAGTGCAGAGTGGTGAGAAGCCTTCTAGCCTGCGTGAGCTGCATGGCCAAGGCCCTGGCACCTGCAGCCTGGTGAGATGCTTCGATCCCCGGCCAGAGTGGGGTGCAGCTCAGTAGTGAGAGACAGTACTGTTGGCTGGAAGCAAGGTCTATGGTAAAAAGCTCCCAAGGGTGAGGGGATCGTGAAAGGAGATGTCACTCTATAGTTTCATTTTGAGGCTAATTCAAGCATCCTCATTGGGATGTTATTCATATCAAGTTACCTACTAGGCACAGACATACACGATGGCTTTCAGCTTATCCACAGGGGTGTGCAGCCATCACCACAGCCATGTAACATTTCCATCTCTTCTTGCCTCTTAGCTGTCGCTAATCTCCAGCGATAATCAGTCACCACTCTGCTTCCTGTCTCTGGCTTTGTCTTCTGGATGTTTCATGTAAATGGAATCACAGCACACTATTTGCCCTCTTGTGTCTGGTTTTTCACTTAGCATAATGTCTTTTCTTTTCAGTGCTGGAGATTGAACCCAGGGCCTTGCACACACCAGGCAGGCACGCCAGCACACCCTCAGCTCAGCACTGTCCTTGAAGGTCAATCATGTCCTATCATGCGTTAGTTCTTGTTTTAGTCTGCCTTTTGTCGCTATAATAAAATATCACAGATTAGTTTACAAATAAAGGTTTAATTGGCTAATGGCTCTGCAGGCTGAGAAGTTCAAGACTGGGTGATTAGCCCTCTGTCACCCTAACAAACTACCTGGAACAACAAAGACAAAGGCTTTACTTGGCTCGGGTTTACAGAGGTTCCTGTCCGTGGTCAGTTGGTCCTGTTGCTTTGCACCTTTGGCAACACAGTACATCGTGACCAAGGAGCATCTTACCTCATCACCAGGAAACAGAATGAAGAGGTCAGGGTCCAATAATTCTCTTCAAGGGAACACCTTTAATGACCTAAAGACCTCCCACATGGCCACACTTCTTAAAGGCTCCACCACCTCCCACTGCACCATTCTGGAGGCAAGCCTTTAACAAGTGCTTCTGGGGGACACTCAAGGTTCAAACTACAGCAGGTGGCTCTATCTGGTGAGGTCTTTCCTGCCAGCAAAGATGACGGATCCCAAGATGATGCAGCGCATGACACAGAGGAAAGACATTCTGATTTACATTCTCCTCACAAAATCACAGTCCTTCTGGACTGTAGGCCTCATTTAACCTGTGCTACCTCCCAGAGGTTCCCCCACTGAACACTTAGTCAGATCCAGTTTCCACCCTTTAATACCTCCCATGAGGGTTAAATTTCACCTAGTGTTTTGGGAGGGTCTTCAAGCCAGAGTGATATCTTTTTCCTTCTAATTGCTGAAAATATTCCATTGTATGGGTGGACTATATTTTGTTTATCCATCAGTGGATGACACTTGCCTTATTTCCACCTTTAAGTTATTATGAATACTGCTGTGAACATGTATAGTTTTTATGTGGACATGTTTCATTTCTTCTGGTTATCTGCCTAGGGCAGAATTGCTGGGCCATGTGGTAACTGATTTGACATTTGAAATAACTGCTAGACTGTTTTCTACTGTGTCTGTATCATTTTACAGTCTCATCTGAATGACTTAAAAAATCAACATCAGTGTATTTACAGTGGATCTCTTGCCTGGACATTTCTAGTCCTGTCTTTGTGGTGAATTCACTGGTACTACCATTAATTTGGGAGGATTGTTAGTCAGCTTTTCACTACTAAAACAAAATACCTGAGATGGTGAACTTACTTAAAAGAAAGGTTTATTTTAGCTCATGGTTGTAGAACTTTCAGTCTATAATTGCTTGATACTTTGGGCCTATGTATATTGTGGTTGTTGCACATGGTGGAGGAGACCTGCTTACCTCATGGTGGAGAGGAAAGGCTGTGCTCCCAGAATCCCCTCCAAGGGCATGATCCCAATGGGCCAGTTCCTCTAGCCAAGCCCCATCTCCTTTAGACTCTGTTACCCTCAACAGCACCATAGGTTTGGGCCCACACATTCAACACATGGGCCTTTGAGGGACATTCCACATGCAAACAACAGCAGGAAAAATTGGGGAAGTGGTGGTGTGGGCATGAGCCAGAAGCCGAGTAGTGAATAAATGACAATGTGGTCAGGGAGCCAGGTCTGCCCTCTGAGGGTGAAAAAGACATTAGAAGAGATGAACGCTCTTATTCCAACGAAGGGAAAGAGGAGACTTGGGCCAGAACACTGCTCTCTCCCACACCCCTTGGGTCCACACCAGCTGGAGCTGGTAACCACACTGCCTGCAGGGCTGGATTCTCCAAGTCCTCAGACTTGCCTCACAGGGTCAAGGCCTCCCAGGCCACACAAGAGCTGTTCTCTGGTTCCAGCCAGGAGACAGTCACGAGCCCAGACTTTCTTTTATTTCCAGGATCCAGAATCTGTTGTAGGGCTCAAGGGGCTGCCATCTAGTCTGATCTAATTTATCAATCTCTGCTTCTCTGCTTGCATATGCAAAGGTGATGGTGCTCGTTCCCTCTGCCAGGACCTCTGCACATACAGGACAGCCTGAGCAGGGCCACAAAACTACAACACTGGGACCCACGGGTCCACAGCCTGTGGGAGGTGGGATGGGACTTGGGCAGAGCTGGGAGCCTTAGGCAGAGCTGGCCCCTACTGGGAGGGTTTGCTGTGTTGAGAACAGAGCTTGTCACTAACAAGGAAACTGCCAGAAATTTTCTATCTCAGCTTGATGGAGGAGCCCTGTCAGAGGGGACAGAAAGCCAGCTCTGTTCAGTCTTTTCTTTTTCAGCAGATGCCAATGGACCAGCGTCATATGGCCACCAGGATTTTTTTTTTTTGGGGGGGGGCTGGCTCAGGCTGCCTTAAGGGTGGGTCTGGTAAGGCTGGTGGAGGTGGGGTTCCAACTGTAGTATCCTGAGCCTGACTGCATTTGCATGAGCAGGCGCTTAAACAGCTGAGCTAACCAGCAGGTGCTTTTATATGGCCAGGAAGCAGGATGGAGATGAATGTCAGGGTCCTCCTGACACTTGGGTCCTGTGCTCTGCATACCTATACCAGTCACTGGAAGTGTCTGCACACCTCTGTGTGGGCCCTCGCTCAGGACATCACTTTCTGTCCATTGCTTCCCTCAAACTAGCTTTCGAGAATTTCTGGATTCTCTTTACTGTATACCAGTCTTTGTGGCCAACATTTCCGGCAGTTAGGGGTGAGGGTGCCTTCCACCCTGCTCCCAGACTTCCCCACACACTCGACCACATGCTTTCAGCTCCCTCCCATTCTGAGCAGGGAAACTGCTGTACTGCAAGTAAGCAGCATTTACAGACAGGCTCTGGGCCTCCGAAATGGTTTGTAGTGCATGTCTGAAGCCTACTCAAATGGAAGGATTTGCTGCACAATGACACGTACCATTATAATGATGTAAATACACTAAGATGACTGGCAGGACGGGCATGGGAGGTGCTGGAAGCCAGGGTGTGTCTCCCTCTGTGCAGAACCAGACAGGCCGATGAGATTGTCCTTGTCTTTCAGTCCCCAGCCACAGTGTTCATGCGGATGAGTACAGGGCCTGGTCCCCAGTCCCAAAGGCAAATACTGGAAGAAAGAAAAGGAGACTAGAGTTAACAGGTGGTTCAGCTGGCCTAGGGTATAGCCAAGAAGGCCCTGTCTCCCATGTCCTGTCACCATGTTCTTTCTGAGATGGTCTAGATTTTAAAAACTCATAATACATATCCTTTTGAAAAGAAAAGAAAAAGGAGGTAAACAAGGAAAACAGAGCTAAAGTCATTCTGCCCACTCCTGTGGAAAGGAGGTCCCAGAGTCTGGTTTCACCTGGGGTGCTTTGGGCATTCAGAATGGAAGTGATGGTGAGCAGGGCTGAGTGAGTGAGCTTGCTTACTTGGGGGAGGAGTCCCAACAACCCAGCTTCATGAGGCCCAAAAGCCATGGCTATCCTGTATCTGCCACCATCCCATACCAGCTGGAAGGGGTTGGGGGAATAAAGTCAAGGCCAGCTTTGAATCTGAGTAGGAACTGATCAGGAGGAAGGCTGTGAATCTAGGCTGGGCCCTGGGCACTCCACACCTCCATGGGAAGAGGTGCGATGTATCCTTGGTCCTGCCATCTTCTGACCCTCTACTATTATCGACACCCCCGGGACTACAGCCCCAGGGAAAAAGGCTATGCCATCCTCCAGTCTTCCAATCCATAGCCAAAAGTCATCCTGACTTGGAGCCCCAGGCACTGCATGATGTTTGTGTGGGAAGCAGGCCAAACAGCCCTCAGTCTGGGAGTGACAAGTGCCCTGCTTGCACCCTGCTGGCCCCTTTCTATGGTGAGCTCCCTGCACCACTGTGCACAGCAGCGTGCATCTGATAGGAGCTAGATTCCTCACCTCATAGGGCAGACATGTTCATCCCATCATCAACAGGAGCAAGAACTAAGCTCAGTGGAAGACCCAACCTCAGCTGGCTTGTCAGGTACCTTGTTGGGAGTCAGAGCTAGGCCCAGGCTACTGACACATCTCGGATCTGGCTGCTGTGTGTTTGAGATTTCCAAAAGCAAAAATGAAGCCTGGGAAAGAAGGCAGGTGCCTTGAAGGTCGGTGCCAAGTAAAGGAAGAACTGGCATGATGTCCTTAGGGTGCCAACTGCTGTTGCTAGCTGTAGGACCCCAGCAAGTCACTTTCTTGTACCTGAGTTTTGCCATCTGTAAAATGCAGAGAATACTAATTCCTGTCCCCCAAAGGCTGCCTCAGAGAGGGTGGCATTACTTAGCACAGACCTGACAAGAATCAGCACTCCTGGGTCTGTGAGAGCTCTCGGTGTGGATGAGCCACACTCTTCTGCAGAGGTGCAGTACTTCTTGGCCCTGTCTCTGCTGGGAGGGGCAGAATGCAATGCATGGAGAACCCCTCCCTCCCTGGGCAAACAAGAGTCCACAGGCAGGCCCCCTTGGTAAACAGCTGGTTCTTACACTAGAACCCACAGATGGGTCTGTGGCGTCTGATAATGGCTCCCTGGGATTTCTCTAAATCAAACACTATTAAAGCAAGACACAAGCATAGCCTAGTCTGTCACAGCCAGAATGGTCTTTCCACCCTGGCTGGAGCATTAGTTACAGATACATACTTCTAGGCCTTTCTGCAGCATCCCACCCACTTCTGGTTACTGATCAACCCTAAGCTGCCCCCTTGCCAGAGAACTCGGGTCATTTACTACTCATTGTTATTGTTACCATCAGACCATGCCTTCCGAAAGTGCGTGGGCTTTCTACTCACAGTCACGAACCAGAGTACCGTCTCCAAGAAGGGGACGTTGAGGACCAGAGAATGTTATGCTCCCAGCCTCCCTCACCCCCACCAGTTGGTTTCGAGCCCCAGTTTCCTCCGAATGCATTGGGGAGGAAGGGGAACCCTGGCCTGACTCAAGAAGGGCGAGTCTCTGGCCTTCTGCACATCAGACTGGAAAGGGATTGGGGGCCAACCCTAAGGACTTCATGCCACAGAATATCTTTGGTTGGAAGAAGACCAGGCTGAGGCCCGAGGTGAGGGCCTTAGTTGGGGGTCAGGTTCTGCTGGGCCCCAGCTCAGAGCCCAAGGCCTATGCCGCTTGGTTCCGGACCCCACTGGCTGCCCCTAGACCCCACTCCAATCTGAGACCCGAAGGCTGTTCTGCACGCTGCAGGCGGGTCCTCTGCTGCTCCCTGGCGGCCGCAGTGGGCAGCGCGGACCTCAGTGCTGGAAGCCAGTAGTAACCCGCCTCATGCAGCCATGGCCTCCTGGAATTAAGAACTGGCCTGGGGACCGGAGGAACTGGTGTTGGGGTTTCATTTCTGAGGACTGAAAAAATATACGGTACGCCCAAGCACCCAGTAAATGCTACTACTATTATGGGTTATTGTCGTTATATTCTAGGGAAATAGGTATTTTTTAAAAAGTGTACTCGGGCGGGTGTGCTGTGGGGTGGGGATGGGGGTCTTTCCCCAAAGTTATAGAGGGTCAGACCAGCTGTGCCCAGTGTGGAGTAAGAGCGCAGGATCCGCGCTCTATACTGGACTCAGTTCGCTTCTCAAGCCCAAAGGGCACACACGGTGTAGCAGCTGGCTGAGGTCGCTGGGGGCTGGGAGGCGCGAGGGCGCCCGCGGGGCGTGACGCACCGAAGCTGGGAGGGCAGGGGGCGGGGCGGCCTCGCGGGCTGCTTATAAGAGCCGCGGCGGGGCGCGGAGAGGCAGAGCGAGCTGTCTTGACCTGAGAGCGAAGTGGAGCGGAGCCACACCTGAACCCCAGCCCGAGCAAAACCCGGCCGGAGCAGAGACCCCTGGTCTCGCCAGCGTCCCCGCTAGCTCCCCGCGCTTCTCTCGGCCGGCTTTCGCCCTCGCGGAGGGTCCGCGCCCCCTGCCCAATGAAACTGGCAGCGATGATCAAGAAGATGTGTCCAAGCGACTCGGAGCTGAGTATCCCGGCCAAGAACTGTTACCGCATGGTCATCCTCGGCTCGTCCAAGGTGGGCAAGACGGCCATCGTTTCGCGCTTCCTCACAGGCCGCTTCGAGGAAACCTACACGCCCACCATCGAGGACTTCCACCGCAAGTTCTACTCCATCCGCGGTGAGGTCTACCAGCTGGACATTCTCGACACGTCCGGCAACCACCCGTTCCCTGCCATGCGGCGCCTCTCCATTCTCACAGGTAAGCGGAGAGCCCGATTGGGCAGGCGGCGGGGGAGCAGGGGAGTGACGACTCTCAGTTTAAGGGTGTCCGGCAAGGGCTGGGCTGGCAGCGCGGTCCTTGGGTCTGGCTGCCCCGTGTTGGGTTTTGCGCTTGGAAAGGTCAGTGCCTCGCGCGACTGCACAAGCCTCTTTGGCACTTCCTTCACCGTTTTTTCCTCTGTTACTCTACAGGAGACGTTTTCATCTTGGTGTTCAGCCTGGACAACCGCGACTCTTTTGAGGAGGTGCAAAGACTCAAGCAGCAGATCCTGGACACCAAATCTTGCCTCAAGAATAAAACCAAGGAGAATGCGGACGTGCCCTTGGTCATCTGCGGTAACAAAGGGGACCGAGACTTCTACCGGGAGGTGGAGCAGCGTGAGATTGACCAACTGGTGGGTGACGACCCCCAGCGCTGCGCCTACTTTGAAATTTCAGCCAAGAAGAACAGCAGCCTGGACCAGATGTTTCGCGCGCTCTTTGCCATGGCCAAGCTGCCCAGCGAGATGAGTCCGGACTTGCACCGAAAGGTGTCCGTTCAGTACTGCGACGTGCTGCACAAGAAGGCGCTGCGCAACAAGAAGCTGTTGCGGGCGGGCAGCGGCGGCGGTAGCGACCCTGGCGACGCCTTTGGCATTGTGGCCCCCTTTGCACGCAGGCCCAGCGTGCACAGCGACCTCATGTATATCCGTGAGAAGGCCAGCGGTGGCAGCCAGGCCAAAGACAAGGAGCGCTGCGTCATCAGCTAGGAGCCCCCGGCCCGCCAGCGAAGCAACCCGAGGACCTTTTTTTGTTTAAAAATAAAAATCAACTCCCGGACAACCACGTGCTCTCTGGACCTCCAGGGTGCGCGTTGTGGTCTCTTCCCTCCCCAGACCAGGCCTGTGCTTTGGGAAGGCGCCACTTAAGAAGGGACAGTCATCTGTTCTGGAAGCAAAGAACGGGAGAAGACTGGGACTCTCCCACATTTGACCCTCCCCCACTGGTGCCCTTACCCCCACCGCTGGGGGGACAGGGTGCAGCAGAGGGGAACCTGTCTTTCTCAGAGACCTGAGAATGGGAGTGGGGAGAGGGAGTGAAGTTCATCTGCCACTGTCAGGCTTCACTTAACTATCCTGCCCCTCTGCTTCGGAAGGGGTCAGGAACAATGGGGCATTATCTCATCTGTGATACCACGTTGCCAAGAGGCAGGGCCAGCCTCTGCCCTCCAGAAACTGAGGAGGGAGTGGGTCAAATCAGAGCCAAATGGCTTGTTTACATGTGTGTGTGTGTGTGTGTGTGAAGTTGCACAAGGAAAAAACACAAAACTTGCACTTTAACAGTAGTTCCGGTGTCAACATGGACATGAACAAATTCTCCAGGCATTTATACTGTGTGAAGTCTTTAAAGTTATTATTGTTGTTTTGATATAAAATAAAATTATTTAAAATGAATGTACTGTGCTATCTTTGCTTTTAGATAGGGCCCTTGGGAAAGGGGACCCGCTTCTGAGGCACTGGCGCTTATCTTCAGAATTAAAAAATAACCCTGCCTTTCTGAAAATAGCTTCTGACTTCTTAGAAGGGCTCCAAAGTAGCTCCATATGACTGGACTAATACAAAATCTGGAGAAAGAAAAGTTCAGGGTCCTCCCCAATCAACCCTGCCATTTGCCTGCTTAGTCTTTAGGTCTGGTCACTGAAGGCGTGGATTCCTGAGAACCTTCTTACTCTTGTTCCAGCCTATCTCTAGATTTGGGGCATACCTGGGGTACGTACAGGTTGTCAAGCTCAAATCTCAAGATTGTTGGGCATGTTACATGGTCCCAGATGTTACACATAGGAAATGGAACCCAAGAAGAGCAGGCTGGTGCTGGACCCTTGTCCCCTTGCTCCAGGATTGCCACATTACTGGAGACAGTTAAAGTCCCACGCCTTTGGGCTCCCTCCAGTTTCTAGAAGCTGCCCGTTTGGAACCAATGGGCTCCTGTGCCTTGAGTCATTTTTGGTGGTTAGGGGCACCTACCTGTTCGTGACTTGTGACCCAATTCTCCCTGCAACCCCAACTGCAAAGCTGAAGCCAGCATCTGCCAAACTTTTAATTCATCACTTGAGAAATACAGAGAAGGCCCCTCTGCATGGGTTACTGTGAGGCTTAAGTGTAGTGTTTCAAAAGTACTTAGCACAAGTGTCTGTTGCCCACAGATTTGGGGGCTGGAGAGGGTGCTCAGCCCTTCAAGGGACACTCAACAATGTCCCAGCAAAGGATTTTACCTTGCTCTAGAGAGAGCTGCTCAGCCAGGACTGGTCCTCAAACCACCAAAAGGCACCTACCCCTACAAGAAGGGGTGGCCCCAGGCCGCTGCCAGGCAGACACTGCCACAAGTCATGGAATCCAGGGGAGGAGCTGGTCCATGTTACACTGGTTTAACTGGTGAGGTGCTGGGGGGAGGGAGGGAAGACACAAGAGTCTTCCAGTTTCAATCTGTGTCTAAGCCACTGGAACAGTTTCAACCATCAAGAACATCCACTCTGAATTCCTCATAAAACCCAATATTCCCTGGGTTTGGGCCCTAGCATGACAAAAACAGACCATGCTGTCTTGAGAGCACAATGTAAGTTCTTTTAATTATACATATGAAAAATGTCTCAAGTCAAAAATGGAATGCAAGGGGCCAGGGAGATGGCTCAGTAGAGTAAATGCTTCCCTGGCAAGCACAAGGGCCTGAGTTCAATCCCCGGTTCTGCAAAAAAAAAAAAAAGTGAAACACAGAACAGTTTGTTTTCCTCTGAGGAGACATCCTTCATTCCAGCCTCTTAGACTCTAAAGATCTGTATTTATTTATTTATTATTTGTTTATTTATTGAGACAGGGTCTTGCTACTAGGTAGTCCAGGCTGGTCTTGAACTCATCAATCCTTCTGCATTAGTCTCCTGAGTACTGGAATTACAGGCCTGTGCCACCGTACCCAGCTATTGTCTGAAATTTTTCTGTTTTGTTATTTGGACCCTTGTCCCCTTGCTCCAGGATTGCCACATTACTGGAGACAGTTAAAGTCCCACGCCTTTGGGCTCCCTCCAGTTTCTAGAAGCTGCTCCTGTTTGGATCCAATGGGCTCCTGTGCCTTGAGTCATTTTTGGTGGTTAGGGGCACCTGTTCGTGACTTGTGACCCAATTCTCCCTGCAACCCCAACTGCAAAGCTGAAGCCAGCATCTGCCAAACTTTTAATTCATCACTTGAGAAATACAGAGAAGGCCCCTCTGCATGGGTTACTGTGAGGCCCTTAAACAGGCCCACTCACTACTGTGAAATTTCAACAAAATAACTGATTCAGTTAAGTATCAATCTCTAGGTACAACTAGTTTAACAAGTGATCTTCCACTTCAACTCAGAGCCTGCTTTTCAGGCTGCTGAAAACTAGTATCTTCCCTCACACAGCTGTGGGATCCCAAAATGGCAACCCTCCCCTGATAGATGGCCACAGGCTGATGCCACTAGAACTCCTGCTACAAACACCCCAACCAGTACTGCTGCCAATGAGGCCATTGGTAGGTGACTGCTAAGCCCCTGACTAGGTAGCACAGGCGGCAAGCCCATTTCCAGATCTGAACAGTGTTTAGTTACTTCTTCCCCTCAGGAGCAGAGGAAGGGACTACTATCACTTATCAGTATGACAGTCACAGGCAAGGATGCAAATACCATCTAGTGGGAAGAAAGCAGCAGAGCTAGGAAAATCAAGTGTATATGTAAACATCTAAGAATGAGAAGTTTGCCACAGCTTGCAGATTAAGCTCATATCCCACCAACCTTGACCCAGAGCTGTCCTGGACATCTGGCTGACAGACCACACAACTGCCACTACAGCCATGATTCTCTGGACAAAAAGCATGTTGGAAACCCTTTGCAAGGTAGCAAGTACAATGCCTCTTTGGTGAGGAGGCAAAAAGGAAAGAATGTTCTAAACCAGAGCAATGTGGATTGGAGGAGAGACATGCTTGCCTAAAACCCGACTGGACCTGTGCAGGGAGGGGTGCCTTGCACTGTAGGTTGGCTGGCTGCTCTTGGGCCCAGTGGTTGCAGGAGATGAAGCAAGAGTCGGTGGTAAGGAGGTGGAGCAGGAGGGAGCCTGAAGTGGGGTTGACTTCAGGGCTGCCAGGGCTCTGGGCTGCACCCCACAGACACAGTTGTTCACTGGCTCAAACACAAACGGAACTAAACTGTTCCAGGGAGGAAAAGCCACCCACCCTTTGGCCTTTCAAAACAGTGTTCATTTCTCACAGTCTTTTTTAATTCTATTAAATTCAAGCCATCTGAGTGGAGACCTAACTCAAGCAGTGAATTCTATGCAAATGTTTCATGAAACTGCTAATGGGAACAGTATGTACCCAGTATACCCAGATTGAACTGGGGGTGGGAGGAGCCAAGGGCCGGAAACAGCAGGAACTGCCTCCTTTCCTACAGTGCTCTTCAGAGCTGCTGGTGGGCCTAGGCACAGCAGATGGCCCCTCCCCAGAGACAGAATGGAACCAACATGCCACCCCCACTCCTGCCTCAGGAACATTCTTTCTTGCAGCAGCAGGCACTCAGGAGTTAGGGTGCACAAAATGCACACACACAGAAGCTGTGGGCTGATGTCCACACAGTCAAGACCAAGTTCAGCTAACGAGGTACCACACCAGCCCCACTTGGCTGCAGGTCAGAGCTGGGGTTGAAGGAGCAGTGCCAATGATTGCGTGGGGAGGTGGTGGGGCCTCTCGCTTCTTTTCTCTCAGGCAGTCTGGAAGCTGCTTGCTCTACTCCTTGGGGATCTCAAACATGCAGAGGCTCTTGTATTTCTGCAGAAGTTCATTCTTAGTCCTGACTTGCTCCCGAAGGCTGTGCAGTTGCTGCTGCTGCTGTTCAGGACTCAGCTGGATGCCAGGCATGGTGCTGATGAGCCTGCGTACCTCCTGGAACTTGGTTTTGAGGGCATTCAGATCTTGGTGGACATCAGGACTGTCCTTGTCCATGCTGTGAGACAGAGGGTGAAAATTAGCACTCCCAGCTAATGCCCATACTTGACTCCACTGCCCTTTGTTCTCCAGTATCTTCCAAAAGCCCTGCTGCAGTGTTTGCTCTCTGACCTGCTGTATAGCCCCAGAGCAAGGGACCAGCTCCTCCTCACTTAGTTTTAAAAATACTCACTGCTGGGCCGAGTGCACATACCAGTAACCCCAGTGCTTGGGAGGCTGAGCCAGGAGGATCACTGTGGGTTTGAAGCCAATCTGCACTACAGAGTGAAATCCTGTCTAAAACAAAAACAAAAAACAAACAAACAAAAAAAACCCAAACAAGAAATCCAAATAAACAAACAAACAAAAATAGCAACACTTCTTCTTAGCACACTTGCATACCAGGGGTTCAAGCATTGCTCTTCAGTACACTGTCAGTGCCATGAGGGAGGGGCTGTGCCTTTCTGGCCAAAGGTGCCCTGATCCCTGACTAATGTGTAGGATGCTACAGACACTCTAGAAATCTTTGTTGAATGAACAAATGCTTGGCAAATGAATTCATAAATACATACTGAGTGAATGAACAAACCATTATCAATTATCAGGTGACCAAGCCCCCAAAAACTTATAGAAATAAGCTGAGGGTGGTGGTACTCTGAGGCTGGGAGGCTCAGGCAGGAGGACTGACATGAGTCTGAGGGCAGCATGGAAGACACAGTGAGACCTTCTCCCAAAAACCCAAGCAACCTTATGGGAATACTATATTTTATCTAATTTTGTGTCATTCCCAGGCCAGAGACTTTGCCAGCTAGCAAGAACTAATTTTAGCTGAGGTTTTGATGCTTGCTTGAACTGCTTCCATAAAACTACTCATAAATTTTAAATCAGTTCCAAGCTACTGGAAATTTTTAGCATATACAGGCCTCTCCTAGCACAGTCATGACAAGTCCTTGCCTTCAGGTCAAGTTCATTTTGAAGAGGATCATTTGCTCCATCTTACAGCTATTATTAGCCGCACAGAGATCAATGAGCCTCTGCAACTACCAAATTAAAAGCAAAACAAGAAAGAAAACTCTCACCCAAGGTCAAAGAAACAGTCCATTGGTTGTGCCTCTACATTTTTTAGGAGTTCCTAAGTGGCTGAGCTGTGGAAACCAAGCAATCAAGACTAAAAATGAAACAGCAATTCACTAAGCTATTTTAAAAGGAAGCCACTGAAGTGTAAGAGGGAAAAGTGTCAATGATCATTAATATTTTTAAATAAATATCCATCCTTACTGGGAAATTTCAACCCAGATGGTGCAAATTCATGTTTCTTATTCATCATATCTCTGCTACACAGACAGAATATCCATCTTCCCTGGCGATCTGTCAGCTATGTCTCACACCTTGCAAATCAAACAGCCACTCACGTCTGTTCACTATTTATCAATAGCCCTAAACTCAGAGGCAGGACATGGAGTATCAGTCATTTCTTCCACAGAATGAGTGGCCAGCCAAACAATCCTTGATGCCATTGGATCCCCTCAATTTAGAAACACAATCAATAGTATACCTTAATTCAGTCACTAAGGTGGTATAATTAGAATTCAGGAGAACTACAAATGGTTTGGAGGAAGCAGAGAACAACTTTTTGCTTTGTTTTGCAGTGCTGGGGATGGAACTCAGGGCCTTGTGCATGCTAGACAAGTACTCTACCGCTGAGCTACACTCTCAGCCAGGGAGTATCTATTTTAAACTCTTAAGTCTCAGCTCAAGACTTAAAATCTGGATAGAAACCCTCCAGGTTCTGAACGTATTCTATTTGGATGGCAGTACACTAACACACTGTTAGAAATTAAAGTCCCCCCCC